>NW_023494807.1:27495730-28095730 GCF_904425465.1 Colossoma macropomum
AGAAGAAACTCTAAGAGCATGACAAGCAACTACTGAGGGGAACCAAGACTCTAAAGGAGAAAACTCCCTAAGCGCATGAAGAACCACTGATGGGAACAAAACTCAAAAGAAACGCACTAAGAGCATGAGGAACCACTGAGGGGAATCGAGACCCAAAAGGAGAAACTCCCTAAGAGCATGACAAGGAACCACTGAGAGGAATCAAGACTCTAAAGGAAAAACTCCCCAAGAGCATGAAGAACCACTGAGGGGAACCATAACTCTAAAGAAGAAACTCCCTAAGAGCATGAGGAACCACTGAGGGGAACCAAGACGCAAAAGGAGACACTCCCTAAGAGCATGAGGAAGAACCATTAAGAGGAACCAAGAATCTTAATGAGAAATGCCACAAGAACATGAGAAAATAACTACTGAGGGACTAGGATTCAAAAGGGGGAACCCATTCTCTTATGGGCTGCAGTCATTCAAGGGTTCTTTGTGTAATGCCATAGAAGAACCAATTTTGATTTGCTAACGAACTCTTTCAATGGAGGATTCTTTAGAGAACTAGTTTTGTAAATGTTCTAGAAAGGTACAGAACATTTATATCATGTGAAGGTTCTTTAAGACTTTAAAAGGTTCTGCACACTCAAAAACGTCCTTCAAACATGGTTCTTCAAGGAACCAATAGTGGAGTGATGGACAGTGTAGTTAGCTAATAAGTAGGACAAGTAGACGTATAGTTCTAGGAGGAAAAACTTTGATATAGAACCTTAACAATAAGTAGAGGATCCATAAACAAAGATTCAAAAGGAGAAACACCCTAAGAGCATGAGGAACACCTGAGGGGAACCAAGACTCTAAAGGAGAAACTCCCTAAGAGCATGAGGAACACCTGAGGGGAACCAAGACTCTAAAGGAGAAACTCCCTGAGAGCATGAAGAACCACTGAGAGGAACCAACACTCTAAAAGGACAAACTCCCTAAGAGCATGAGGAACCACTAAGGGGAACCAAGACTCTAAAGGAGACACTTCCTAAGAGCATGAGGAACCCCTGAACCTAAAAGAGATTCTTCACACTCAAACATCATTTATGCATCCAAAGAAGCATCCATTAAAAGGTTCTTCACCAAAAGTGCAACCAATCATGGTTCTTCTATGTCAGGGATGCTCAAAGAACCCTTCTGGCACCTTTATTTGCCAAGTGAGACAAAATTAATTACAACTAAGCCGTGTTAATAAAACTTAACAAGGCGTTACACTGCGGGCATGAACAATGTACAGTAATGAGGATGAAAAGAAACACCTGCCTGGAGAACGTCAATGTTGTTGCATAACATATCGCTGCTGTCGGAACCAAAGCTTCTATCTCCAGAATGGCAACTTTACAGGAGAAAGAAAAAACATACACTACTTTTAATATAAGTCAATGGAACCAGACTTTTTTCTGAGTAATTTTGGGCCGTTTCTTTTGGTCTAATCATCATGAAATGTACACACAATGTAAAGAGCAACAGGCATTTTCAGATTATGTCAAAAACTGAAAAACGATAAAAATAGAGATGCGAGGTTTTGTTCCGACAGCAGCGATATGTAGATATACTTTCAGATAATAAACATTTTTGGCCCGTTTTTTTGGCCCATTTGTCATGAAACATTCCCACAGTGTAAAGAACAGCCTACGTTTTCATATAGTGTCAAAAATACGTAAACAACAAAGATTGGAGATATAAGTTTTCCTTTGGCCGCACTTATACAAAATGGTTTGATGTACTGCTGAAGGGTCAGCCTGTACATCCACATGTTCTGCTGAAACTCTGCATGTGTGAAGAGCCAGCATGTGCAAACCTTTCACAGCCCAGAAAAACACTTACTCTGTACACATGGAAGTGTGCGAGGAAAGGGAACGTCTTTTTGAGCTTGTTAAAGCGTCTCATCCTGAGGTTTCTGCGCTTGTGAAGCTCTAGAGAGGCCGAAACGGGTTTAAATGTCCCAATCTTTCCCACTGGTGGTCCAAAAGCGGAGCTGGTGGAGCCAGACAACACTCAACACCCAGGACAAGAGAGGTCTCCTCAATTTCTGCAGCCAATAGACGACATTCCATCGCGGAGAAAATCCAGTAAAAGTTCCTACAGCTCAGTCTCGGCACTAATATGGTAGCAAGAGTGCAATAAAGTGGGGGAGGACAAAAAAAAGAGAGCGGGATGAAAAGAAAACCGAGAAAGCACCAGAGGGAGTTGTGCCAAAGGGGAAAGACCTGGCAGCCGAAGTGGGACGTCCAAAAACAGAGCAATCTTTTCTAGTCTGAGCTTGGCGTCCAGACTAGAGGGTGAAAAAAGTCCATTGCTGGCGTCCAGGCAGGGTTTCAATGAGGTTTAAGGTGGACGGAGAGTTTTCAGAAAGAGTTTTTTCACTTCATTCTCGCCTTCCTTTTGTCGTTCATCCCTCCGTCCGCCACTGGGCTATTAATAGCCGCTTCTTTTCAACCCGCTGCCCTCGCTCCAGAGAGACAGAGAGAGAGAGAGAGGGAGAGGGAGGGAGGGAGAGTCACAGCGTCTGTCTCAAAACGCTGGGATTAGTGCGTCTTCTCTCAGACTGAGAGAGTTTAGATCCGCCTCACTGTGTCCGGTCCAGTGTGCATGTTTGTGGCAGGGGGACGTGTTGTTCTCTCTGTAAGGAGGAGGTGTCTAGCACTCTCTCTCTCTCTCTCTCTCTCTCTCTCTCTCTCTCTCTCTCTCTTCACAGACATTAATGAGTGAAAGTCAATGTTACATCACAACCCGATTAAGAATAAAGACAAGCAGAAGAACAAAAATGAAGAACAGAAAATAAACTAGAGAGGGAAAACTTTGTGAACGAACTTTAAGTTGGCTTGGAAAAGCCAGCTAATTACGTTACAAACGTACGTTAATATGGACTGTTGACGGTTGTTGAAGTGTTGCTAAAATGTTGCTAGGCTGTTGCTACAGAATCCAAAGTGGATGGTAATGTATTGCTTGCTTGCTACCTTAAATGCAGTTCCACCTTAAATTCACTTCCACCTTTAATTCAGAGTTCCTAAAAGACAAAGCCACCTTAAATGCAGTTCCACCTTAAATTCAGTGCCACCTCAAATTCACTACCACCTTAAATTTACTGATACTTTAAATTCACTACCATCTTAAATTCAGTGCTATTTAAATTCACTACCATCTTAAATTCAGTGCTACTTTAAATGCAGTGCCTCCTTAAATTTACTGCCACATAATAATAATAATAATAATAATAATAATAACAATAATAATAATAATAATAAGAAGAAGAAGAAGAAGATTATAAAGAACAGTAAGTTGGCTTTTTCAAGCCAGCTTAATTACTTAGCAGATTATTAGAGACTTTTCTTGTTAGATAACGTTCATGTTTTGACTCACTGTCTAACTTTCTCTCTATCCTTCAATCCCCTCTCTCTTCCTTCCCTTTTTCTCACTCTTCCTCTTTTCCCCTCTCTCGCTTAATCTTTTCCCACTCTTTCTCACTCATTCCTAACAGTCTCTCTCTATCCCTTTTTCTATCCCTCTCTCTCTCTCTCCCAACCTTCTCCCTCTCTTTTCTCCCTCGTTCTCAACACTTTCTCTCTCCCTCTATTTCCCTCACTCTCGCTGTCCCTCTTTTTCTCCCTCCCTTTTCCTCTCCTCCTTTCCTCCTAATTCCCAATTTTCTCTCTCTCCCTTCCTATTTTCTCTCTCTTTTTCATTCTCCCACTTCCTGTCTTTCTTTGTCTTCCTTCCCCTCTCTTTCTTTCTCCTTCATTTTTAGCCCTCTCTCTCTCTCTAGTTCTGCAGTGCTTTATTGGAATAAAGGTTACTGTTACATAACTGCCAAAGCTAAATAAATAAATAATAAACAAACACAAGGAAGGAAAAAACAATAAATATCACAATAGATCATCATTTATTTACATGATTAGTCATTTATGTATTATTTATGTATTCAATAGTAAGTTGATGCCTCTCTGAACCCACCCGTCTGTGTAAAGCGCAGACAGACGCTGGGCAATTCGCCCACTCTCTCTCTCCCTCTTATCTCTCTATCGCTATCATTTTGCTCCCTGTCTCTCCCTCTCATTCCTTTCTTCCTTCTTTTCTCTCTCTCTTTCTGTCTGTAAACTGCAGGGAAAGTGCCAGCTCTCTCTCTTTTTCCTCAATCTTTTACTCTTTCCTTCCTCCTCCTTCTCTTTTCCTTTTTCCCCTCCTTCTCTTTCTCCCCCCCCCCATGTCTGTAAATTGCTGACAGGCACTGGTGACTCCCTCTCTTTCTCTCTGGGACAGAGCCTCTATGGTATTCGGATGGAGGAGCATTTGATGGTGAGCCAGGCGGTCAGATTTAACAGCAGGATGGAGAGATCATTTCCTGTGGGCTGCCCTTGCACGCCCCCCTGCATGTTTGCCTCTTAACAACTCAGTCCCCTCTACCCCTCCCACCGCCCTCCCCCTCCCTCTCCCTCTCCCTCTCCCTCTCCCTCTCCCTCTCCCTCTCCCTCTCTCCCTCTGATCCCACATGGCTCAATTTTTCTCCTTTATTTGGGTCCCAATTTTGGCTTCCTTCCTCAACCTTTCCAAAAATGTTCCCGGCCACTTGTAAACAAACTCTCCTCCAGACTTTCTCTGGACGTCTCTTCTGCGTCACCCCACGCTGGAGGAACCGTTTGGGTTTTTATTTGCGTCCCCAGCTCCTTCCAGACAAGACTAAACCAGATGTGCGGTATTTTTAAGCGATAAACAAAACGTACGATGCTGGTGGAGTTGTGTTTTTCTTCCCTGAGTCGGAGTGAAAGCAGTGAGGCTGAGAAAGGGACAGCAGCAGTAAAGCTGGACGCTGAGTGTCAAACATTCTGTCTCCAATTACCGTCCTGACACAAAGAATGTCCAGCGCAGCTAACACTATACAAATGTTCCGGACACTTAGCGAAAGTCTGGCGTTATTTAAAAGCAAAGGCTTATTTTAGGTGATAATGTTATGTTAGAAACAAAAAATGTACTTTAATGTAATTTTATTAATGTTAGAACATTTCTATTGATTCATTCACCACATAATATAAAGTCCAGCTGTAGTTTTCTAATGGTGCACCAAAAAAAAATATATTTATATATATCCGGTCCTAAAATCTGATTGGCTGAGCAGCACTCAAAGCCATACTAAAATCCATGATATATGCACACCTATGACCACCTTGACCATCACTGCACCACGGCACAAAAAAAAAAACCCTTGTGCTGTTAATGGAATAATCTTTGACTCTCATGCTGCTCACATGGACCGACTGGGTATATTGATAAAGTAAGAACCCATTTTGTGTTTAAACTGAGGGGCAACTTATGTTCTTAAACAGAACTAGGCTGGTCAGCTAGCTAACAGGCTAAAAGATAGCAAACAGCCTAAACAACACCATCATTAAAGTCACACACTTGAATTAAAGCACTTACGGGATGATTAACTGTGAAGCGGCAGTATAAAAGTCTAAACAATGTAACTTGAATGGATTACACACTTCAAATGTCCGTGCTCCAGTCAGAAGTCACATCAAACCCAGGCTGAATCCCAAACAGCTCTGTACTCCCTAAACAGTATGCTAGCTATGAAAGTTCAGAAATTCTAGCCTCTACAGCCAAATAGTGCATCATGTATCGAGTGTGGAGTCCCAAATGACTATTTATTAGCAATAGTTTGCTCTGTTGGGCCACTGGATCCAGTATAAATTCCTACGTAGGGCACTATGTAGGGAGCAGGGAGCCATTTGAGATTCAGCCCCAGCATGAGAAGAGGGTGCCAATGGTTTAGGGCTAAATAAGACTCGCGGTGGTAATTTGGTGACCAAACATTACTTATAAACCAAAAGTTTTTGCAGTAAACAGTGCTGCGTTATTATGTGTTCACTGTTATGGGACAAAAAGACTTTTAAAAAAGCATGAAATCACTGCAATATACAGCGAAGGGTCAAACGCTCTCCTCATTCAGTCCATGGTTGCCCGACAGTGATACCACACCCTAAAGGAACTACATTACTTGTTTATGTTGATTATTATTAATAAGAACCTAAATTATTTTGTGATTATTATATGTTTTTTTTTTATATATAATAGCAATAAGCTGCGTCATGCCTAAGAACACCCTTCCCGTGCTAATATATAAATATATACATACATACACACACACATATATATATACATACACACACATATATATATATATATATATATATATATATATATATATATGAAGCAACTGCCTATTTTAGTTTTTATTATAAATATCCTTTGAGTAAAAGGGTCTTTTGTTCTTAAAGAGAAATGAACTGAAGTTACAGTCCACTGTAACTGACTGTATGACACAGACAGAGCTTCAAGTCTGAAAGTGCAGCATTCCTTTTAAATCTAAAATCTTCTGAATTGCTGCACCCTGAACTCCTCTCGGTCAGGTCAGGAAGCAGGTGCCCCCGCTATTTGACGGTTTCTTGCGACTTGCGTCCTGTTAGGCCTGGCCAGGCCAGCCCTGTGGTCAGCGCTGTGCATGTGAGCAGGATGTGCCAAGTTCTCACCACACCTCCACATGTAGCACCTCCATCAGCTACTCAGCTCACACTGAGAGCACAGGGTGGTCCAACCCTACTGGATCATCACTGTCGCAAGAAGACCTCATATACGGATCATTCTATTGAACTGGTTCAAAGTCAGACTAACTTAGGAACTTTACACAGAATAATCAAAGAAATCCACTGAGATCACCTTTTTTCCTTTCTGACAACCCCTCAGTCACAGTAACCTGCATTCTGCAGTAGCAAAGATGCTGTCACAATAAGAGTCCCATATAGTTCTACTGATAAATGTTAAAAGTAATGATTTACTTTAACACTTATTATTACACTTGTTATTTTTTAAACACTAAGTACTAGTAGTGGTGAGAATAATTTCTAATAAACATTGGCTAAGACACACTTAAATGAGTGCATATGTGATTAAAAGTCACACTTGGAGTGTATATTACATACATACATACACACACACACACACACACACACACACACACATACATACACACACATATATATATATATACACACACACACACACACACACACATATATATTCTGCGTCAATTGGCCCCCTTGGAAAAAACACTTGGCTAATGGCCCCCAGATAATCTGAGTTTGAGACCCCAGCCTTGTGCTCTCATGTACTGTGCCTCATTCATAAAGCAGTCTGGGCTGAAACACTCCTTATAACCTCAGTGTGAATGGGCGGAGCTAAACTGCTGTAGGCTGAATAGGAAAATGTATGTCCCATATGTCAAACACAAAGCCCGCAGGCCAAATCAGGCCCATGGCACAATCCTATTCAGCCTGCAAAATTATTTAAAATTTCTATTAATATTAGCCCATTGCACCATGATGCATGCACTGCCCAACCAGGATCTATGGGACAGCACCAGAATAAACAAAAACAAAAGATGCCAGTTTTAAAAACCCTACTGTACATTGGGCATATTTAAAGAGGTTTAACATTTTTCTGCAGCTAACATAGTGTACTTTATACAAACAATTTGTTTTTATTTAAAATTATTTTTGAATCATTTAAGTTCTCAGTGCCTATTTGTTGCTGTTGTAGGTTTGGCATATTTAGAACAAACAATGGCCAGTTGGGGTCAGGGCAAAATGTTAGGTAAAATGAAATAAAAACACAGGAGATTTTTTTAATATGGCCCTTTTAGTGTTTGAGTTTGAGACCCCTGATGTATGTAAATGAGCTGGTATTCATGAAATCACAAAATATTGAATTCAAAATGGGCTGTATTGACTGGGAAGTGAATGGTATGTTCTAAAATGTTAACAAAGATTACACACTACATCCAACTTTTTCCATTACATGTGCCTTTTAATGCACCTAACAAGGGCCTCTTAAGATTTTAAGAGGAATTTTGGCCCATTCGTCATGAAATGTAAAGGACAGCTGTCGATTTCAAACACACACACGCACACACACCTTCTATGCTGCTTATCCTTCTGGGTCGTGGGGCGATTTCAACCAATAAAAAATAAATAAATAAATAAATAAAAGGAGTTTTGATATAACAGTGACAACATGAAGCTTGGCATGTCTTCCATACAGACAGGCCTACTGCAACAGATACAACCTGCAAGCAGTCTTCTGCCCACTGTTTTGGTCCCACGGCTGACCAACTCCCAAAGACGCAATAACACTGTCTGCCAGCGGAGGGCAGCAAACACACAGTGACTGACCAGGTTATGAATTTCAGAGCCAGCAAGAGACCATTAATTGATTTTCCTCTCTGCAGATATTCCGAGCATCCATGTCACAAACACATCCGTAGCGTTTAACATCCCTGTCCGTACTGTGCGGCTGAAAAAATGCTAATATTGAAAAAAGAAAAAGATGCAGACCACACAGCACACAGGATCCCAATCTCGTTCCTATAGTTTGGTCATTAAAGCTGTTCATTTTAGCAGGACGACTTGTATTTTAGTGTTTTCCTGCTGCAAAACATCCACTTCAGCTCAGGAACGGCTTAACAGAGCTGAGTTGAATCAGGTGTGTTCAAGCAGAACACTAACGTGTGCAGAGCAGGCGTACTCCAGGGGGCCTCCAGGGGTCTGTCTTGCAAACAAAGACAGGGTTCCAGCTACACAAACCTTCACAAAAACATATGCAAAACTTCTGGCTGTACCTGAAGCCTGAACTTTTGCTCATTTGTATTGTGGCACAATAGCATAAGTGTGTCCAACACTGTTTTAAATACATGGTGCGAGTGGTTCACCTGTGTATTGGGGACCTAACAGATCACTGTGGAGGCTTAGCCTACACCCGCCCAGCCCTATCTCCCCAAAGAAAGCACATACAGGTAGACACACCCAAAGATAGACAGACTGTGTGGGTCTGATTTGCATTATGTAAAGCGGAGCAAAGTGGAGAGGCAGTTGTGCCATCGCCCACCACAGACAGACATTACTGAAAAAGCTCATGTAAGGCAGAGACACAGCAGACATGCAAATCAACAGAGAGAGAGAGAGAGAGAGAGAGAGACAGAGAGGGAGAGAGAGAGAGAGAGAGAGAGAGAGAGAGAGAGAGAGAGGGAGAGAATGAGAGAGGGGGAGAGAGGGAGAGAGAGGGAGAGAGAGAGGGAGCATTAATTTCTTCTTTAACATTATCTTCATATTTTTCTATAATATTCTACTAATTGCTTTGGCAACAATTGTTCCTTACATTTCATGCCAATAAATTTACTCGAATTGAATTGAATTGAATTGAGAGAGAGAGAGAGAGAGAGAGAGAGAGAGAGAGAGAGAGAGAGAGAGAGAGAGAGAGAGAGAGGAGACAGAGAGAGAGGACAAAGAAAGGGAGATAGAGAGAGTATGTGAGTATTATATTTCGACACTTTGCTGTAAGCTGTTTAATTTTAGAAGAGAAATAGGCAGAGTGTGAAACTCTTGGTTGAAACTGAAACCTAATTTCATCAAACAATGGTTCAAAAAGTAAAAGCTGATTTTTTTTAAATGCATTTTTTCTATCAGTGAAAAATCAAGTTTACTGTTTGAATGTATCTGCAGTGCAGGAGAGCAAAGTAAACTACATCTTTAAAACCACTTTAACCTCTTAAACTCGAGACCACCAGTGGTTCCAAAATTCACTTTGTCATATTCTTCATAACATTCATATTTTATAAGCTACATTCAAAAGGTGGGGTGTCTTGTGAGAGCTGTAACTGTCTTCTTTCCAGTAAAATAGATGGGTGATGTCATTTTAAACCCTTATAATAAAAGAAGCTGAACTTTTTTTGTCTACTGAAAGTCGACCCATTTTTCCACAAATCTGGGCTATAAACTATAAACAGATGGCGTCTCTTCAGTGATCTGCTCTGTAAAAATTATTTTTATAAAATAATACAAAGAGCATCTAAGATTTTTGGCTTTCAGCAGTAAATTGTAAGCATATAGTAATATGTATATGATCATAAAACACATTTTCTGTTAATTTGAGGGGAACTTTTACAAAAAATAAATAAATAAAATAAAATAAAAATTTGCATTTATTTCATGCAGTTACTGAATAATTTGCCTCATGATTTGGTCATGTAAATTCAGATGGACAAACCAAAATATACCCTGGAGAATAAGAGGTTAATTCCCATGAACATTAAAATGACATATTTTGACTGTATGTTCTGTATACAGTCAAAATATGACATTTACGAATGGATCAGACACAGCAGTGCCGCTGGAGTTTTTAAACACTGTGTCCACTCACTGTCCACTCTATCAGACGCACCTGCGTTGTTGGTCCACCCTGTAGATGTAAAGCCAGAGACGATAGCTCATCTGCTGCTGTACAGTATGAGCTAATCATCCTCAAGTCCTTCATCAGTGGTCACAGGACGCTGCCCACAGGACACTGTTAGCTGGATATTTTGGTTGGTGGACTATTCTCAGTCCAGCAGTGACACTGAGGTGTTTAAAAACTCCAGCAGCACTGCTGTGTCTGATCCACTCAGCCCAGCGCAACACACACTAACACACCACCACCACCACGTCAGTGTCACGGCAGTGCGGAGAATGATCCACCACTCAAATAGTACCTTCTCTGTCAGGGTCCATGGGGGTCCTGACCACTGAAGAACAGGGTAAAAGGGGGCTAACAAAGTATGCAGAGAAACAGATGGACTACAGTCTGTAACTGTAGAACTACAAAGTGCACCTATAGAGTAAGTGGAGCTGATAAAATGGACAATGAGCATAGAAACAAGGAGGTGGTCATAATGTTTTGCCTGATCGGTGTATATAGGAGACCAAACGAAACAGCGTCTATGAACCACAATTCTCATTACTATCAAACTGATTTTGTGTTATATTGTGACGTTTTCTTGTAGATCTATTCAATGTTAAAAATGTAAACATCATAATCTTTTAAATATTTGACATTTTTATTCTCTTGCTTGAAAAAAAGTCCAAAAATTGAAAGCATCTCTACTCTCAATCTCCAAACAAGAGCTGAACGACTGTCTGCTGCTCCTGAACAGTCGCTTTCATTTAAGACTAACAGCCCAAAACAAACTGAACAGCAGCAGCAGCTTCAGACAGTCTGAGCACTGTAATTACGACTTCCACTCGGAGGCCTTTATTATGGTTGTTGATGTTGATGCTGTTGTTGGATATAAACCCCTTAATCAACATCATTCAAGGGGCTTTATCCCCTTCAATCAATCAGAGCCGTGCTCTCTGAGTGAGTGCGGGGGGCGGTGGCAGGAGGGGATTAGAGTCCTTTCACTGCAGCTCTGAGCTTTTAGAGGATGAACACCCAGAGCAGCTCCATATGCCCCCTTTTACAATTAAACTGTACAGCCTGGGGGGCAGGATTAACACTCACCCAGCCATTCTGATTATCCCTCCAAGAGACTCAAACTGTGTGGAGCAGGAAGGAGTAAGAAAGGGATATAATAATAATAATAATAATAATAATAATAATAATCAGCTGAAAAAACCAAAAGGCTGCAAAAAAACCCCCCAAAAGATTAAAAAGGGCTACAACAAACTTTGAAAAATCAAATACTTTACAAATAATTTTCTTCACTTCTCTGTGCTGGTCGACACAGACATGTTCAAACAGTCTGAGCAGCAGCAGATCAACAGCGAAAACACTGAAAATATCACACCATGCCATTCTGCTTCATGTATCAAGTACCAAGAGGAGGTAGAACACCCAGGAACTTCTCCACTACACATCTGATTCAACTGAAAACATCCAGCTTGACACTCAGAATACAGCAAAACAACAGAAGCCGAATGGAAAGTTTCCGCGTGCACAATTTCTGAAATGACAAGAAGAATCAGAAACGGCAGAGACAGCACAAACTATAACTGAATAATGGAATTCATGGCCTTGGATGAGTAGCTGGTGTGTGTTTTTGTGTCTATATCCTGTTTAACATAAAAATTTTTGGTATTTTTTTTGTCAGATCAGTTTTTACAGATCAGCAGAGGGAATCAGAGCAAATGTCTGGATTTAAAGCACTGACCATTACACCGTAGAATGACATTAATAATAATAATAATAATAATAATAATAATAATACTGAATCAAAACAGAATCTACAGACTACCTTCTCTGTCAATCTAAAAATGTGGATCTTCAGCATGCTTGAATGCTCTTCTAGCATTCAAGTTAACAGCTAACAGTGGCAGGAATTTGCTTGCCAATGCTTTCTCTACCTCGAGTGGGCTTGTCTTTGTTATGAGTCTATTTCTCAACATCGTAGCCACATTTTACACTTTGTTCTTCAACACAGGGTTCATCCCAACAAACCGAAGACATACACTCAATTAGCACAGTCTAGTTAGTCTAGAAAGCGAAAATCGCCATCATCTATGGAGCGCAAAGCTCACAAATGCATTTTCCCTCTTTCTCGAATGTAACACAGGCAAGATTATTAGGTACGTTATTAAATTAGTTATTAAATAAGCCTAAATAGATCTGTGATTTTGCAGTTCTATTTTGATTGTTAATTGAGATCCAATAAAACAACTCTGTACTCGCCTTTTTACTAGATAACTTTCTTACTTTCACTGGAGTAATAAACTGAATGATTGCTTTTAATTCTACTGGTTTTTATTTTGAAGTAACAATAATTTTTATTCATAAATTCAGTTTCTGGCAACTCTACTCAGCTCTGGCTCCAACGTACAAAACCTCAGAAAATACAGGGTGATTCAAAAAGATTCATCCGATTTCAAAGCGCCATATTTTTACAACCGTGAGGCGCCTAGGAACCAATCACATACCAATTGAAAGAGGAGGTCATAGAGTTTCTGACTGTCAGTATGACAGTGAACCTCCAACAGCTCAGAGCATCCGTCGTTGGCACCAACAGTTCTAAGAAAAAGGTCACCAGCATCACCAGATCCACACCGTGTGACTTTTTTTGTGGGGGTACGTTAAGGATTCTGTTTATGTGCCACTCCCAACAACACTGGATGATCTCCGAAATCACACTGAAAGAGTCGTGAGTACAGTGACACTGACATGCTCAATCGAGTACGGGATGAATCTGACTATGGCGTCGATGTTGTCCGTACAGCTGGAGGAGGTTCATAATGAGCACTAGTAAAATTACATATAAACTTTATGCTCATTTAAACCATTTACAGTTCACTGCATTGATCTGTAATGATTTACAAGTGGAATAAATCATTTTGAAATCGGATGAATCTTTCTGAATCACCCTGTATTGCAATACATAACATTGCAAAGTCTTAACTGTGTGTAAGTGTAAGGTGAGGTTAGTTACTGCAGTACTGAAATATCATCAGACTCCAGCAGTCTCACAGGGCAGCTTGAGCTAGAACTGCTTACTGTGAGAAAACAGAGCACTGCATTCACACACACACACACACACACACACACACACACACACGGTACACAGCAGTACAGCCACATACATTAAACCACACTGAAGGACACTGCAGTCCCTGAATTAGAGAACAAACCTGTCTAATGATCATTTCTATACCTGATAAAATCTCTGAGGGTGTTTTCAGTGCACACTGAAGAAAATCGACACAAACACTGCCTATTATAGACAGACTGAGGAGCCTCTCAGATTCACGCCACCTTTCTCCAGTTACTCGCTTCAGGACAAGTAAAGCTGCTAAATCTGGAGAAAATAGACACGTCTGTGTTTCCACTCAGAAACTTGCTATGTTCCAGCTTTTCTTCATATGTAACACAGATGTGTATCTGTGTGTCAGTGTGAACAGCTAAAACACACAATCTGACATTTTTTATGGCGATTTGAGACGCTTTCATATGTGGTATGATATGCAGCAACGCAACTCAGTCTGAACAGCCAGATCAGAATTTGTGACTTTTACATCAATCTAACTCCACATTCGTCATAATTTTGCGCTGCTGAGAAATATTTAGGCTGATATAAGTCTGAAAGCAATGTTTAAAGAATCCGAGGACTCGAACCAAAGAAGTGACCAAACCCTTTTTACTGCGAGATCGAACACATTCTTAGTGATGAGCCCAGCTGTCAGTCAATAAAGGTTCATGTTCGCTGCTGCGATGCTGACGAAGATGAAACTGAACAGGCTGGCGTTCATTGGAATCATGATTGTTTACCTCTGGATGAGCCACGTAAAGCAACATGAAGCATTGTTCTTTTGCGCATGCAGGTCAGTTCAAGAGCTGATCTGTTCAGACTGATGTCGCATACAGATCGCATTTAAATTATACTGTGAACAGCCAAACAAAAAAATCAGATTTGGTGAGAAATGGTGAGACTTGGTGAGACTTGGTGAGACTTGGTGAGACTTTTACCTGCTGTGTGAACGTAGACTTAGAATAATAAAGAATAATAGAATTCTTAACGTTAGAATAATAAAGTCAAATGTCAGATATGATTAAACTTGCAGCTTTTGCGATTTAAAAACTCTTCCAAATTGTAATTTCAATATAAAACGATTATTCAGCCCTACTACAGGCTGCTTTACCGTTATAATAATGCTGAGATTGACAAAATTGAGATGTTCAAACTTTTGCATACAACTGTAGGCTGTAAATATGGGATTTTAAGTTAGCTTAGCAACTTAGCACGTCTGAGCAGCTTCTGTTTATTTTCTCTGGATTGAGCAGCTTCTCTGTGAAGTTACCACATTACTTACTGTGCTGAAACAGGTTACTGGAGAAAGGTTCAGTGAATCTCAGCTAAGAGGACTCAGAGGGAGAGAGGAGTCACAAAATATTTATTTTATGGTCTCCTCTTCCTTGCTTGCCACCATGTGTCCCCCATAATACTGCGGTCATAATACTGGGGCCTGAAAGGGCGATCAGAAGATGGTATATTGAACACAATCTCACAAGCCGATTTTTGAGCCCTGAGTAAAATACGTAGCAAAACAATTGCAATGTAGTGTATTGTCCATATCGTGTCTATTATAGAGAGATAGCAGGCATAAATCTCAAGACAGATGACTGGACTTACACAGGCAAACTAAAGCTGCCTTTCCACCCAGCAAAACCCTCAGTGAGAGAGAGAGAGAGAGAGAGAGAGAGAGAGAGAGAGAGAGAGAGAGAGAGTGAGAGAGTGAGAGAGAGAGAGAGAGAGAGAGAGAAAGAGAGAGCGAGAGAGAGAGAGAGAGCAGGACAGAGAGTGTAGATAAGATTCATGAACAGCACCATCACAAATGACTCTCCTGCATTCAGACAGAGCCTCACTGAAAGCGAGCTGTGGAGTCCTTTTAACCACACACACACACACACACACACACACACACACACACACACACACACACCTGTATGTATCATTTTACTCGTATGTTTTTCAAAAGGAAACCATCAATCCCATTTTTTCTCTGCCAATTCTGATTCTAGGGCTGCACAATAAATCACATTTTTATCAACATCACAATATGATATTCCATGATAATCACACCACCAAGGGCTGCAATGACAGAACGGATTAAATTTCCTTACATGTGCAGTGACAAAAAGACACAGTTAGATTGGCGGAAAAACAGCATTAGAAGCCCAACTAAGAGGCGTAACCCAAACCCTGAAAAACAGCCCCAGACCATTATTCCTCCTCTACCAAACTTTGCTGTTGGCACTATACACTCTGGTAAGTAATGTTCTCCAGGCAGCCACCAAACCCAGATTCATCTGTCTGACTGCCAGATAGTCAAGTGCGATTCACTATGTCCAGAGTCCAGTGGCGGTGTGTTTTACAGCAAAAATATTATGTCAGATACCTAAATACATTTTCACGATACATGATATGTATCACACTATTTAGTATTCTTGAGATTTAATAAGCTGGAAGAGACAAAACAGAACCTGAACTGCACCAGTTTTGCGTAGGTTTATACTTAAGTTCTTTACTATGTCTTAGTAACACTAGTTAGTTTCAAACTATCCTTTTACTAAATTTGTTTGCACTGCAAATCCGTATGTTGTGTCTTAACTAGTAACAACTAACTAATGCGTACGTCACTTTAACACGACAATAACATGTTTAGAACCAATCAGTGAACCCGCTCTGACTTTGTCAATGGAAAAAAATATCCAGCATAGAAGAGAGAAATGTGTACAGGTTAAACTGAACAGACCTAATTATCTACAGCCACTGTTTATTAATATTTTCCTGAGAAAACAAATATGCAGCTTTTTAAACGACGGTTTCTGGCTAACCGACACAACAGCAGCCTCAGTTTAGCCGTTTGGGCAGCAGCACTCACTGAGCTGGAGCTGTGAGTGTTTAGCTTCATGCTCGGAGTTTAAACCAGGCCGATGATTAGAGCTGTGAGTAAAATCACAGCGTATAGTGTTCAGAATTTCCAGCTTAGTTAGCCAAAAAGTCAAGTTTTCTCGCTTTTTTGTGCTTTCTGGTTTCTGATGGTTGCCCATCCTTTTGACTTTTGTGTGTATAAAAACAATGTCAAAACGAAAGAAGCGTGAAGGAAGCGCACCAATCAGGGCACAGCGGGCACTTAGTTTTGAGCTTATTTTGACCTGTTGGACATACCGACCCAGTGCAAGCATACGGTTCAACGTCAGTGCAGCAACGTAAAATTTTTACATTTTAAACCCTAAATGATGAACTAACCTAACTTTATGTAAATAGACCACAATACAGAAATGTGTACATGTGCAGCTGTGACTGACGTGTCTTTTATCTAAATTTATACAAACAGTATTTCATTTTGTAGTAAATTTCCTTTGCTAGTTTATGTTTATGAACAGAGACCTACAGATGCAGTTTAGTAAAGGAAACTCATTTGTGAACCTGAGTTTAAAGTTTTTATTAAACTTAAACTTGTGACTAAGTTGCAAATAAATCTTAAACTGAAACTTTGCTTGTTTGCAGAAAGTTATTTTAGAGCCACTCAGTTCTACCTGATGGAAACTGTTTGCCTTCAGTGTTTTGTGATTATGATAATTTTAATAGACATCAGCGTCACTAATTAATGACATTCTATTAAAAGACTGGTTTACCAAGAGTGACACTGGAGTATTTTCACCTAAAATGAGTTGATAGAGCAGGAGTGTTGTTACAAAAACGGTAACAGGACATCAGAGTCATAATTAATCTTTTAGTACTTTTACTTTTGATATTTAAGTACATTTGAAGGCAAATACTTCTGTACCTTTACTCAAGTGGAGGTCTAAAGGGAGGAACTTCTACTTTTACTGGAGTCATATTTTACCTTGGGTATCTCTACTTTAACTCAAGTGCATGATTTGTGTACCTCATCCACCACTGGTAACTACTGAGCTCAACGTTGAAGCTAGTTTGTGTATATATATGCTTGATTTTAGCAATGGGTGTGGCTCAACAATTAGGAGGAGTGTCCACAAATACATTCATTTACCTTTACAACCTACAATACTGATGGTGATGTTTAGTGATTAAAAGTGAAGCACTGTGTTACTTTTAATGAGGTGTTTAATTATTTACATAGCAATTTTAATTGATGTTGAAGCAAAATTTAATTGTTGTTAAAGCAAAATCTCATTTCTTCAAAATAGTACAGCAGAAGGAAAAAAAATCTTTTAAGATTTATTCCAGGCAATTTTAGGCCATTCCTATTGGTCCATTCATCATGAAATGTCCTCACAATGTAAAGGGCAGCTGGTGTTCTCAAACGGTATAATAAATCAATAAATAAATAAATAATAAATATAAGTTTTTGACACGACATTGATGATAGTATAAGTGCAAGCTTTAAAGACTTCAGCTGATCTGATGATGGTTGATGTAAGTGGGCTCCAGATATAAGAAGAAGCAGGAGTGACACACTGACACAGTTATTATTAATATTACGAACAAACTGGATATTATGAATAGTCTAATATGGGAGGTTTGGAAATGATAGTGGATAAAATACCTCGTCCAACACCTCGTCCTCATCACACTCGCTGGGGAGCCGCTGGTACTCTGCAGTGTCCCCCATGTTGAGGTCAAATGTTGGGTCCAGACGGAGATTCTCCTTCTAGCTTTTAGCTTTTAGGTTCAAAGCAGCATGGTCAGTAGATCCATGAAGACTTCTCTTGAGCTTTTAGCTTTCTTTTTCACATAAACACAGCTGTTGACCAGTCCTATGGTCAGAATTGAGCAGGTAGAGGGTTACCTTGCATCTTTATTAGGTCCAGACAGTCCTCTTTTTAACATTTAGCTTTGGTACTCAGATCAACACTGTCTTCTTTCTTTTCAGAAAAAAAAGAAAGGCTTCTCTTCAGGGTTTAGCTTTGTTATTCACCTCAAAACGGCTGCTGACCATTCCTGTGGTCAGGATTCACCAGGATTCGCATCTTTGTTAGGTCCTGATGGGGTTTTGTTCTCAGATTTCAGCTTTTCTGTTCAAATCAACAGGGTCGTTAGGTCCAGATAGGCTTCGTTTGAGCGTTTTCATTCACATATGTAGCTGTGGCGAGTCCAGTGGTCAGCGTTTGTGGTCAGTGTTTAAGGTCAGCGTTCATCTTCACCCATCAAAACCACTTGCGGTCCATCCATGTGTTTCTATGTTGGTGTGGCTGTGCTGTCGCATGGCTTAATGAAGTCCAGCCAGTCATTCAATGAAGGCAGCGCATGTATTAGAATAACATCAGCTGTAGGTCTGCACTGGCTAAACGCTGCTCATACGCTAACATTTATCTTGTGCTTCATATCCAGCCAGTCGTTTTTTTCAGTCTTCCTCTCTTCTCTCCTCCCTCGTTCTCTCTCTCGCTCCCTCTCCAAACCAAACAGCTGTGCGTGTGATGGTAGGAGGTTTATTCCTTTTCTTTCCTCCCTCCCTAAATGCAGCGCTGACTGCTCGGCCAGTGCTGTGGGCTAATCCCCTTTTATTGTTGTCATTTTTTTTCCCTCCCTTTCTCTCTCTCTCTCTCTCTCTCTCTCTCTCTCTCCTGTTCTCTCTCTCTTCTGCTTTCTTTCTCCTTTTTTATTCTTTATTCCCCCCCAGCTTGTGCTGTGCTGCCGGTTTCTGCTTATACGGTGAGTGGCTGCCCCCGACGACATGGCTGCAGAATGGACCAATCAGAGAAGAGTTGCCAACCAATCGGATGAAGTCATGGGTAGGGGGGTGGGGGGCGGGTGGGAGCCATCCTTAATGAGGAGGATTTAATCCAGAGAGAGAGAGAGAGAGAGAGAGAGAGAGAGAGAGAGAGAGAGAGAGAGAGAGAGATATGCAGGGGCCATATGGATGCACGGATGAAGAGAGGGAGGGAGGGTGAGAGAGGTTTGATTCCTGATCTCTCTCTCTCTGTGATCAGGCTTAATTACAAAGGCCAATCTGCTCTGCTTTGCACTCTTCTGTCTTTCCAGCATCAGTAAACATCATCACTCTGCCGTCTGTTTAATAGTAGTGTATATCAGTGGATGATGTCTTATTGTTATTACTATCACCATCATCATCATCATCATAATTACTACTACTATCATCATCATCATCATCAATCATCACTGTAATTACTACTACTTATTATTTAGTACTTACTATTACACATTATTATTATTATTATTATTATTATTATTATTAATTATTATCATCATCATCATCATCATCATCATCACCACCATAATTACTACTACTACTACTACTTATTATTAACCCTCTATTACACAATGTTGCCTCAAGGCAACAAACTCATTTTCCTCACTTTACAATAACATTATACATATTTAACGACAATGACAGGCTTAACAATAAAGGGAAGAGGTTGAGTAAGTCAATAAAAAGCATGTACTTGGTCATACTATCTCTTAGTGGACTCTTTCAAACATCTTTTTTAACATTGTGTTATTTGTTTTTTGTTATGAGAATTTACAGAAATATGTTTGTTGCCTAGAAGCAACACTGTGCGCCAATGGAATTGATTTAGCCTGTCACAAGCCAGGTCTCTCCACTTCAAAGAACACCTCATTTCTTCCCATTGCCGCACAATGTTGCCTCAAGGCAGCATACACCAAAAGGACATCTGCACACATTTTTTTATTGCTCTCATAATGCAGCAGAGGTTATTATTATTATTATTATTATTATTATTATTATCATCATAATTACTACTACTGATTATTATTATTTAGTACTTACTACTACTTATCATCATCACTATAATTACTATTACTACTGATTATTATTTAGAACTGTTATTTTAGCCTGATACATGTGTAAATGTTACAACAATCAAAGTCTGATTTAACAGTGTAAATGAATGTTTTAACCTGTCTTAAGGGAGTTCAGACTGGATTTTCAGCTGTTTTTAAAGAGAGAGACGTGTGTTATGTGTTGTTTTGCAGCATCACACTCGCTATTTAATAGCAGGTCACTTTTTAAAAGGGTGAGTGACAGAACTTTCTGCATTTTGTAC
The DNA here is from genome assembly GCF_904425465.1 of Colossoma macropomum. Taxonomy (NCBI): domain Eukaryota; kingdom Metazoa; phylum Chordata; class Actinopteri; order Characiformes; family Serrasalmidae; genus Colossoma; species Colossoma macropomum. The sequence goes on from NW_023494807.1 coordinate 27,516,122, forward strand.
ATATAAAAATGATTAACACCGACGATTAGCACCATAGCGTAGCAACAGGGAGACGCACAGCCATATATATATATTACAGATATGCATTCTGACTGCTTTTGATATTAGAGCATTGAGTTAACAGATTAAAAAACGTAGGGCTGTGGGCTTATTTTTTGGATAATAGCACTGGAGGTTAAAATTTGAAAATGTTTTTGTTATTCAAAAATAGCCAAACATGCATGCTCACAATTTATTTATGCCTATTTAGATTAGAGGTGGGCAATATGCCAAAAATATCATCATGATACTTCAGGAAGTTGTTTACCATTCACAATGTGTCGCGATATTTATTTTTTCTAGCATCTGATCACAGACAGAAGCAGTGCCTCATTACTATGAAAAACTCTGAATCCAATTACATGTATTCCACTGATATAAATTCAATTACACAGGACTAATTATACTCTCTTTTTAATCAAACATGCAGTTGGTAATCGGTTTTAAAGCATATATTCACTATATACTCAGAAAAGCTTATTGTGCCGTGCTCAGACCCCACAAGCACCTTTCTGAAACATTCTGACCGGTTCAGGTAGCGTTGCTTTCACCCAGGTAAATATTTCTGCTCTAGTGTGTTTAAGCTACCTGTGTGACATTTATTCATGGCAGATTTATCACCGTAGTCCTACAGAGACGCCCAGCCGTTTTACCCACTTAGGTGTGAACAGAACACTAAAGAGAACACTCAGGAACGGCCGGACGACACGTAGTGCACATTCTCTCTCTCTCTCTCTCTCTCTCTCTCTCTCTCGTTCTATTCTATTCAATAAAATGAAATGGTAACAATTACTTTAAAATAAAATAATAATCAAAGAAAGATTTTGCCTAGAATTATTGAAGAACATGAGGGAAAAGAAAAACAAATCTCTCCCTCTCTCTCTCTCCCTCTCTCTCTCTCTCTCTCATTGCCACAACTTAGTGAGGCATGATTTCGTTCCCACACCTTACTAAGTGGTGGCCACGACTTGATCATCTCATTCCCACAACATAAGTCGTGGCCATGCATTAGGATCTCGTTTCCATGCGTTAATAAAGTGTGGCCATGTATTATTTTTACTTATAGGGATGTCACCAGCAGGGCTTCGTTAAATCATAATGAACATGCAGATTTAACAATTTACAAACAAGCAGTCATCACAGAGATTTAGAGAAATAGGGATGAAAATAGAAAAAAAATGTATTGTACAAACAACTCTCTTCTCTTCTCTTCCCTTCTCTCTCTCTCTCTCTCTCTCTCTCGCTCTCTCTCTCGTTCTATTCTATTCAATAAAATGAAATGGTAACAATTACTTTAAAATAAAATAATAATCAAAGAAAGATTTTGCCTAGAATTATTGAAGAACATGAGGGAAAAGAAAAACAAATCTCTCTCTCTCTCTCTCTCTCTCTCTCTCTCTCTCTCTCTCCTTAAGGCTTTCACATGTAAATCTCAGGGCCTTGTCTTCTACATTGTTTGACAGAAAACCATTCAGTGTGCACAACTGTGATGGTTATTATTGTTGTTACTATATATTCAATTTACCTATAATTGTATAATTACATATTAATTACATTAGTGAGAAATAAATTACACTTGCATTTGATTTACATTTTGCAATGACAGGACTGAATCTGCACATCTGACTCTTTTCCCCTGTTTATTTTGATGGCAAAAAAGGACAAAACATGGCAAAAATATGAAGGATTTTTTTTTTCATATTGCAAAACTAGACTGTACACAACAAAAACTCCACAAATGTGAGTATTTTCTCAGTTAAAAAATTATCATAACCATTGTATTATCTTAGTTTAATGTCGTTTCAATGTATTATGGTGCTTTTCTTCATTGCAAGCATTAAAAAAATAATAATAATAAAATAAAAAATCTAATGGCCTCAGCAGCTAACTAGCTAAATTACCCATTCCACCTTAAATAGTCCAGCAGTTCTGACTCCTGAAGCGCCAGAATGTATCTGCTGCTCCATTTAAGGTGGGACAGGAACATTTTAACGAGAAGTTGGCGAATATCTGACTTCAGCTTCATATCACTGAAGAATCAGGGGTGAGCAATAATAAATAATTGTCCCTCATTAAAAGAATATGATGCCCTAAATGCAACTAAAGCCCAGCAGTGAGGCTGCTGACCTCTACCCTCCTCTGCTGTCACTGCAGACTGGCAGGGTCGCCTACAGAGCAGCTTGTAGCTGTTAATGAAGTAATGTTTTTTATATTTGAGGGTCTCATTTCAACCACTACTTCATAACTCAGTTCCAAGCAGCAAGGTAGACAATCGAAAACAAGGGGTATTAAGGCGTCTAGACCAAATGGGACCTAGGAGCCTTCAAAAATAGTTGTCACTGTGTACTACAGATACAGCAGCATCACTGTGTCAAAGTTATGTGATAAATTATTAACAACAGTTATTTTTTTTAAACACTGTTAACCTTCTTTGCCAGTTTGACCCTTTAAACCATATGTAACAGTGCAGGCTGAAGCCCAGCTGCTTCAAATTGTGTATTTTTTTATATTTTATGTTATCTACTGTTTTATAAAAGCAGGAAGCCACGAGAGGCTGTGCATTACAGCGATTTTCTCCGCTTCGCATCGTGCCTAAGAACACCCTTCCCGTGATAAAATCGCAGTAGCTCACAGCCTCTCGTGGCTTATTGCTTCATTAACTACTTTAATTGGTCTACCACACTAGTAATGAATTATGTAATTATGTAAATGACTATGCAAATTGAATGTACAGCAAAAGGGCAACAACTGTGGACTTCTAAGGGTCAGAAATGCTAAATCAAACCTGTTTTCTCTATTCTGTCCATCATCACCCCTCCCTCTCTGAGCAGATGGCTGAAGCATCAGCAGCAGTGTCATTAAATCTCACTCCCCCTCCCAGCATCCTACTGTTAGAGGATATTCTCCACACACGTACAAACAAAGATGGACAGAGAAACGGACAGATAAACAGGCACACAAACACAAAACGCTATTACAAAAGGCAATTTTTCCAGCAATGCTGACTCCAGTATTTCACAGCTACTCCATAACAAAATTCACTGGTACTGACTTAACCCACTTTCAAGTTCAAGTCAATTTCGGCCTGTTCTGGAGGTCTCTCAGCTCAGAATTGAATATTAATTTAATTAGAAATTTTAAATATATTTATTTAGCATTTTAATTGTATTTTTAATTTGAACTGTTTTATTTGATTATATTACTAAAATAGACAAGTCAATTTAGGGTCTTGTTCACATAGACAGCTTAAATCTGATTTTACAGCATATCCAATTCAAGCGGGACAAATTTTATATAGTCTGAATAGAAAAAACGACTTAAATCTGAATTCTTTCTAATCAGATTCAAGCCACATTAGATTAGATTAGATTAGATTAGATTCAACTTTGTCATTGTGCAGAGTACAGGTACAGAGCCAATGAAATCCAGTTAGCATTTAACCAGAAGTGCAAAATACAATATTATTTACATATAAAGTGCAGAAGGATGGTAGAGTGGTATGTATATATATATATATATATATATGTGTGTGTGTGTGTATATATATATGTGTATGTATATATATATATATATATATATACATATATATATATATACACAGATAGATAGATAGATAAATAGATATGCAAGTATAAATATAATATACATATATACAGAGTGAGTGGCTAGAATGCAAGCATAGGTTGTATGTACATTTGAAGGTGGTTTCAAATCAGGTTCTATATTTCGATCCCATATGTGACTGGTCATTTTTGTGAGTGTTTCTTTCATCGTTTGGGGCAGTTCATGACATCAAAACATGACAAGTAAGTCACATTCACCTATCACAGCCTAAACATGGAGAGCAGAAGTTTTTAACACACACTTAAGGTGTGTTTACAGTTCTACATCAGTTCTCTTGATCCAGACCAAAGCAGAAAGTGACACTGTTGCATTTCAGTTCTGGTTCTCTAAGCGTTCAAACTGACACACTTCACATTAAATTTAAAGATGTAAACTAAAGCCAAATGAGTAAATGAGTCACAGCTGACAGCTCTCTTATTCCTTTCTTTTCTTTCTTTTATACCTCTTTAACTTTTTTCCTCTTCTATCTTTCCTGTCTTTATTTTTGTACATCTTTCTTTTGTCTGACAGATTTCCTTTGTCTTTGTCTGTTTCTGTAAGACTCTTTCCCTCTCTTTCTTTTTGTTCTGACAAACTTTCTTTCGGTCTTTCTTTATATTTTTTCTTTCTATCTGTCTTTGTTTCTGTAATGACTCCCACTTTTTCCTTTTTTTTTACTTCTCTTCCTTTTTTCTTGTTTTTACCTCTTTCCTTCTCTCTGTATTTTTTGTCCTTTTATTCTTTTCTATCTTAATCTTTCTAACTGCTTAACTTTTTTCTTTTATTGTTCCTTTTTCTTTCTTTCTTTGTTTTGTCATTTTTCCTTCCTTTCTGTCCTTTCCTGTCTATCTGACTGACCATTTTTTCTTTGTCTTTTTTTATCTATCTTTCTTTCTCAAGACATTACCCCTTCCTTTTTGTCCTTTTCTTCCTTTCTCTATTTTTCTTTGTCCTTTTCTGTCTGTCTTTCCTTCCTTCTTTCTGTCATTTTCATCTTTATTTTGTCTAATTCTTTCCTTTTTTCGTTCTGTTTAACTGTCTTTCTTTGCTCTTTCTTTCTTTTTTAGCCTTTTTCCCTGTTCTCTCTGTCTGACTTTGTCTTTTTGTCTGTCCATCCGTCTGTCCAATCTAAACTGTGTAAACTGTTGTGCCTTGGTCAGTCTGTATTTACCCAAAACATTCATTTTAAAACTGAACTGAAGTTCAGTTTTGGGTTAAAGCCGGTACGGCACCCACACTGAGGGAAAAATAAACGGTGAATTCTGTTTATGAGTATAAAATAAAATACAGAACAAGCACGTTCTGTTCCATCAATACAGATGAGCAGTTTTTAAACGGTTCTCTACAATCACATGAGCCTGTTACTGCAGCAGGAGCTATACGATATCCCACACGACCACTCACAGACCGGAGCGGACCGCAGGCATGGGAAATGGATTTACAGCCGGTACAATGAGCTGCGTACTTAAAGAAATATGTACAATCACTTTCTGTTCAACATCAAATACGTTTCTCCAGCGGTAATGTAAAGTGCAGTAAGCAGATTTCCAGAGCCGGTCAGAAGCCGCGGCTGAACCTGGCCTTACATGTTCATGCATATACTCTTCATATACACCCACACATAGCGCTGCGGTCCCAGGGCAATCAGCCACTCAGGATTTAGAGGAGAAGGCTGTTCGTGTAGGTAGGCTTTGGCTCTGGGCCTACGTTCCATCCACTTCACTTAAAGCAGAGCTGAAACTGACCCAAACAGCAGAGTCACAGCGATCAGATCATATCAGCTTAGAGTAAAACCAGTATAGTGTATATATAATTATGAGCAACACTCAGGAGGATGAGGGGATCTTACAGAGCGCTGACACATCTCTGCACTTCACTAAACGGAACTAAAGCAATGCTAAAACACTCTGTTCAGACATGAACAGAAGAACAGTGTGACCTAATATAAAACAGATATAAAGAGAGATTTTCCAAATTTCTACACAGTTAAATCACTGAGGTGTAAACAGAGTCATTCAGTGTGAAATGGTTCATTGTATAGACTCAGATTTCTTTACAGTGGGGGTGATAGGAACCAGGGGTCACAATGTCTGCAACACAAATAAAGCCATTTTATTTACTATCCAAAACCACCAGTGAACCTACAGGGGTCGGCAACATGAGGCTCCAGAGCCACATGCGGCTCTTTTACTGTCCTGTTGCGGCTCCACAGCAGAATTAGATATTTAGGTAAAAATAAAATGATCCTCCTTTGCAGTAAAATAAAGCTCTGCTGATTGTTTAACACAGTTTTAATAATAAATGGTCTTAAACGCTGGAGTTAATGTAGAACTGCTAATTCACCCTTTAACCCTGAAGTTTGGTGCGCAGACTGCTGGTAACCATAGCAAGTCTAGCTAGTAGCTAACGAAAAGACAAACAGAGGATTTAAGATGAACATCGATAATCTGGAGGCGAATGGATTTATTTGCACTTATAAGCACTCCAGCTGGTTTCCTGACACGTCTAATCTGCAACGAGAAACTGTCAAACACTAAAAAAAATGCGAAGCTGAAGTCTTGTTCGAATTTTCATGTCCCCTTAAATGGTGCAACAGTTAGCTACATAGTTAGCTACATTCTGGCGCCTCAAGCACCATTTAAGGTGGAACGGGAAAATTCAAACAAGAAGCTGGAGAGCGAGATGCTGACTCCTCCTATCACCACCACTGTGAACAATTCTGAGCTTTTCACCTCAAAACACGCTGAATGACTGTTTACATTTTAAACACGTGGAGCATTTATTTAGGCATGAATTTTAAAAAACTGGTGAAATTCCCCTTTGAAGAAATGGTTCAGTCACACAATTTAGAGATGGCATGATGCCACTTTTTCTTTTACAATAATGAAAAAAATACTGAAAGTTTCATTTCTCAATCGGATCCAATATTTTTTAATAGCTATTAGTCTTCAAAGTGAGCTATTTATTCATTTCAGGCCATCTGGAAGTGCAGCATAAACACTACTTAAGCAATCTACAGGAAGAAAGAAACAGCCAACATGAACTGCAGGTTTTGTTTTTCCCAGTTAACCTCTTTTATACAAAAACAAAACGATCAGAAATATTAGTCAACTTTATGATTTTAATCGGTACTCATAATTTCTTGTATTTCTGTAGAGTGCTTTGAGTTGCCACCGGCATGAAAAGTGCTAATAAATAAATAATTTTATTATTATTATTATTATTAATATTATTATTATTTTTTATTATTACTACTACTACTATTTTTTTTACAAACTAAAGAAAATGTAACTATAGTAACACTTAGCTAGCTACTCTATAGGCCTCATTCACCAATATTTTCCCACGTTTTTCCTTAAATTTGTTCTTGAGAAAGGCCCCTAAAGAAAGTCTACATCAGATCTGTGATGTGTTCTTAAACTGCAGAACTGTTAGCACCTTTGTACTCTTGAGCGTGTGTAGATTCGGTTCTCACAAATCCTAAATAAGAAAACATTGGTGAATGTCAGAATCTTCGTAAAACTGTGTGAGTGGGTTTAAGAAGAAATTTCTTCCTAAGATATTCTGGTTTTAATGTGATATTAGCAGACTTTGACAAGCCAATGCACTAAAGGCCGTTACACACCGAACGCAACGTGAAAAAACGATACGAAAATGCAAAAATAGTCATGCGTGATTTTTTCCGCTTCAAAATTATACATGCCAGACGCAACGTGATTTTTTATGAAATTTCGCTTTTTTGCAGCCCAAAAAAAAAATGTAAAAATGGACATAATATATGGCAATATATACATCGGCAGAATATATATCAACCATATCAAAAAAAGACGTTTTTCCTCTTTTGTGGGAACATTTTGGTGAAGACCCTTTTCTGTTCCAGCGTGACTGAGCCCCAGTGCACAAAGCAGCTCCATGAAGGCCTGACTGGGTGAGTTTGGCGTGGAAGAACTTGACTGGCCCTCACAGAGTCCTGACTTCAACCCCATCAAACACCTTTGGGATGAACTAGAACAGAGACTGCGAGCCAGACCCTCTTGTCCAACATCAGTGTCTGACCTCACAAATGCTCTTCTGGTTGAGGGCAGAAAACTCCCACAGACACTCCAAAATCTTGTAGGTTTTGGAGTGTCTGTGGATTCTCAGAAGAGTGGAACCTGTTATAACTACAAAGGGGGATCAACTCCATATTAATGCCTATGGATTTAGAATGTGATGTAATAAAAGCCTGTGGGGGGGGTGTAGTGTGTAGGTGTTTATATATGCGCTATTGGAACAAAAACTCTTATATCCAAAATGACTTTATAGGAGAAGGAAAAAAAAACATACTTTACTTTTAACGTAAGCCTATGTATTTTCAAATTATGTCAGAAACTGAAAAACATCTCAAACAGCCTCTCAGTTCACACTTACATAAAAGTTATGCTACACAATGCAATTTCCGTATTAAACGCCATCCAAAATACACAGAAGCGCTCAAGCAGATCAAAATCTGAGGGAAAACTTGGCCTTCATCCTCACTTTACTCAGTAATCACATCCTCTTCAGGCCTGCATGTGCTCACATTCATATTCCACTCCTAATCTCCACTCAGACTGAAAATCCACTCCATATGCTGCAGCTGGAGAAGTAGCCATAACTGCAGCCGTGAGGAGAGATGATATCCAATCTTCCATAACACTGATAATGACCACGGTCAAACTCTGGATATCACATTTATACTGGAACTATGAAAAAAGGCAGTGCGGTGAGTGAATGAAGAAGTTCAGATGGCCACTAAAAAAAAAAAATGTCCCACTGCAGTATCAGTTATAGTTTATCCAGCAAACTCGCCAGAACAAAAAAAAACAAGAAACAAATACATACGGCAATATTTGTATTTAATATATGCCATGTTTAATATATTTCCAGTGCCTATATCATGTTTAAATTACAAAAAACACATTCGTAAGTGTAAACAAATATATGTTTAACCTCTTACTGACCAGGGTTTATTTTGGTTTGTCCATTTGACTTTACATGACCAAATCGTAAGGCAAATTATTCAGTAACTGCATGAAATAAATGTTAATTTTTAGTTTATTTATTTATTATTAATTTGTAAAAGCTCCCCTCAGATTAACAGAACGTGTTTTATGATCACACATATTGCTATATGCTTACAATTTACTGCTGAAAGCCAAAAATCTTAGACGCTCCTTGTATTATTTTATAAAAAATAATTTTTACAGAGCAGATCACTGAAGAGACGCCATCTGTTTATAGTTCATAGCCCAGATTTGTGGAAAAATGGGTCGACTTTCAGTAGACAAAAAATTGTGAGTTCAGCTACTTTTATTATAAGGGTTTAAAATGACATCACCCATCTATTTGACTGGAAAGAAGACAGTTACAGCTCTCATATGACCCCCACCTGTTGAATGTAGCTTATGAATTATGAAAGTTATGAAGAATATGATGAAGTGTGTTTTGGAACCACCGGTGGTCTCAAGGAGTTAAGGTTAAAAACAAAATTGATAGCCAAAGAGTATTTTTTATATAAAAAGTGTGTTAAGGTTACATAGAAATAAATCAAGCTCTATATTAATGCAGCCAAAAAGACTGTACACACTGGTATATATGTTTTTGTTATTGACAGTGAAGGTCAGTCAACCACACTGTGTGGGTACCGAGGACAAACAGAGTGCACTGTAAAATGAAACTGTACTGTGAGCTGTGTTGTAAAAACAGAACTAATTCATGTAAAATAAACATGCGCTGATTTTGATTCTACAAGTATTTAAAGAAAACGAAGCCAAACACAGGTGGCCCCTAATTTCTCTCCCAAAGACCTCTATAACGATCCCTTACTGCAAAATCAATTAATATATTCCTCAATTAATACATATCCCTCAAGTGGAATGCAAATAGATGAACACTGTTTGCAAATATGTGAAAACATTGAAATGTACAGTGCAAATACAGCATTAGGGATGGTATGCTAAGTCAAACATTAACAGAACTATGAGACTGGAGTCTAATGGAAAACACACTGACGTCTGGGCAAAAGGCTGCTGATCTGTCCTGAACAGGGACTATTTACACCGGTCAGCAACTATACAGGTCAGAAAAGCATTTTTAAAAATGCACTAAATACACAAATTTACTGGAGCAACTATTTACACAGAAGCGGAACACAGAGAAAACAGTACACCAGGAAAATGAAAATATCTGAAAATAGCATAAGAATTTTGTTTTAGCCGAAATGGAAACTTTTAATGATATTATGCACTGCAGATGATGAAAAGCAGAAGTTCCTTTTTTTATTTATTATGTTGAGAAACGTTATTCTTGAGTTTTTGATCGTGAGAATTTGATCGTGCAGTCTTTCACAGAGTGGTGAACCCCTCCTCATCTTTACTTCTGAAGGACTCCGCCTCTCTGAGATGCTTTTTTATACCCAGTCATGTTGATCAACCACCAGGTGTTTTTTTAGCTTTACACAACTTTACCAGTCTTTTGTTGCCCCCGTCCCAACTTTTTTGGAACGTGTTGTTGGCATCGAATTCAAAATGGGCAAATATTTTTTAAAAAACAGTAAAATTTCTCAGTTTTAACATTTGCTATGTTGTCTTTGTACTATTTTTTTTTATTAATTAAATACACGGTTTAAATGATTTGCACATCATTGCATTTTGTTTTTATTTACATTTTGCACAGCATCCCAACTTTTTTGGAAATGGGGTTGTACATACACACACACACACACACACACACACACACACGTTTTAGCCGAAAGAAGTGAACAAGAGCCGTGCAACATAAATATGTTCTGGTTCATATGGTTTTTAATTGTGAGGTCAAGTCTGATTTCTATTTTTGCTTATTTTTGTGTTGAAATTGTTTTGATTGACAGGGCTGTAATTATATGGATCACTCTACCAAATTGGTTAAGAGTCAGAGTTGAAAACACATTTCAGAATTTTAACTGACTTGGACTTTAGACTAGAATTCTTTCTAAAAGTCTTCCCATTTTGTCACTACCAAAACAATCATAAAACTATTGAAACTTTCCCAATGTTTCAGTAGTGACTGTTTCGGTAGTGACAACTTTAGCTAATTCGGAGCAGAACTTAAAAATGCTAGCCAGTACATGAGGAGCAAATACAGCTTTGAACAGTTGTACACACTTATAATCTTTTTAAAACACAAAACAGTTTATTTAATTGCAGATAAAATGTGTTTTAGTAGTGACAATTATTAATGTTCCACACTGATCTTCAGACTTTGGGACACATTTACTTCAAAACAATGGGGTCTAACTGCTCACCATGTGGCCATGAGGGACAGGGATGCAGTCTCACTTCCTGCTCTAAAATGAAGGGGCGTGGCTACAATAAGGCTCCACCTCTGGACTAAAATTCTTTGTGTTTCGGGGGTGACATGAAAACGTGTTTTTTTTTTTAATTAAACTTAGGATAAATCTACATCTTTTTAAAGAAATCAAAAAAAGAAATCTTAAAAAAATCTTAACAGTGTTATTTTAATTTTTTAGGGGTTTGGGACAGACACCTCCCAACAGAAAAGATGACTCTGTATGTATTTAGCTTATTACTATCTCAGTTACTGCCTTGGATTTCAATAGATCATAACAATCCGTGTAAAGATCTGAAGTTCGAATATTTAATTGTTTTTTAAAATAGTTTTTATTGTGGGACTATTTTAGTAAAATGGTCCATTAACACTAGATTGGTTTGACTGGTTTAGCTGCCCTCTAAAAACATATATATACACCTCAAAAATCACAATCCCCAGAATAAAAGTCCAGTCATTTGAGTGAGAGTTCGTGTACAGCATAAGCCACGCCCCTCCCCACCCACTTTACTCTAAAAGGATCGACCCAGATCCCAGATTCCCAGAGTCAGGTTTGATCTATAGCTAGGTTTCAAAAAGATGTTTAAAAAAGCTGGTCGATGTGGGCAATGGAAACGGAAATTGACGGCAATAATTTCTGAATAACGGCTCAGACGAAAAATCATAAAACAAAAAACAAATAGAAATTTGTATTAGTAGGTTATGGGCAAATCAGTGAGGCCAAAGGTAAACAAGTTGCAACACACAAAAATACAGATGGAAATAATGGAAATTTATGCAGCTTCTGCGGGAGATGACATAATTATGTAAAGCACTTATCGCTAAAAGTGTGTTTGATGGAAACAAGCGGCTGTGTGGCAAAAACTGCATGCAATTTGGACAGAAACTGGATGGAAACACAGCTACTGACAGTCGTTTCCATGACCGTAAAGAAGAGACACTCGGAAAAGAGACAAGTGTATCTGTGATACATCTGCTATATAAACATCTAATAAAAATCATTACACCTTTTATGCATATCTAATTGAAAAATATTATAATCCATTATAATCCATACTAACATTCCAAAATCAATGCCACTGAATCTCCAACTTCATATCAATTAATTATGACACAGCAACACATTTCATATGCAATTATATCAAAATCAGCAGACATTCGCTTAAATAGCTGATGTTTATATTTGACTGATATTTGATGATTTATTTATTGTACTCTGGAAGAGCAGAAAATTGAGGTGACGCTGAGTAACTACACTAAAATATGTCCCTTTCCCATTTTTTCAGCATACTGTTGATGTTAGGACAAAACATCAAAAGCGGCAGCTTGACAGGAGAAGGAACTTAACTTTGAATGAAAGTTAATGGAACCAGACTGTTTCCCAAGCAATTTAGAAGTGTTTCTATTGGTCCATCCATGAAGAAAAATGAAAAATGAGCAACAAAGAAGGAAGCAACAAATGGAGCAACAAGGTTTTGTCCCGACAGTGACGATTTGCAACCCTACCTTTAGAAATAATTGTTATACTGCTCTGTAATATTAATACAGGTGGATTGGGTCACAGCTTCTACATTTTAATAATATTTATGTATCGGCAGATACGTACCTGAAAAATATCGAATATCAGAACTGGCATGCAGTTCACAAATCTGCGCATCACTAACAAATACATAAAAAAACAAAGAAGAAATACTTCTGATTTGTGTCCACTTAATTCCAGCTGACTGGACGAATATGAAAATCAATCCCCTCCACAGCACACAATGTCAAAACGAGGGCGCTGTAAAATACCGACAACAGAGCAGGACTAATCCAGCTTTACCTCACCATATTCCCTACTCAAATCCTTAGAACCATCATCATCATCGTCCTCATCGCCACTGAAATGAAGAGGAGGGGGTCCCACACAGACACACGCCCCATTATTCCCACTTCCCAGAAAGATTTAGGGTTACTGTTAACCAAAGCCAGGGGAGAGGGGGTCATCCATGTATGCACACTAACTAATCTCTGCTCTGGTGGCGTCTTTCTAGGAATCCTGGAGCAGACACGTGAGATATGCAGGATTGGGCTGCGAGGGAACAGGTGGGGTTTAGGAGGGGAGATGAGGCGAGGGGATTATGGATCTCTGGTGGGGAATAGCGGGGATGGGGTGACCCAGGTGTGAGTTGAGGTCATCTCACACACACACACACTCACGCACTGCAGTGTGACGGCACCCGGACTTTCATTCTGTTCTTCCTGCTGACAGAGTTACACCATTCGGACCCCTCACACTTATTAACACAGTTGGATATAAATCAGACATGAAGTATGCGAGTACAGTCACATTGCCAGATTGTCAATCACCAGCTATTATTACTAGCATAATAATTACTAGTGATATATATAGAGAGAGAGGGAGAGAGAGAGAGAGAGAGAGAGAGAGAGAGAGAGAGAGAGAGAGAGAGAGAGAGAGAGAGAATGTAGTATAAGAACGAGAGTGAGTAATCACTCCAGAGGCCTACGGCGTGTGGTATTTTCTCCCTCTATCTTTTTGGGAGCAGACTGATAACTCACGCACGTGTACACACTCCATCACGCATGCCTGACCTTCTCTCATACACACACACACACACACAAACGCGACTCAGCCGCAACACCCCCCTTCCCCAGCCCCCCCGCCTCCATTGTGTTTCATCACCAGAACACAGCTGTCAGAGAGATGAACACACACACTGTCTGGCTGTTGACTGGCATCAGGCTGCTGCAGTTCTCCTGACGACCACTAGAGGCAGTAGACCTATGGGAAATACACTACAGCAGTGGTCACCAACCCTGGTCCTGGAGATCTAGACTCCTGTACAGTGTAGTCCCAACCACACTCTGCCAATTCTGCTCCAGCTAATTAGCATCTCCAGAAATCCCTGATTGGCTGGATCAGATGCAGCAATGGCAGGAAAGAAGGAGGCAGCGTTTCAGATGCAGGCTGGAACTAAACTCTGCAGGAGAGCAGATCTCCAGAAGGAGGGCTGGTCACCCCTGCACTACAGGAACAACTCACACTCAACCTGAGCAATTCATCCTCTCCTATAAAGGCACAGTCTAAGCTCTGTCATGTAAAAGTAAACTGGGGGAAAAAAAGCAGTAGTATCCAACTGCAGACCCGCAGTGCCGCACTTCCAAACCCTCACTTTCCGACCCCCACTATCAGCTCTTCACAAGTACGCCTCTAGTGGTTCATTTCAGAATTGCAGTCACATTTTCCTGCCTTATGAGAAAAGTTTTCATATGACATTTTGTTTTTTTAGTACCACAGTTTGTAGTAATGCTGCTTTCAAGTCGAGACGATAGCTTTGTACGAGGAACTCGTTACCCTATCATGCACGTTCAAGTAGTTTTTGTGACAGATAAAGAGAACACTCAGGTTGTGAAATGGGTGTTCATTAGCGTGGTATATATAAGTTTGGCCTATTTTATCAGTGTTTTGAACCCATACACTCTTAAAAAGGACGGGTGAAATTTCTTCCAGGGTTCTTTACTAGAAGACATGGTTCTATTTAGAATTATGAGTTCTGAGTCATTCTATGGAAACATCCATTTTTGTGTCCCTAGCGTTTACAGATATATTACACTTGAAAAACATGTCAGGGTTACAATTTATAAAAAAAAAAAAATAAAAATAAAACAATAAGTTATTTTAATGATTACACCTTCTTGAGCCGTCAATTTAGCTATATTGGTTTTTAAATCAATTACATAGAATTCCAAGCACCACAGAAGTGCGCGTCCTCACAGTCATGTGTAAAGGGTCAAAAAAACAAAAAACATTTTTTAACTGCAATAATCTATACATGACTATGAAATACGTGATTTAAATGACATAAAGAAAACAAATGCCAAATAAATATTATAAAATATATAATGAAAGTTGTTGTCCCCAGAAGTCATGTCACTGGCGTTACTGCGTAACAAAAAAAACCTCTTATTTTGAAATAAAAATCACACTGATGACATCACTTGACTTCCTTTCACCTATTTTCTGAGGATCTATGAAGAAAAGCACATGGTGAGTCCACTGTGTCTTTCAGTTATCAGAGATTTTCTCATTTAGCTCATGATTTCATATGAAGCTTTTAGCTGAAGTCACTGGTGTGACCGACTTTATTCTTAGGTAATTGTGAAAAAAATAGAATACAAATGGACTAAATTACATATTTTTACAACATGTGGTTTGATGCTCTGTAGCAGCCATTTTGTAAAATGCATTTTTCATTAAAAATGTCTCTGGTGTCACCTTTATTATGTGCATTACCAGTGACGATCAGTAACACCAGTGACTCCTATGGATAGATAAAAAAGTGGACGTTTCTGTAGAAAAAAACCCTCTGATCTCAGAACATATAGCAGCATATTCATAAACACAGAACAGAACAGTTTCTTTCAGAGGTATTAAATTCTTTGAACATCTAGTTTCCAATGTAGTTAGCGTCTAATCATAAGTGCAAAATACAGTGTTATTCACATATAAAGTGGAGGAAAGTAACCGTGGTAGACGATGTTGGGGTTACAATGTGTACAATTAAGGACGGTAAAGTGGTAAAAATATATAGTTATGCAAGCATATCACTGCTGTCGGAACAAAACCTCACATTTCTAAAATGATAACTTTACAGAAGAAAGAAAAACATGCTTTACTTTTAGCGTAAGTCAATGGAACCAGACTTTTTCCCAAGTAATTTTGGGTCATTTCTTTTGGTTCATTCATCATGAAATTCACACACAATAAACAGGACAACATGCAATTTCAAATTATGACAAAAACTGATCAACGGAAAAATCGACAGCAGCGATAAATATAATATACATATAAACAGAGTGCGTGGAGAGAATGCAAATATAGGTAGGTATATGTTCTCATGTGTAATGTGTTCGAGCAGTAACGTCACCAAACAGCGCAGGGCCACTGCTGGTCTAAAGGCTACTGCACACAGATATGGCACATAAGAAGAGCCTCAGAAAACATAGATGAACACAAGCTCAAGCTCATTTTACACTGTGCTCATATAGATTGAATAAAGCTTTCAACACCATTTAGTGGATTTATTGCGTTTGGTGTCATCTAACTAACTACTCACAAACTTTCCAGCTGAAAGCTACGAGGGGACTCCACAGTGTGACTCAGCTATGTTATCAGAGGGAGCAGAAGAGATCAGCACTGACTGCCTCAGTGTAAATTTACAAACGCCACCTAATATGGATGTGTGGTCTGGATCTGGGGCCGTATTACAGAAACTTCTGAAGTCTGAAATCTTATCTGCTTAGTCACCATGACAACTTTGGTTAGGACTGAATTTAGGACAGAAGCTATTACAGAACAACAGCTCTTAAGGTTGTAATCTTATCCTAACTCCAGATAAGAAAACTGCATTACAGAAACATCCTAACTAGACTAAATCTCCGGAATACTGTCCTAACTTTAACACAACCCCAGAGCATCTTAACTTCTGTTTTAACCGTCTGTTTCTATTGTTTTACGCAGTGTCAGGCAGCACAGTTCACTATAACCAGCATAATGACGTCACATTTATCTACACTGAACACGGTGCTTTGACTAGTGAGGGTCCAGACACTGCAGACTCGATCTCCACTGTCCCCTCTTATTACCTTTGTGTGTTTATGTTGATGAAAACTGGTCAGATAAAATATTACAGTGATGGTGGTGAATAATGAGGAGACAGAGCTGATCGTGTGTCTGTTTATTAGGAGGAATAGTGTTAGTGCGCTCAGCTAAAGCGTTTGGGAAATGAAACTGAAACTGTGGAGTGGCCACTCTGATAAGCACCTCGAAGCGCTGACACAATATTCTTAACTTCCAGTTTATCACACTTTAGTTTTGTTTGACCTTTTTTGTACATCAGTAACGGTAGTTAACATTTGCTGTCTGGCTAACTAGCTTGACTATTTTGATTGTGTGTTTACAGCAATGCACATATGGTCAGTTGCTAGGTAACAGACGTGGCAGTTGATTGTCGACTTCGATCGAGTAAGTTAAGATTTCTTAGCTTGAGATAAGATGCTGTAGGGAAAGACGTCTAAATCAAGACCAGATTTGCTTCTGAAAGGAATTTGTGACAAATCTTATCTTGACCTGTCAGATCTTAAGACAAAAACATAGGAAGTTTCTGTAATATGGCCCGCTGGTTCCTATCACAACAATTCTGGTTCTAGAACAGAGCAATTCACATCAAACCACTCGGAATGGCTTTGTTTACATCTTGAAGCTGCACTATGTAATTTTTGTTTTGCTAAAAGTGAAAGTAGCAGCATTACTGAGTCAGAAGAATAAAAACAGGTTAAAATATGGTGAGCATGTGCTGCTGCAAGCTACCCTGTAACACCTGAAATAATCATTTAAAAGTCAGAGGTGCCGGGTCGGGAGTTTTTCGGACCACCTCATACGTGTTTTTACGCTTTAGCATCACGTGCACAGGCTCAAAAGAAGATCTGGCTTGATATTCAGGTCTCAAATGCAAAACCGACATCATACTGATGAAGATATGATGACTGTAGTAGATAATTCACTCACATTCTCAGAAGACGCGTCCTTCAGTTTTGACTGAGATCTCTTTGAATATTCTTTCAACACGCTCACAATCAACAGATTCAATGGGTCCGAAGCACAACCCACGCTACAAAATGATCTTCCACATTATGCACGCAGTTACACAATTCCACCAGAGAGGGCTCCAAATCCCCAAAGCTTACACAGAGCAGTTTTTCAGGTGAAATTGGGGGTTTTCGTAAGGAAAAGAAACACAGAAGAGTGTGCAGTTTTCCTGAATGGACGTCTGACTGTGTGGGTGGTTGTCGTATGAACTCTGCGATACAGAGACGGGTTAATGAGTGTGTGCGCGTGGGTGTGTGTTTGTGCTCATTAGAACAGAGGTGTTCTGTAAGAGCTGTTACATCATCTCCTCTACAGCAATACGAGAAAGTCCTGGCAGTCTTGTCAATCTGTAACACTTTCACCTTCAGAGGAAGGAAAAACAACAATCACAGCATTAGAGAGAGAGAGAGAGAGAGAGAGAGAGAGAGAGGTGTAGAGAACAAAGAGAGAATGAAAGAGATAAGAGATGAGAGAGAAAGAACAAAGAGAAAGAAAGAGAGACGTGAAAGAAAGAGAACATGCAGAGAAAGAGAGAAAGAAAGTGTAAAGGGACAGAGAGAGAGAGAGAGGAGAAAGAAAGAGATGGAGAGAACAGAAAGTGAAAAAAAGATGAGAGAGAAAGAACAGAGAGAGAGCGAGAGAAAGAGAGAGAGAGAGAGAGAGAAAGAAAACAAAGAAAGAGAACACAGAGAGAACGAGTGAAAGAAAGTATAAAGGAAGAGAGAGAAATAAAGGAGAAAGAAAGAGATGGAGAGAGCAGAGAGAAAGAACAAGTAAAGAGATGAGAGCGGGAGAACAAAGAGAAAGAGAGTGTGGAGAGAGAAAGGAGAAAAAAGATGGAAACAATAAAAGAGAAAGAAAGAGATAAGAGATGAGAGAGAAAGCACAATGAGAGAGGGACGTGTGAAAGAAAGAAAGAAAGAAAGAGAACACAGAGGTGAGAGAAAGTGTAAAGGGACAGAGAGAGAAAGAGAGGGAGAGAGAGGGAGGAGAGAGAGAGAGAGAGAGAGAGAGAGAGAGAGAGAGAGAGAGAGATGGAGAGAACAGAAAAAAAAATAAAGAGATAACAGATGAGGGAAAGAACAAAGAGAGACGGAGAAACAGAAGAACAGAAGAGAATAGAGGAACCATCCGGAGATCATGAGAACCAGTTTGAGAACCTTCGCTCTTAAAAATAAATAAAGTTTAGAGAACCAAAAGTACGTATTCTACGGCACCATGCAAAGAACCCATAACTGCACCTTTAGTTTTAGGAATGTAGACTTATTTGAGATTGTTGATCTGTGGTTTCTGACACTGTGATATTCAGACATCTATAAAAATGGTCTAAACTGAGTGTTGCTGGTTGCTGCTACTGTTTTAGCTGTGCAGTGTACCTTTATCTTAGATTTCAGTCATACAGAGTCAGACGCCACATGAACAAGCCTATTAGACATTACTTAACTTAAGCATGTGATGATTTAAGCATGTAGTTAATACAATGCCAATCTGTACAAGCTCCTATTTCAGGTTAGCTACATCAGCCTCCAGTGCAAAACTAGGGAAGCAAACTTGAATACACAATAAACATGTCTTGACTGATCAACTACATTTGAGATGAAGGGGCAACTGTGTAAAACAGATTTTTTGCTATAAAAAAAGCTCAAGCGAGCTGTTGATGACCTCAGCTGCCCTTTTATCTTCAGACACATCTAGACGTCCGTCACCCACTTCCTACTGATGTAAATCTTAGTCTGTAGCAGCACTTCCTCCCTCCCTCCCTCTCCCTGATAGCTCTAATTAAAGCTTTGCTCTGAGTTAATGAGTAGTGACCAGCCGGCTGGCGTAATTGGCCCTGGACCTGCCAACAGCCGAGCTGTAAAACAGCCTCAATATACTCTGAGCACTAAGCGAAGCTATTACTGAGGTGCGTCCTGGGCTGAACTGGTGAGGGTGTAAGCTGACCTCTCTGGCATGAATGGAGAGGTTGGAGAGGTGCTGAGATTAATGAAAGAGAAGACAGAGACAACTCACTGAATCTGTTAAAGGCCCATATTTCACACTTCGCCTATTTTATTTTTCACTCTTATGCAAAAGTTTGAACACCAATGTCAAATGACATTTTCTTGATTTTCTAAGTGCCAGTAAGTTAAAGAGAAAGATTTAAGATGAACATCGATAATTTGGAGACAAACTATTTGCACTTATAATCACTCCAGCTGGTTTCCTGATACGTTTAATCTGCAACGAGAAACTCTCAAACACTGAAAAGTCGTGAAGCTGAAGTCAGATTCTCGTTCGCAGGCTTCTTGTTTGAATTTTCACGTTCCAACTTGAATGGTGTAAGTTAGCTACATAGTTAGCTACAGCCTGGCATCTCAGGCACCATTTAAGGTGGAATGGGAAAATTCGAACAAGAAGCTGGTGAATGACAAGCTTTGTAAGAAGTTGAACGTTGAGAGACATTTTAGGAGAAACTATTCTACTTTTGCAGAAAAGTTTCCTGCTGGAGATGTGAGAAAAGCAGCTATAGCTGAGCTAAAGCTTAAAGCAGAGCAAAGTAAATCTGAGTTTTTGTTTATATTATAATTTTTAGCCTATACTAGGACATTAGCACATACTGAGACATATTTACAGCCAACATGGTGAAACATTACTTCAACAAAATGGACATGAAACGTTGTGGCTCCCAAGGTGGTTTGATTTTTGTTGAAACTTGACAAAATGGTTCTTCTTAACATTTGAGTTGCCCCTAACCTAAGCTATCTAGCACCAATCAGCACTGACCTCCAGCTCTCCTCCTGCCTTCCAGCTCTACTCTCTTTAGTATGCTGTGCAACATGATTACAGTCATCACTGTTCTTTACTTGAATTTCTTTAAAATATTGTGAGAATATCGAAATGGGGACCCAGTATCGTGACTCGAATCATTAGCTGAGTGTATCATTACATCCCTAATAAAAAGACAGACAGATAAGCAGAGAGATAGAGAGACAGACAGACAGACAGACTGACTGATAGACAGACAGAGAGGTGAGCGTAGTGGAAGTGAGTGGTAGAGAGGTTAAAATAACTGCCCCCCTCAGGCTCCTTCCTCTCCTCCACAGTCGAGAATCTCGGCCCTCCAGTCTCTCCAGGCATTCGCAACACACTCCACAAACAGCATGCTCACTTCTATTTCAGACACACACACATACACACTCTACAGTAAAAATAGCCCCCCTTCCCCCGACAGACAGCAGATAAACCCCCTCTGTAACCACCCCTGTTAAACACACTGTCTGCCATCAGCAGCATTCTCACACTAACGCTGATCCAGCAGCAGAATTCAGTCTGACTCGCATTCAGCACCACATGCAGGGCATTAGATGAGTCAGGAGGGTCTCAACAGTTTGGCTATATGACTATAAAACACACACACAGTCAGGATACACTATATTACCTTTTTATTAGAAATGTGCTGTATGCCGGCTCGTGTGTTGAAACACATTCAGACCCTCACGCTCAAACATGAGCAGACAGATATAAAAATCAAGACAGACGGACAGACAGACCAACGCTGTGGCCAAAATTAAGAATTTGTGGCCTGAATTATGGAAACATACTTTCTGGTCAGTGCATACAGGGATGTATGAAGGTGTTTTAACCCTTTTTCACAGTAGCCACAAATGCCCTTTTCGCCTGTTTGGGGGTCCCTCAGTTGAACTATGAGGGATTTTTGTTACTCAATGTTAATGGAATGTATTTAAATTGAAATGTGTATGATTTACTGACCCTAAAGTGCCACGGCTGAAAAGAAAAAAAAAAATGCAACACCGCATGCTCTTGTTTCAAAATCCATTGTATTTGCAAGAGAATACAAAAATAATTGCGAGGGAATGCAAAGTTATTCCGAAGGAATGCAAAATTAATCCAAGGGAACGCTAAATCACTGAGGGAATGCTAAATTATTGAAGAATAGTCTCTAGGCTGTCTGGAGAAACAGGTTCGGTTGACGGTGGTGAAATTTTTACGACCACATGACATCATGCATGTTTTTTTTTTTCATTTGAACTGTTGAAATGCAACAAGACACAGCTGTACACACAAAATCAACACAGCAGCCACAGCTGATACTCACTCTGCTGTCTCTCCTCTCTTACTATACAAACTTCATGCAAATGAGTTGAACACTGAGCAATGACTATGAGTCCGGTCATGCCCATAGTCAAAATATATTCAAAGCTATATTTTAATAACCCAGCCATCGCAGCAGGCCAAGAAGAAATACTCACTGTGGTAACATTAATGCTACAGTAAAGGTGGTAAAAAGTCTTCATGATACACAATTTCTTTCTGATAAACTGACAAGGTGGCAAAACATTACAAAAAAATACTCCAATGATTTGTATTCATTATTTCAGATACTGTGCTGCCCTAAATCCAATAAAACATATACGCTCAGCAAGGCATACTGTGACATGATTTATCACGACAGTGATAAAATATAGCAATAGCGATGTAATGTCATATTGCCCAGCCCTGTGCTACAGTTACAGTGAGCGGATTCTGACAAATCTGATTTTAAAGCAATTAATGCTGTGTCCAACTATATGGTGGTTTTGTTAGCAATAAAAAATAATAATAATCAACTGGCATGGAGATTTCCAGGCCACGGGTTCCCTGCAAAGCCATGCAGAGCCTTTTAAACATCCTTCACTGGAAAACTAGGAAGTCTTGTTAGAATTAGAAAAAGTGACATATAAAAACCAAAATGTAGCAAACAATGCATGTAAATGGGTGTGTGGCTTTGTTTCTTCCTATAAGAGTGTATTTTTTCTTCATTTTAAAAGGAGTCATCGAGTTTAATGAAGTAATCGTGAAGTCTGAATCCCTCCATCTCCAGATAAAAATCTACACAGGCTCGTAATTCTCCCTTTAAAAGGCCACTCTAATTATAGAGCGGTTAAACTGAGAGTGCCACGCTCAGATAAGCACACAACCGTTATACTTAGCATTAGATCACTTCCGTCCCAAGCACTTCCATAAACACACACCTGCTGGCTCGCTCTCTCTCTCACACACACACACACACACACACACACACACACACACACACACACACACAGCTTACCTCGGTCTTAATAAACAGCACTGTGTAGAGTTTATGCAGCATTTTGGGACAAATTCAACAAGTCACTGAAGAGTGTCTCCTGTTTACGGAGGACACGGTCAACCACAGAGCGTGCGTGAGTGTGTGCGTGTGCCATCAGACGCCTGCAACCCAAACCACAGTCCCCTTCAGAGTCTACAATAACTGCACTCACACCGGAGAACGGCTGCTTTCACCATACACGACTCCAGCAGAGCTAAATAAGCTGAATGAGAGTAGGAACACTGTGTAAACCAATGAAAGAGCACTAGTGGTGGCCAACAGGACAATATGGAATCATTATCCTGAAAAAAAACATCACAATACCCATTTTATACTCAGAAAAGCGAATCATCAATACTTCTAGAAGACTAGAATAAAGAAAACAAACATTTAGTCAACTGGCCTGACCGTGTAACACCCGCAGATCCTTCATAGCAATTGTTGCTATGTCAAATAAGTTTTATAAAACGTTGACAAAAAAATTCTGTTGTTAAAAGTTAATGTAGACTCACAATTACCTGCCTAAATCATTCATAGCAGGGAGCTTATGCTTGTTAAGAGTTTTTAGAACTACTGGTTTGATACGCTACTCCACATTCTTAAAAATATGATCCTTCAAGGGTTCTTTAGTAAAGAAAAGGTTCTATATCGAGCCATGAACACTCAAAGAACCCTTTGCATGATTAAAGAATTCATCATGAAAGGATTCTTCAGATTGTGATTCTTCAGATTGTGCTGTAGACGGTTCTATATAGAACTTTTTTTTTAAAAGGGTTCTTCTATTGTTACAATATCAAGCTTGCAACAATAGAAAAACCCTTTTTGGTGCTATATTCACTACTACTGTATAGTCGCCACTACTTTGAGGGCCGAATCAGGAAGTGACTGCGAAGCACGATGCCTTCAATTAGCTGTGTTTTGTGAATGATTAACCTGCAAGACGCTACAGAA
The DNA here is from genome assembly GCF_904425465.1 of Colossoma macropomum. Lineage (NCBI taxonomy): Eukaryota > Metazoa > Chordata > Actinopteri > Characiformes > Serrasalmidae > Colossoma > Colossoma macropomum. The sequence goes on from NW_023494807.1 coordinate 27,539,827, forward strand.
GCCAAGAATGACGAGAGACCACACGGACCCTTAATTCAGTGTTTTCACTCCAGGCCCTGCACTATATAGTTTAGTGTTTTTCTCTGCTGTTCACACCTCGTTCAGCTCAAGAAGGGATTAATTAGCTAATAATATCAGGTATTTTAATCAGGGAAACCAAAAATAGCAGTGCAGGGAGTTCCAGGACTGGAGCTGAACTCTGCATTAACTGTACTAGCAAACTTATAAAATCACGTCTGTTGAAACACAACATAGTTTTCCGACCCACAACATTCAGTCTGATATTTAATGTTTATGTTTCTCCATTTGAATGTCATTTAAATCTCCCGAAACAGAGAGTAAAGTTATACCGGCTGCTTGCAGTGACTCTCCAGAATAGGAAGAGGGGCTGTGTATGAGATAAATATAAATGTCAGGAAAACAAAAATTTGGTAGCTTTCCACCAGTTTAAGCGGGACCAGGAGTTCAGGGGAAACTGTATAAGGATCAGAACCTGTTTTATCGACTTTGTGGAGGCAACATTTTTTCTCTCCCAAAGTAAGGAGAGTAATTTTAGCCATCTTTTAGCGGAGCAGCGAATCAAAAACTTCGGTCCCAAATATGGTGGCCACAACAGAAAAATCATGCAAAGGACTCTTTGAGTGTTCATGGTTTTATACAGAACCATTTTCTTTACTAAAGAACCCTTGGAGAACCATCTTTTAAAGTATGTGCCAAGCTCATCTATGCTTTTTTAGCTAATGTAATGCAGGCAGATTTAAAAGGACAGGACATAATTAGCCAGTAGACTAACATTAGCTGGGTTACACGACAACAGAATAACTAAACCTGATCTATGACAACAGTTAGACATTTCACACATACAAAATAAAAGTCATTTAATATGAATAACACACTCTAAATGTAGGTATTTCGACAAAAGCTGATTTGTAACTGTATTTCACTGGGTTGAATGAGATTTGTAAAGCTTGTCCAACCTGGCAACAGTTGCTAAGAAGCAACGTAATTGATACAAACAGTGGCGCTTGAAAGTTTGACCCTTTAGAATTTTCAATTTTTCTGCATAAATTTGAAATACTTTTGCCACTCACAGATAATCTTGTATTATCAGTAATACTGGATCATTTTCCTCAACAAATAAATGTCCAGGTCTAATATTTTTGTCTCATTTATTTATTTTATTGGTTTTCATTATCTACCATTAAGACTAGTGTGAAAATCTGATGAAGTAAAAATTATGCAGAAATATAGAAAATTCTAAAGGGTTCACAAACTTTCAAGCACCGCTGTATACTGTCTACTGCGAAAATGTCTTTTGACAAAGTCTGGTGACGTTGCATTTTAGTTGTGTCGTCCACCCCTAGTCAAGGCACAGAGAGAGCTCTGGTCTGTGGGAGGCTTGCAGGGTCGAATAACAGAGCTCCAGGCACTGCAGTAATGAGATACTGAGCATTCACCACCATTCTATAAACACTGACACCTTGGGACTAATGATGGATGAGATAAAGCAAGAGAACTGCACGTAGGGCTGCAATGAACAGAGCAACACTGCAATGGTAACACGCTGAGGGTGATGGTGGGCACGTTGAGCACAGCTATGACCAACTACTCAGTTTCTACAGCCATATGAAATCTATGTACTTTCTCCCAAATTCTGGACGGCACTGATTTAGAACCGAACGTGTCCTCACCGGCTGTCCTGTTAGCTGGTCACTTCGTCTGTCGGCACCAGTGGAAGTGTGTGGACACAGCAGAGTTTTCACACTCGGAGGAGTTTGAGGTGTGTCCAGTCCATGGCTTCAAAGGCTGCTCCGTCTATTACACTGCCATAGTGAAATCCATGGGGGTCCAAGGTTACAGCAACATCTATAACACAATCACGAACAGAAACACAGACGAATGATGGATAACAAGCATTGTCATCTTTCACTGAAGGGTGCAAATACTCATTGGGGTGGGACCCTCAAGGGTGCAACAGTACCTTTACGTAGGCAACATAAACATACGATACTCTGCTGCAGATCTATTTTTCAAGTTGAAGTTACTCCACACACCCTACCTTCACTCCAGGCTATATATTGTATTTTTTAAACTGTGAAGCCATGAAAACTACACATAAAGGTAAAGGTACACAATGTGACATTGGTAAATCAGGTAAAACAGTTATTGATTTCAAATTATGTAAAAATTTAAAACAAATAAATGCAGATGCAAGGTTTTGTGATGACATATTTCCATGCTCAGTACTTTATTAGAAAGGTTCTACACTCTCAGAAATAAAGGTACTAAACTGTCACTGAGGCAGTTCCCCTCTTGTCACTGGGGTGGGACCCTCAAGGGTACATCTCAGTACCTTCAGTCAGGGAACATAACTGTATCATAATCCATTGAAATGATATTTTCTAATCTGTACTGACTCCACACACCCGTCTCGTCTCCCGGCTTTTTATTTTATTGTTCTGTTTTCACCTCTTTAACTCCTTGAGACCACCGGTGGTTCCAAAATGCACTTCGTCATATTCTTCATAACATTCATATTTCATAAGCTACATTCAAAAAGTGGGGGTCATATGAGAGCTGTAACTGTCTTCTTTCCAGTCAAATAGATGGGTGATGTAATTTCAAACCCTTATAATAAAAGAAGCTGAACTCACAGCATTTTTCCACAAATCTGGGCTATAAACTATAAACAGATGGCGTCTCTTCAGTGATCTGCTCTGTAAAAATTATTTTTATAAAATAATACAAAGAGCGTCTAAGATTTTTGGTTTCAGCAGTAAATTGTAAGCATATAGCAATATGTGTATGATCATAAAACACATGTTCTGTTAATCTGAGGGGAACTTTTACAAATAAATAAATAAATAAAAAATTACATTTATTTCATGCAGTTACTGAATAATTTGCCTTACAATTTGGTCACGTAAATTCAAACGGACAAACCAAAATATACCCTGGAGAATAAGAGGTTACAGTATTAGGTTTATTTAAAGGTACAAATACGCACTTTTCACCTGAAAAAACGTATTTAAGGTTCAAAACTGGACCTTAAAACCACTGCTGTACATTTGAGGGGACATTTACATTGTTTCTACCTTGGTGAACAAAAAATGTACCTGCAGAGAACCTTCATTTCTAACAGTGTACAGAGCAACTGCCCATTGGCTTCTATTATAAGTGAGTTTTGAATGAACATCTTTTCTGTTTTACAGCAAAACATGCTGAAATTATAGCCTATAGAAACTGACTGTATGCTACAGATACAGGATACAAACAACACTGAAGTATTCCTTTAAGCCTGCACTACACTCTTAAAAAAGATGGCTCTTCAAGGGTTCTTTAGTAAAGAACATGGTTCTATATAGAGCCATGAATACTCAAAGAACCCTTTGCAAGACTAAAGCGTTCTTTGCACTATGAAAGTGTTCTTTAGATTGATGGAGAATGTGCTATAGATGGTTCTATATAGCATCTTTTTGAAAAGGGTTCTGGTTACAATGTCAAGCTTGTACCAACAGAAGAACACTTTCTGGTGCTATACAGAACCCTTTTTTAAAAACGTGCTATATAGAACCATCTACAGCACATTTTTCTTCAATCCCTTGAATGAGAAATGAGAAAGAACCCTTTCACGATGCAAAGAACCCTTTAATCATGCAAAGGGTTCTGAGCATTCATGGTCCTATATAGAACCATTTTCTTTACTAAATCATTTTTACAATCATTTTTAAGTGTGTACGCTTACCTAGCACTCACTTCTGAGAGGTTTCCCTCTAGAACGATAATGCTGACCGATGTTCCTTTAGCAGTTTTTCTGTTGTCCTATTAAACCTCCTCCATCTCCCAGTCCGGAACAATGAGGCCTTTAGTGAAGCTCTGCTGTAATACGCTCCTCATACTAGACACGTATAACAGTATTTAAATGCAACAATGCAGGCCAAGCAGCAGAACTGCTGATATACTGCTGGTCAGCATGAATACACCCACAGTCATGTACACAAAGCCTGCTGTTTAAATTCTTCTACATCAACTGAACAGAGAGACAAACGATATAACCAGTGCTGCTGACGCACCTCATGTTATACTAATTTGACAAATCGTCCCCTTGGAATTATGAGGTTCTGTCTGCGTTCTGAGCAGTTTTGAGATACTGGGATTCATATGTGGAATACGTCTCTTTCATACACGACAATGACAGACACGCTGAATTTATTCTAAACGTACAATATCAAAATCCTATCAAATTTATGAATGAGTGGTTTTGGAACAGTTCAAATGCAGACAGAACCTTCTAATCCTAAGAACTCACTTTCTGCTTGGAATGATATGGTTCTATCTGGCAAAACATGAAAAGGAGCAACGATTTTCAAGGAACACAAACAGTTTACTTGTAAACAGAGCATCTACACGTGTCAGAACATTAAATGCTTTCTATGACAATTTTATGACGTATTTCTTGTTTTAGAACAAATCATCCTTTTCTTGTTCAAAAAAGCATTGCAGAATAAATATGAAGGTCAGTGCTAAATATTTTGTCCAGTGCAGAGGTCAGTTTTTATGTAGGAACCATTAGTTGCCCTTAGGTTGGACAGCAATAAACTGTCCCAGCAGGTAAATGTAGCAGGTCAGTCTAAAGGCAGCGTGAGGTTTTGTTGTACATCAGAAATTTTGACTCTAATGCAACAAAATGCCTTACTTTGAGAGAAAGTAGAAAAAGAAAAGATGGATGGAGGAATTAAATTAATGTTTTTGTTCTAATTAAGACCCCATCAATTCAACTATATAGTGATTTATTACCTGGGGCAGTTTTGGAGTCTATCAGGTCTTCCAGGTGGTTGTTAGGTGTCCCATTCTCTATGTAGCTTTTGATCATTTCTTAACTCCAGTTTAGGAAACTGTTTTTTCACTTATTTTCCACGTTCCTTTTGCAAATTATCCCATATCTAATCTCCTCAGAAATATCTCCAGAAAAATGAACAACTAAATGGCTTTTTTGACTGGAAACGAAATAAATGAAGGGTGCTCTCTGACTTTTGCACAGTACTGTAGTACCTAAACAGTTAATAATCATCTTTCATCATCTGCCATGTCTAAATCATCATTCTTATGGAAAAGGAACAGCACTCACACAGCTATAAATATGATTTTTTTTTAAATAATAACAGCCTTTTCAGCAGTTTCACTACTTGTCATGACTGCAGCTGAATGCACAGACAGCCTCTGACAGCATCAGTGATATCATGCATGACACAGCAGGTGGACGGTAATGTAGCTGGGACAGACAGTGGGTGGGGCCTGCGAGTGAATGGACAGAGGGTGGGGCCTGTGATTGGTCACTGGCCATCAGGAGGTTTCGGAATGTGTCCTGGCGTCAGCTCGATTCTCTCCGCCACCGTACACCCACCTAGAGTGAGAAAACAGCCAGGACAGAAACGCCGCCCTATTCTAGCAGACGCAGACAAAGAGCACTTTTGTCACAAATAAGCACAGCGTTTCCTGTAAGGCTCGGGGTAATGGCTCTGCTGTGGGAGTTGATGACACATGACTGACTTCCAGGCTAAAACACAAGCGTTTTGTAATCAGCTGAAGGGTTGGGCCGTGTCTGGAGATCTGCAGCAGGAAACTAGCACTAATGTCACATCGTTATTGATCTGTGACCATAAGAGCTAAAGAGAGCTCCAAAGACAGTCAGACAGACAGACAGAGGCCTTACAAGCGTGCAATGTCTTTTAGTTCTAAACCAGTGGGCTTACAGTCAAATGACATGCTGTGTTAATTTTCTAAGTGAAAAGAAGTGAGAACATCCACCACACAGAACACATCTGCACATGTTAATTCGCAATTAATGTTTATTTGCTTAATTTTCATTATTTGTAATATACAGTCTATGATCTTAGACTCGTTTAAACGCACTACAGCTACGTCACTAAAGTAGCCCTATCGTTTGAGAAATATCGCTAAAGTTCGGCCTTTTCTATCTCAGAGCGACGCAGAGAGACTTGTGCATGCATTTGTTGCAAGCAGAGTAGATCACTGTAATGATCTTCTTACTGGACTTCCTAAGAAAGCAATGCATCCTTGACAACTCGTACAAAACGCCGCAGCACAGATCCTAACAAAGACAAAGCAGAGAGATCAGATCACTCCCGCTCTAAAAGAGCTGCACTGGCTGCCTGTATCGTTCAGAATAGATTTTAAAGTTCTGCTATTAGTTTTAAGGCTCTAAATGACTTTAAAGCACCGCTTACATCACAGAGTGTCTGTCTGTTTATGTTCTAGCACGTGATCTTAGATCTGCAGATACTGACCTTCTACAAATACCCTCTGTAAAATACAGAAAACATGGAGAGACTTGTTCAGTTATTCTGCTTCTATACTGTCAAAGGAAGCACCTTTTATTAGACAGTCAAACTCTAGAAGCATCTAAAAACACATCTCTCAAACTTAACATTTAATGAAAACTCCTCCTCCTTTAATTTGATCTGTCATTTTCTTATTTGATTCCAAATTAACAATTTTTTTGTATATCTGTTTAACTCCATCACCTGTCTGTAAAGCAGTTTGAGCTGCCACTGGCATGAAAAGTGCTATATAAATAAAAAATAAAAATAATAATAATAAGAAGAAGAATTATTATTATCACAGTGATATGTTTGAAATGTTTATATATAGATCAATGTACAGAGCAACTGCCCACTGGCTTCTATTATAAGTGAGTTTGAGCTTTGCTAACGACGACCTCTCCTCTTCCTACTATTGGGGGGAAAAAAGAAAATGTGGCTTGTGCAACAGTTTTGTTTTATTTTTTCTCCCCAATATGTTAAATTTTGAAAAGAAATAGGAATTGTGAACTAAAAGTTGCAGGAAAATGCCATACTGAAGTGTTCGGACTTACTTTCACTTAGAAAAAAAACAAAATGTCATTTGACCAGGGGCGCCCAAACTTTTGCACACGACTGTATCTCACAGTGAAGCATATCGTGCTTACTCACTGTACCATTACATAAGGAAGCAATGATTTAAATAAAGCATCAGAAAAAAATGTTTCCGGTTGACGTTTCCAGACTCAGGTGGTGATAATCTAATGGCCAAAAAAATGTAGTACTACCACTCAAAGGTTTATATAACGTTGCTATGAATTTGTATTCAATAACAACTTCTAAAATATTGATTTAAGTATTATAAGCTAGACAAAAGTTTTTTTTTCTAATATTGTGCTCAATATTTTACATATTTTTTAGAATAATAAGAAACTATGACATTATAAAATGTAGTGTAATCTATTTAGTATCATTCAATCTATTTAGGATCTATTTAGATAAGCAAGGCATTCTGGATAATAAGTTCTTACGGCTTCATTCTTTATACTACAGAGCCGGGGTGTCAAATATCCAGCCTGCCAGACAAACTATGAATTTAGAATTCATGTTCTAATGAAAATCATCTTGTGAGCTGTAACTGATTGTCTCTAAGCACTACTTCTTGAAAAACTCTGGCAAAACTTCCAAAATAGACCAGCAGTAAGAACAGCAGTGGCAGTAAATTAGTCCCAATTATTAACAATTAACTGAGAGACATTTCTGAAGGTGAAACTGTCTTGGATATATCTGAAAGACACACTTACAGCTCATCCATTTTAACCCCTTACCAAACCATGGGCCCACCAGCAGGCCCAACGTTTTCTTACACACTTCTATAACCTAAGAAAAGCTCCATTAGTTTGAATTGAAGTCCATGTAGTTGCTGAATAATAAGCCTTAGCCTGGAATGTTAAAGGCTTAATATAACGCTCAAAAAAATGAAGGGAACACAAATCACACGTCACGTCTCGATGAATGAAATATTCAAGTTGAAAATCTTTACTGATATAAATTGTGTAATTCGTTGGGGACAAAAATGACGTAGCAGCGGTCAGTGGAAACCAAAATCATCAACCCACTGAGGGCTGGACTCAAAATCACACCAAAAATCAAAGTAAAAAAACTGAAATCACAGTCTGGTCCAATCTGTGTGAATTTCATCACGGCAGCTCTTAATGTGACTCAGTAGTGTGGCCCCCACGTGCCAACAATGTTTGGGCATGCTCCTGATGGGACAGTGATGGTGTCCTGGGGGATCTCCTCCCAGACCTGTATCAGGGCATCCATGAGCTCCTGGACAGCCTGTGGCGCTACTTGGTGGCATCAGATGCACTGACACATAATGTCCCAGAGGTTCTCAATTGGATTCAGGTCTGGGGAACGTGAGGGCCAGTCAATGGCATCAATGCCTTCATTGTCCAGGAACTGCCTACACACTCTAGTCACGTGAGGCTGGACATTGTTCTGCACCAGAAGGAAACCAGGGCTAATTACACCGGCATAAGGTCTGTCAATGGCTCTGAGGATTTTATCCCGGTACCTAACAGCAGTCAGGGTGCCGTTGGGCATCACATGGAGATTTGTGCATCCCTCCAAGGATAAGCCTCCCCAGACCATCATTGACCCACCGCCAAACCGGTCATACTGGAGGCAGCATAACGTTCACCATGGCATCTCCAGACTCCTTCACGTCTGTCACATGTGCTCAGCCTATTCTGGTGTTTTCTGGCTTCTGGCTTCCTAATTGGACAGACTGAAGTTTAACTGACTTGATGATATACCGTGATTAAGTGTCCCTCCAATTTTTTTTGAGCAGTGGACAAGGTCAACAGTAAATAACCATGCAGAACATTAGTTAGCAGTTACCTTTTCTTAACTTAGCTGCACAGTTAACATGATAAATTAGTCACATTAAACAGAACTGTGTCCTCAATGGTGTGATTAAAATGCTCTGTTTAAGATAAACAAACCTTCTGCATTCTTTGAGCTTTACTAAAAGACCTTTTAAAACAATGACCTCTCCTCTAACTGACTGACTTTAGTCTGACTGTCTAATTTGCTTTGTGATTTCTGTTTGATCAGTCTGAGTCTGCCTTTCAGAAAAATGAAATATTTATAAATATTATAAATATATAAATCTTTGAGTTGATGTGTTACTGGCCTCCTAAACTGATTCTTTTTGGCTCCGCCCACTTGACATTGGCCTGAATGTAATGTGGCCTGTTATCTAAAATGAGTTTATACAACAGGTAGTTCCGGCCACGCAAGCTAACTGGTTGAGAAGCGTTTTTTTCACAAACACTGTATCACTCTGCTGAGACGCCATTGCTAAGCAACGACTTTGACAGCTGTAGGAGACGCTCAAGCCATTTGAACGTTTTTACTTCTTACTTTGCCACAAACAGAAAATGGACACTTTTAAGGTCACATTTGACCGACAGCCGATTTGGTCAGACTCTGAAGATGAGACTACACTAAATTCCGAAACTGTCATCACCACTGAGCAGCTTTTCAGTTGGCAGCTGTGGCAGAAGAACAGCCTCGAATCAGCCAGAAATGAACCCAACACCATTCGCCAAACTAAATGGGCTGTAAGATGCTTTACAGACTGGCTGGAACAAAACAATATTAATACTGATCCGGCAAAAAATGACAAAACTGAGCTAAACTTGATATTGCGGCAGTTTTATGGCTCAGTCCGATTTGGTCAGACGAGATGTGACTTCACGTTTGGCGAATGGTATTGGGTTCACACACACACACACACACACACACACACACACACACACATTATCTAAACCGCTTATCCTTCTGGGTCGCGGTGGGTTGCTGGAGCCTATCCCAGCTGTCATTGGGCGGAAGGCAGGATACACCCTGGACAGGTCGCCAGTCTATCACAGGGTATTGGGTTCATTTCTGGCTGATTCCAGGTTGTTTAGCTGTTCTTCTGTCACAGCTGCCGACTGAAAAGCTGCTCAGTGGTGACGACAGTTTGGGAATTTAGTGTAAGGAGCTGGAGAACGAACTGCTGGCTGTACAGCATTACTCTGACATAGCAAAGGAACTTTGTTAAGGATCTATAATTTGTCGGAAGGAACTGCGAACATTAAAACATATTAAATGCCACATTGACGGCCCAATTTATTTACTTCTTACTTTATTTATTCAACTGTTGTATAAAAGCAACAGAACACTCAGGGTTGTGTGTTATCGCGAATAACATCACGTCCATCATATAAATTTATATCTGCTGATCTCAGTTATTACAGTTTTTAAATATTTCATATTGGTCGGGCCCTAATTAAGCTATTTAACGAGCATTTTTCACACGTGCTGTCTTCAAAACTGTACTACTCCTACTTGGCAATTAAGGATGTGCCTGAATAACTAATTATGAATCACTACAACCCTTATGACCGGTGCTGAATAAGGTGTTTGAACAGTGGGAGTTGGCTGATAAAGCGCTAATATACCTGGACAGTGGACAATATGTTTGGCTGGAATCCAGTCCACAGCCGTTGAGTAAACATGCAGTCATACAGCAGTGATGTCTTGCTGTATTACAGATAACAGGGCTTAAATCACAGATGTGGGCTGCGTGGCGAAGCTGAGGTAAAATAAGCAGCTTTAAAAGAGCTTGTTATCCAAACATTACACACCAGGCCTCAGTGCTGAATCATATGGAGTATGTGTGCTGTAATGTCTTTCATCACAGACCATGAGATCACAGCAGGCTGTGGTTCACTGCGGTCAATGTGGACTAAAAGCTGACTTTATCACAGAGGTTAACCTTAGAAAAAGGCCCAGTGCACAAAGAGAAACCTCAACAGTATCTTGTTAGTATGAAAATAGTATGAAACTATTTTACTTGTGCCTAGAAAACAAGGCAGATCTACTAACGTATTGAAGTGACCGCTGCTGCCTTGCACTTCCATCTCATTGAATATGTATTGATAGGAGTTTTCCATTCAAAGAACAAAGGAGGAGGAGGTTATTATAATGAATGTACTAAAACCGAAACTCCACCGATTTTTCTAAATTTCTTCATAATTCAATAGTTCAGATGTAAACAAAGTCATTCAGAGTGGTTTGGTGTGAAATGCCTTGTTTCAGAGAAACCTACCAAGTCAAAATTGTTCACAGTGGTGGTGATAGGAACCAGACGTCTGAAGAGTTTAATGTCTAAAAGCTAACTCACAAGTTATCATACGCAATGGTTACGAATGTTGCCTGAAGCCCGAGACATTGTTTAATGATTTTTGAGACAAGCGTTTAAGCTAAAACGTATTATTTAAATGTATTCATAGATGCATAATTGCATATAGGACACTCAGGCAAAATAGTCCCCAAGAAAACTGATGTTTTTCAGATATATCACTATTTTATCATCATCAACATTACATATAAAACTCAGAAGACAGAAGTAGGTTCCCTGGCGGTTTTGGATACTAAATAAAATGGCTGTAGACATCGTGACGTTTGGTTCCTATCACCACCACAGTAAAGAATTCAGTCAGTAAGTTTCCCTACAACGAACCATTTCACATCCAACCACTCTGAATGGCTTTGTTTACATCTCAATCTTTGATCTACACAGAGATTTTGAGAAATCAGTGGAATTCCCCTTGCACGACTACAAAAGCTCGTCTTATTTTTGGTGCTGACATGGCTGCCATTGTTTTGCTCAGAAATGCATGTCCAACAAAACGGAAGCCTGTTTCCATCAGGTGAAAAAAAGAAGCTTGTTGTTTTTCCCCATTTCTGGCAGCAGCGTGCCAGATCTTGGCTTTGGCCTCTTATATTTTGTGACTTAGTATGCTGAAATAAAGACTAATTACCTCAAAATAATTACACTTTCTTGAGGAGTAAGAACGGATTGATTTGATATGCCACATCAAAATTGTGAGAAAATGTTAGTTTGACAAATTTTGACATAAGTAAAAATACAGAGAAAACAAGTCATTATTTTGAGATGAAAAGTCAAAAAAAATAGGGACATACTGTTGCCAGAAACTGCGAAATAAAAAAAAACAGGATTTCATAAAAATACACTCAAAAACACAGTACTGCCTCTGCGTTAAGAAGAAAAACAAATCAAGCTGATAAGAATTGAATTGATCCATTTTAAAAATGTATGTAAAGTATTAGCACTCAAAGAACGACTATCCCAAGCAGTAAAATGAGCCAAAGTCAAATAAAAGAGAATGAACCGTGTTTTTCCAAGTCTTCCACCTGGTATCATGAGATGCATTCCAATATAAATGAAGTCTATACCCCACATTACTCAACTATATAGAGTTAGGTGGTCACTTTTGTATTAAGGCCAAGTTACACTTGCTTTTTCCAGCAAAATTACACTCGTTTCAATGGAGGTATCTGATACAGTTATGTTTACTTTTGTGTTTTTACTGTTTATGGTAGGTGAATTAGCCAGCTTACTAACTGCTGTGTTAGTTTCTAGGTCATCCCACTGTCGCCAACCACGCCAGTTATCTCCATTTACTTGGTACGATTAGATGTGCAGTACTAAATTCCCACAAGTATATAATTGTCTGATTTAATGATGTTCCCTTTTGTGTTCTTACTGTTTCTGGTTTGTTTGTTTGTGTTTTTTTTTGCATTGTTACTGTTGATGGTTAGCTGGCTTTCTAACTGCACCAACATTGCCAGTCTTACTGACCAGCTTTGGTCATGCCCATTTCTCAAAGTGACACAAACTGCAAAAGCCTAGAGCCCATGTGTCAAACACAAGATCAGGCCCGCCACACAATCTTATCCGGCCTGCAAAAGTATTTTAAATTTACATTAATATTAGCTTGTTTTACAATGAGCAGCAGTACAGTCCCCAGCATGCACTGCAACGTAATGTGCTCCGACTCTCCTACCCCAACAACAGTCTATGGAACAGCGGTTACACCTCAATCCTACACAATTCCACACCTTTCATATCACCAAAATGCATTTCAGCTGCAGTTCAACCAACATAAATACCTCACGTCAGCTCAGCAGCTTGAATATTGAGCCCAAGTCTTAATGAACGTGCAGCAAAGAAAGTTGCCAGGTGTCCAGATCAAGCAAATAGTAAGGTGTAAAGCACTGAGCTCCTGGGGACATTTACATTTAGAATATTTCAAGTGTCTATGTAACATTTCAAGGTCTACACATTTTTGCATATTTTGAATGAACAATGGCCAGATCAGGTTACAGCACAATATGAATTAAAAATGAAATAAAAACTTTTTTTTTTCTGGTCCACAGATTTGATGAGGGTTTTTATATGGCCCTTTGACTGGTTGAGTTAGACACCCTGTCCTAGAGTGACTACTGCTTTATAAGAATGCAAAATGAATTACATTTAGTCATATTTTTATTGGAATCAGAGGATTTTATGCAGTCAGCTGCAATTAAGGCTGCAACAATTACTCAACTAAACTCAAATACTCAATTTAAACAAAAAATAAAAATAAATAAATTGACATTATCAGTGAATCAGCAATGATTAGTTGGCAGTTTCCATGACAATAATGCACATGCAGATATACAGGACTTAGAAAACCAGCATGAACCCAACACCGATACTATCTAAAATCACTACGCAACCACACAAGGAACTAAAACAAACTGCAGCGCTTGCTTTGTAGATCCTGATCAAAAGGATCAGCAAAAAAACCTGAAGATCCCATCGAAAGTAAAAGGAGGGCTCCTACCCTTAACCTGACACGGAAAAAAAGCAAATCTAACCAAATAATGTTGAAATGCCAGTAGAATTCAGCGTATCGCCGTGTGTCATAACAAAACACTGTATCTCTGAAATGGAAACTTTACAGGAGAAGGAAAAATATTCCCAACATTAATGCACATTAATGTAAACAGCTTTCATTCTAAATAATTTTGCACCATTTCTATTGGTTTTGATGTTACAGCAAGTCCTTAACGCAGTATCCAGTCATTTTCTGCCATCAGTGTTGACACAGTCTGGCATTTTACACTCTTTAAAAAAGTAGCACACAGCCACAGTGAAAACACTACATCCATTTTTCTTCTCCATGAGGCTTAGCCACTGTCTACGTCTGACGTAAGACGCTCCACCATAGGTAAACATCTAAAGGCGGACAAATTGTTATCGAATGACATCATAACTTATGATTCAACGTTGAGTTTAAAATTCTAGATGCATTCAGCTCAGCTTAAAGCATGTTTACTTACCATTCTGGCAAATCATTTATACATTTGTTAATCATACATCAGTCTATTAATCTAAACATACACAGAAACACGTTAAATGAAAATAAATGCACATATTTAGTCAATCAGGAATAAAAAGTATTATTCTTCATTATATACTGACCTATACACACCGACCAGGCATAACATTATGACCACCTCCTTGTTTCTACGTTCATTGTCCATTTTATCAGCTCCACTTACTATATAGGTGCACTTTGTAGTTCTACAGTTACAGACTGTAGTCCATCTGTTTCTCTGCATACTTTGTTAGCCCCCTTTCACCCTGTTCTTCAGTGGTCAGGACCCCTGTGGACCTTCATAGAGCAGGTACTATATGGGTGATGGATCATTCTCAGCACTGCAGTAACACTGACGTGGTGGTGGTATGTTAGTGTGTGTTGTGCTGGTCTGAGTGGATCAGACACAGCAGCAGTGCTGCTGGAGTTTTTAAACACCTCAGTGTAACTGCTGGACTGAGAATAGTCCACCAACCAAAAATATCCAGCCAACAGCGTCCTGTGACCACTGATGAAGGACTAGAGGATGACCAACGCAAACTGTGCAGCAGCAGATGAGCTATCGTCTCTGACTTTACATCTACAAGGTGGACTGACAAGGTAGGAGTGTCTAATAGAGTGGACAGTGAGTGGACAGTGTTTAAAAACTCCAGCAGCACTGCTGTGTCTGATCCACTCAGACCAGCACAACACACACTTCTGTGCAAAATTCAATGAGCTATAAGAGCTCTAACAGTTCGGAAATTAACCCTTCTAAACGCTCTTAGCAATCAGCCAAGCATAAATACAGCTATGCAGCCTCTAGAAAGGAAAAAGCAATTTGTGGAAAATATCTAATTCCAACTTTTCTGGCCTATATTGCATTTGTGATTTAAATACATTTATTCCTTTCAATAAATTAAGCTCCAGGACATCCAGCACATCCATTTTTGCAGGCTTGAAGCTCGAACAGTAAATGAAGTGTGCCAAACTGCCAAATCACAAGCTCTGTGTTAATACATTAGATTTATGCACTTAAAATCTAAGACAACTGTGTATTATATAGACACAATTAAAACTGCAGCTCTTGCGATTTGAAAATTGCACTTTTCAATTAGCATTAAAAAAAAAACACCATTAATCATTCAGCCATAAAGGAAATGTGATGAAACTGAAAAATGTCTAAATAAACTTAACACCTCCTATACCTCATTACTTATTATGATGCTCGCCAATACGGGTGTCTGTTAGCTGATCTAACAGAAGTAGCCATATTAGCACTGTGCGATAGGAGGGGGCCTAGTTAGTAAGTGGAAATTAGACACAAATAAATTGGGAAAAATGGGGGGAAATGTTGACATCGTGTCAACATTTCAGGATGTATAAATCAAAAGGAACTTTGAAAAATAAACTTTTCAATTTTACAACTTTCATTAATGAATGTTAAAAACATAGTGGTGGGCAGAACTGATATAATTTAATATCATAATAATAGTATCATGGTATCACATAATTTTGCATAAAGTTTGCATTAATAAAGGTAATAAAGTAAATAAAGGGCTTCTTGAGTGCTACTACTTTATAGTTTTAGTGCTGTACTTTAGAATACTATGCCTACAGTGGTGGTGATAGGAACCAGAGGTCTTGATGTTTACAACACAAATATAGCCATTTTATCTACTTCCCAAAACCACCAGTGTTTTGTGAGTTTTTATATCGTTAAATCTTTTACTTTAGAGACTATTTTGTCTTGCATCATCCTGCCTGTACGTCAACACTATGAATGTATTTTAAAATTATGTTCCAGACCAAAATCTTTTCAAAACTATCATAATGTCTCAGACATCAGGAAGCATTTTCACAACCATTTCATATGATAACTATCTGTGAGGGAGCTTTTGTAGGCATTAAACTCTTCAGATGTCTGGTTCCTATCACCACCAGTGTGTGATACGCTGGTATGCTTTTTATTTCACAATGAGGATCTACATTGCTAGCTGGTACTTGCAGGCACCTGGCCAGTAATACAGTCTGGCCCACAGCCACTTTTACAGTCTGACGTCCTGGATGGTGAAGACAGAGCTGTTGGCCCAGAGCCAGCAGAGGTATGCTTAAGTTCACAGGAAGAACCCATTATCAAGCAGTTTTAGCTAAATCCAGACTACAGCAATGCATGAAAGCTAACCTATCTTCCAACTTTAATGCAGTTTTAAAAGAATAGTTCAGAAAAATACTCAACCGACAATTTCCCCCCTTACCTTAAATGTAGCCGAGCAAGTAAGCATATACATTGTATAACCATATAGGGCCAATCAGAACTGGCCAAGACTGGAATCAGCAATTTATTATTTTTATTTTGGTTTATTTTTGTTCCAATTTTATAAAGAAAATAATGTGAGCCAGGTAAGTGACCTCACACTGTATCTGAACGCTACTGCTATAGCGAAAATTCAGGCTACTACTGTTTCAGCTATGCTATGTACTTCTGTCCGTTTTTTATAGATCGTGTTCTCAAAGCGGAAAAAGCAGCCATACTGTTGACATTTCCTCAGTTTAACGTTTACGAGCAGTCACTGCCAGTTACGACTTCCAAATCAAGATATCAAGAAAAAGTCAGTTTGATTCGAGACATTGATCCGTACTAAATCGATACGTTATCTTTGAGGCTCAATGCTATAAGTCATGCTTCAGCCTTCACATTGCAGGAGCTGAACGTACACAAATGGCTAAAATCATGCAATTATTTAATCTTTCGGTCAGTAATATTCTGTCTTTGTGCCATCAACTACACCGTTAAACATCGTCCTGATAGCATAAGTGAGTAATGGCTGACCTATTGTATACATATGTGGTGCCATTCATCACTTAATGTTAGCATAAAGGTGCAGTGTATAAGATTTAGTGGCACCTAGAGGTGAGGCTGCAGTTTACTAACAGGCTAAATACCCCTCCCTCAGCCCTTCCTTTCCAAGTGTGTAGTAGAACCTATGTTCTACATCAGTGTCAACACTCGAAAATGATCAAAACCGCAGTATTCATCCTTCACTTAAGTAACTGTGGCAGACCGATGAGAGCAGACTTTGGTAATGTTATGGGGAAATGGCTGAAAGTTTATTCTCGCTATCCAAAGATTCCAATGTTACCATGGCTATACAGGGTGTCCCAAAAAATTGACAATTTCGTAGTCTAATAACAGCCAATTCTCCCTCAAATGATCTCAGATTTTAACAAAATCTGTAAAAACTAACCAAGTTTAATTATTAATGTCTTTTTTCAGGTTGAAGAATGGGGTTCACTAGAAATGAAAAGGCATTTTGTGTGTTAGAATATGCTCAAACACAGTCAAACAGAGTCAAACAGAGTGTGCAGCGTGCATTTTCAAGAAAATTCAATAAAAATGCACCAACTGGGAAGCAGATTTGGACATGGCACAAAAAATTCAAAGACGAAGGCTGTCTGTGCAGGGCAAAGGGATCTGGACGACCACCAGTATCGGTTATAAAATCTGCATCCCTCTGAATTTCTTCTTCAAATTTTGATAAATAAATCTTGTTTTGTTCAACATGAAGCCTATTTAACTTCGTTTGCCCAGGACATGTAGTTACTCAGATATTCACATCTCAAATGATGTAAATTTTTTGGGACACACTGTATTTTATCTAACCACACGCTTCATTAACTAACACAGTACAGACGGCAACTCTACAAGCGCTGCTCTGCCTGGTGGTATGTCAACAATATGGCAGTGGCAACAAGTATGATGTCAATCGAATACTAGGCCCACCTATAGCACTAATTCAGGCTACTACTGTTTTTAGCTAAGCTACATATTTGTCCGTTTTTATAAATAACAGTGTGTCATACGGCGTCGGAAACTACATAATCACGACTATGTGAGATTAACAACTCAACACAGTTGGAGGCCAAACTGAAATGATTTAGCGCAATGCTAATTGTAAGCTTCCATTACTTATTAACAGCAATAGCCTCGTAGCTCAAAACTAAAGAAGCAAGCTTAGGATACCAAACACGTCTGGACTAACCAGCAGCACTTTAGATAAGGTGAAAGATGAAAATTATGTCCATTTGATTTTTCTCCAGACTATTCCTTAAAAAATGGACTTTTTGCAGGGCATTTTATGGTCATTGAGAGACCATTTCTCCTCGGTTTCGCTTTCCTTTTAAAATCTCTGATTACTGTGCTGCGGACAGGACAGTATAACCGTCCCTCTATCTGCTCCTTCTCTTTGTTAGCAGTGGAGTGTCCGTGCTGCAGCCTCATCAACACGGCTTGCCTTTACATGCAGGGCTGCTTATCTCACCTTACGCGAGATACAGGCCCTAGGGGCATCAGTTACTAAACAACAGCTTTCCCTCCCACGCACGGACAAGTAGCAGGCAAGGCCTCGCCCGGACACAACCAACAACCGTAAACCCACCAAAATATCCATGACTAATGACAGGGCTTTAAAGGGCCCATGTCCTACATTTACCTTGTTAGAGTTAAAGGGATAGTTTGGCCAAAATGAAAAATGTAAAACACAGCTACATCAGTCATAAACATGCCTACTCGCCTCCTGTGCCTCACACAGCTACCTCAAGAGTGAGATTTTTCAGCTTAAAGGCAAGGAAAACGCCCTTCTGATGATGTATCTTGAAGGCTGGAGGAATTTGTGAAAAAACTGCAGCTGCTTCTTAGGCAGTTTTAGGCAGTTTAGGATTTTTTTGTAAGCTGGCAAATACAGAAATTAGCTAATGTTACTGTTAGGAAGGTAAATAATCTTTTCAAAAGTCTTCAAATTATCATTACATTGAAAAGAACAGATCACTCAGGACAAATGACTTAGGTGAGCAGTTCAAGGAGCTAAAAGCTAAAGTTAGCAAACCTCAGTTTGGCTTCTTCTGTGAAAAGGTAAAAACGTGTCTCTGGGGTCCATTTTGTGCTGATTAAAAAAGAAAAAAAAAATCACTGTTTTCTTTCTCAATGGTGGTGTGATGTATTTGCATAATGCATGCTGGGTAACAGCATACTCTTAGATCGGGGTAAGGTCTACAAATCCGATCAAGAAATCTGATAAAGAGAGCTGGATTTTAGCTTAGTAAACAGATTTCTCAGTGCATGTGAACTCTTACTCTGATTTCTTTCGGATTTCTCAGTTTGCACACGTCAGTACCGGAAATAAGTGAGCAGTGTTGCCGCAAGATGACAGCAAAACACTTTTGGAGCGACACTGAAACCAAATACATGCTTAACAAAATGAAGGATCTAAATATTCTTCATCTTACAGATGATGTTCATATTTTCAAGTAAAGTGACATGATGTTTCAAAAAACCTGCAGCAAAAGTTTCAGTTTTACATTATGTTTGCGTCATGTCTTCTTCTGTGAGCTAATTGGCTGGTTGCAAAGCAGAAATCCGTTTACTGTCTGACTCATGTAGACCCGGAGTTTCCCCATTATCTGATTACTTAAGTACATGTAAACACGTTGATTGAGTTACTGACAAAATCTGATTTTCTGCAGTTCTCGGATTATTAAGTGCATGTAAACACACTCATTGATTAAAAAAAAAAACATGAAAAACACTACAAACTTAAGAAATCTGTCTAAACAATAAGACTGAAGGATGCAATGCTGGGCTACAAAATACTGCACAACTCAAAAAACTTCAACTTGAGAAAAGGTTTAAGCCGAAAGCCCCTTCCGTTTTTCAGCTCTGGAGTCTACTTAGGATGTTTATGAGAGTTTATGTACCAAAACCAGTCATGATTCATTTTTACATGCTCATTTCTGATAGTCTGATAGATATTTGCACTTTTCAGACTGATATATGTAAATCAGCTCTGTTTTGTATCAGGCTGCTCTGTATAGTGCCTCATGCAAAAAGCAGTCCAGGTTGAAACACTCCTAATTTTAATTATTAATGGGTGGAGCTAAACTGCTATTGGCTGAATGGACAGATATATGTAAATAATCTGGTTTTCGTGACATCACAAAAACAGTAAATTCAAAATGGGCTGTTCTTGCAGTTTTGTTTCCATATATGGAGTAGAGAGTGAACTGTATTTTATGAACTTATTCACATATTACATTTTTTTTTTAAATGAGGAAGTTAGATTTTCCTTTATAAGGGCCCTTTAATAATCATTTCTCTTCTAACAGCCAGGTAACTTAACTCTCTCTCTCTCTCTCTCTCACACAAACACACACAGCCCTACCTGCAGGCCAAAGTGAGTCATCCTGTACTGCCATAATGCAAGTGTCAACTGGCAATGTTTACACTTTTTATACCAGTTATTACGCAAGCAATTTACACTTCTGATGTATTTACTGTTGCAATTAGGTTAAGGGCCGTACGCCAAGTTAGCCTAGAGTAACAGAGTTTTAACTGACTGTGACACTCAAGACTTCCTGTTCTGAAGCAACCTTTCAGTTTTCCACACGTTTGACACACACCAACGTGCAGTGATACTTTCCAGTAATGAGGTCCGTTACCAGTCCATGGATGGGAAAATGATCACTAATGATGAGCCACTATGCAGTGGCATAGCCAGAACTTTCCGCTAGCACCCCTATGGTAGTCTAGTAGTATGTTAGCGCTAAGCTAACAGCATTTTACATTAACAGTTTTTGGTTATTATAGATTAAATGCAGCCATCTGAAGCTTATAAAAAGACATACCATGTCTTTTAAGCTTGTAATAGACATCAATATATCTATTACCTTCTATCAGTTTTACAGTGACTCAGTAAAGAGTCCTGAAATAGAGCTGCTGCTGATTTCTATATTAGA
The DNA here is from genome assembly GCF_904425465.1 of Colossoma macropomum. Classification (NCBI taxonomy): domain Eukaryota; kingdom Metazoa; phylum Chordata; class Actinopteri; order Characiformes; family Serrasalmidae; genus Colossoma; species Colossoma macropomum. Next base: position 27,560,702 of record NW_023494807.1, read on the forward strand.
ACTGACAAACATGCTTAGATTACAGCTTTGTATTCACAATCAGTGACGTATCTAGAACTTGCAGAAGGCCTACAGTGATTTCTTTTCTCAAAAAAATGGTCTGACCGATTGGAAATCAAAACATGATTGGTTGACTCTGCTGTGAATTCCTAATTATGTTAGCAGTCAATCTAACGCATGAGACATTCTGTTCAGCTCCTGAAGTCCCAACCAATGGGAGAGCTCGCTTGAGGGTTCCCCTGAGGGTTCCCCAGTGCTTGTTACAGGATATCAAGCATTCTGTCCCAGAAACATGGCTACAGTGAGGATGACCACCACCAACCTACTTCACTGTAGCTAAACTATTAGAAACTTACCCACTCCATTACTGTAATCAGAGGAAAACATTTTTGAATGTTGTACAGCAAACAATTGCTTACCATACATTTAACAGGATACTGTTAGTTACTATAACAACTAACAGCAACCACAGATGAAGCTGAAGTTGACTCTGTGGAACGGAAAGTTTCAATAAGAAGCCAACTTGAGTCTTGTATACCACAGCTGGGAAGGACTCCAACCTTTAGATCACTAGGAGTAGACGTTTGGAGCACATCGCTGCTGTCAGAACAAAACCTCGTATCTCCATTTTTGCCAATTTTCAGTTTTTGACATAATTTGAAAATGACTGTTGTCCTTTATATTGTGTGTAAATTTTATGATGAATGGACCAAAACAATCAGCTCAAAATTACTTGGAAAAAAGTCTGGTTCCATTGACTTACATTAAGAGTAAAGTATGTTTTGTCCGTCTCCTCTAAAGGTATCATTTCGGAGACAAAAGGTTTTGCTCAGACAGCAGCGATATGTTCGATGATTTTTTGTTGTAACCTTACATTTTGTAAAACCTTCCTTGCCATTGGGGAATCAGAAATCTGGGGGGCCTGGCTTCCAAAAGGGTGAAACTAGCTCTGCCTACCTCACTGTACTGTACAGTCGATTACCAGCTGAAGCAACCACACACTGGCTTCTACTATAAGTTTTGTTCATACTGAATAGATGTCCAGTATGTACTTGAGACGATGTGATACTTTACTGATTTCTGAAGGAACTTGCAGAAAACAAAGACTGAGGACGTCACATTCACAGCCGTATGCAAAACGTTTGAACATCCCCAGTCAAATTACATGTTTTTGTTGATTTTGAAGTGAAAATAAACAAAAAAAAAACTTCTACAGGAAATACACTTATATGGTATTTTTCTGCAAATTTTAGTGCACATTTTTGAGTTTAACATACAGTATAAAATGCTCCATAACTTTTGCACAGGCCACATTTTAGGTTTTACTTTCCATTGCATTGAATTATACAAATAAACAGTAACAGTGCAGTAAAGTGTGTGGGTGTGTTCTCTGTAGAGGACGTGTAACTTGTTTTCATTTAGAGAATCAACTCAACATGTCATTTGACCAGGGGCGTGCAAACTTTTGCAAATTAATGTACACACTGTGGCTTTACTTAAGCTTCAACACACTCGGTTTGCTCCAGGCCAACAACACTAGTCTAAACAATGAAACATTACTGAGTAAATGCTTCCACCACACTGACACCTGATCGACATGGAGCTACGTGCTTGTAATGGTTCTTTAGTAAACAAAATGATTCTACACAGAACCATGAACACTCAAAGAACTCATTATGTGATATAAAGGGTTCTTTGCATTATGAAAGGGCTCTTCAGATTGATGGTAAATGTGCTGTAGATGGTTCTATATAGAATTATTCTGAACAGGGTTCTATATGGCACCCAAAAGGGTTCTTCTATTGTAAGCTTGACATCGTAACAACAGAAGAAGCTTTTGGGTGCTATATAGAACCCTTTTCAAAATGTTTCTATATAGAACCATCTAGAACACATTCTGAAAAAACCCTTTGACGACGCAAAGGGTTCTCTGAGTCTTCATGGTTCTTTATAGAACCATTTTCTTTATTAAAGAACCGTTGAAGAACCATCATCATGTGTACTACAAGTGTGTAGTAGAATCACTGGCACAGATTCAATTACATGCAGTCGAAAGGAAATAATTACATTATTGGCCATCCTGGTCAAATTACCTAAATTTGTTGATTTTCTAAGTGAAAATAATTTACATATCTTCTACAGAGACACACTTAAATATGACATTTTCCTCTAATTTTAGTGAACAATTTCTATTTATTTTATTTTTATCTGCCCAAAGTTTTGCATATGACTGTAGGTTTAATGAGGTCTTTGAATGAAGTACGAAACACATTTTGAATATAATATAACATAACATAATATAATATAATATAATATAATATAATATAATATAACATAATATAATACACTATTTATTTGGGGTGCCCAAAGTTTTGCATATGACTGTAGGTCTAATTAGGTCCTTGAATAAAGTAAAAAATAAATTCAGGATGCAATATAATATACCACAACATAATATAATCATCATCATCCTCATCAGATATGATGTTTTTAAGTATTTTTCCAGCATATCAAGTTTTTACAAAATGGAATTACAGCACATTATCCATCAACCTGAAGAACCCTTTCACCATGCAAAGAACCTTTTTCACTATATAGAACCGTTCTCCTCACTAAAGAACCTTTGAAGAACAATCATTTTTAAGTGTGTGTTACGTATTTAATTACATGCAGTCGAAAGTAAATAATTACATTATTGGCCGTGAAATAAGTATACCGCTGTGTGCAAAAGTTTAGGCACCCCTGGTCAAATTACATGCATTTGTTGATTTCTAAATGAAAATAATTTACACATCTTCTACAGAGACACACTTTAATATTCACTCAAAACATTTCACTCAAATTTTAGTGAACAGTTTCTATTTATTTTATTTCTATCTGCCCAAAGTTTTGCATATGACTGTAGGCCTAATGAGGTCTTTGAATAAAGTAAGAAATACATTTTGAATATAATATAATATAATATAATATAATATAATATAATATAATAATAATGACCATCAGATGTGATAGCCTGTGGCATCCATGTTTTCATATATTTTTTCCAGCATATCAAGTTATTAAAAAGATTACAAACTGGACTGTGAAAGTTTTTCTTTTTAACCTTTTTTTAAGTTGCTGCACTTACAGAAAACAAAGGTTGCACTTATCAAAAACAGAAATATGGAAATAACTACACATAATTACAGGATGAAAATATATCCGTACATCAGAAAACGCACTAAGTAATTTAAAAAGGAAAGGAAATCACATCTTAGTGGGAGAATGCAGAAAAAAAAACACAATTTAGTTTTAAACACAATATTTTTTTTAAGAATTCATTATTTTTGGTATTACTATTGAATTTTGTAGATTAAATAAAATTAATTTCTTGAAATTAATTTCTTTCAGCACAATGTTTAGGGCCAGATAGTCCATATGTTTTATTTATCTTTATGTGGGTTGAAGTAAAAATATGGACCGTCTTGGGGGCCCTGAGGACCGGGTTAGGAATCACTAGTTTGGGCGACTTAGCGGAGCAGTTGCTAACTTTGTTCTTATGTATGATGTATTTGGTGATCATAAAGAAGCTGAAGCTGTTCCTGAGTGTGGTCTGTTCTCCACTGAGAGTGAGATCAGTATGCGCACAAACCTTTTTACATTCAAACACAAACGTAGTGTCCGATTTGACTTCTATGACTTTTAAAGAACACAAAGATTTTTTTTAACAGTGGAGAAAATGTCAAAGGTGCTGCATCTGGCAGAGTCCTTCATAGAGCGCTAGTGGTTTTAACAGGGTTTCACTGACTGTGAAAAAGGGGAAAATAAGTTGTAAAATATACAATTTGTTAATAGCTGTTGCAATACTGGCTTTTGCAATACTCGTATTTGCGAAATAAAGCACTATATACGGGACACTTATTCACAAAGCCGCTATATTACTGTAGTAAGGTAGCACTGCAGATTATACTGTAAACCATATACAGCACTGTTCTCCTGTTTACTCTCGCAGACATTCAAGCAAGTGTGAAAGTTATTACAATAGCACAGTCATCCCAACGACCTTTGATGACGAACATCCTGGGAGCATCTTGTATACATGGAAACATGTAATTAAGTTAAGAATTCGGCAACATAAGCAAAGTACAATGTTCTGTTATTACAGTCAACCTAAAATTGAACCCTTTGAACCTTGTTAGTTCATATTAAGCACAATTCATCATAGCATTTAAAAAGGCCCATATCAGGAAAATCCTCTTTTTTTTTGATAATAAAAGAGTTTATGTAGTACATAAACATCAATCAATCAATACAATTTCCTCCTTCAGCATAGGAGAGCCTGGCCACTTCCTATTTCTCCCTTTATATCAAAAACATGACTGCAAAACACCAGGGGGCGCCCGCGAGCAAGTCCTGGGTGCCGAATGGTTGGCATTACTGCTACCGAGTGCCTACCAGTTGGCATTACTTCTACCGAATGCCTACCGGTTGGCATTACTGCTACCGAATGCCTACCAGTTGGCATTACTGCTACTGAGTGCCGACCGGTTGGCATTACTGCTACCAAGTGCCTACCAGTTGGCATTACTGCTACCGAGTGCCGACCGGTTGGCATTATTGCAACTGAGTGCCGACCGGTTGGCGTTACTACTACTGATTGCCGACCGGTTGGCATTATTGCTACTGAGTGCCGACCGGTTGGCATGACTGCTACCAAGTGCCGACCGGTTGGCATTATTGCTACTGAGTGCCAACCGGTTGGCATGACTGCTACTGAGCACTGGCTGGTTGCCAAGCTGATCAGTTAATTGGCTGAGTGAAGTGTTTGCGCTCACTGACTTCATGAACGTACATGAGGCACTGTTAGAAAGTCCCACAACTTGAGTTTAAAAGCTCTCAGAAATATAAAACGTGTCATTAAAACGTTTTATACTGTTTGGTGTTCAGGAAATAAGTGCCTTCTTCTGTATAAAAACGTTTAAGCTTTTATAAACTAGGATTTTGCTCAAATGCTCCACGTTAGCCCATTCATTTTGGACTCGCTCAGGAGCGCCAACTAGTGTTTGACAAAATCAGAAGACATTACAGAGTGACAACTCCCCTCTCTACAAATTCTCTGTATTAGGTTTCTTTTCTCTTTCTGCAAGGGTTAAAAACTTAACTCTGGCCCCGATTTTGCACTGAATAAAGTTAATCACTATTGACAACTTTGTTCAACAACTGAGGGTTACAACAATACTAGCTTGGTTGTATTTCAATGCTGTCAGAACAAAACCTCGTATCCAAATGGTAACTTTACAGAAGAAGGAAAAACATACTTTACTTTTAATGTAAGTTAATGGAACCAGACTTTCTTCCAAGTCATCTTGGGCCGTTTCTTTTGGTCCTTTCGTCATGAAATTTACACACAGTGTAAAGGGCAACAGGTACTTTCAGATTATGCCAAACACTAAACAACGACAAAAGTGGAGATACAAGGTTTTGTTCAGACAGTAGCGATTTATTAGCTTATAGATCAGTATCTAGGCTAGCAGTTACGATTGGTTGGCACCACAGGGATTCCCAAAGGCTGTATGGGGTGTTTGCATAATGCATGCTGGGAATTGTAGTGAAAGAACACTGGTGCACGAAAACATTAAAAAAAAACCAATATTTTATTGTGAATTCTGTCAAGCAGTGTATTAAACTCTAGCTTGAGGTGCCAGATTTAATTGTGACTAACAGTAACAAAATGACACAAGCACTGTTAGTACAGTATCTGTGGCATTTTATCGTACTGGTGACTTTAATTCTTGGACATGAACAGGTTAACACGCTAAACAAGTCGTACCGAAATATCGCGATATGTAGCGGTATGATCGCGATATACTATTTTTGTCTATATCGTACAACCCTGCGGGGTGAACTCGTTTAAAATGGTCATTTTGAGTGAAAGCAGCTCACAGAGAGCAGCAGTGAGGCTTTAGTCCACATGTATGTCCACGTTTCTGTGACTTCCCGCCATTTACATTCACTCATAGAGCTCATGCAGGTGAACCTGAAGAAGAAACAGCTCACCAGGTGAGTTATTCCCACCACCATTCACCTCACCGCTGTTTACATGCCCTGTAACCACAGGAAAGCAGCTAAAACCGCAGTTATATTCACTTATATTCCTGCTTTAGCAGAAAACAGCTCACTTTAGACTGTCAGTTTGTCTGAAGCCCGGTTACCTGTCAGTGCAGCACGCCGCCGGTCTCCCCTCAGGTCCCTCAGGTTCGCTCCGTCTACCTGCTCGTGAGTTTATAGCGCTTTTGTAACCCAAACTGCACCTTTCACAGACGAGTTCGAGTGATTTTTGTGCTGTTGTTCTTTCCCAGTCGTGCTGTCTGTCGCTTTTTACAGTCCTAACGTTGTATTTCAGCGTCACTCTCTCACTAACTCACTCACTCACTCACTGTGCTGGCCTCGTCCCTCAGTTCCTCTCTCTCTGCTGGCAGCCCACTCTTAAAGGGACACGCATCTATTTCTGGTGGAGACGAATTCCCTCAGTTTGACATTATTCTTTTTGGTCATTTCTATAAGGTTATAAACCTGCTGCATTTTGTCTAGTCGCGTCAGTAGACTCGACTCATTAGTGTGTTCAATAATAGCTGCTTGTTTGATTTGGGCTGAGATATGCAATCATATATAAATCACTGAAATATTTTATCTTGGTGTTTTTATATTCTGTAGACGTATGATCAGTATAATAAGAAACGGAAGAAACCTTGAGTTATGTCAACACTACAAAAATGAACTACAATATATATATAAATAAATCATTTTAGAGTGGATTTAAACTGGACTGAGGGAATAGTGTTAGTGCCCTACCGCCGCCTTGTGGCCAACTATGGGAATAGCAGGTAAATCCCTCCTGCTTTTGTCACTGTTCCTTAAAACTGATGTGTTAATGAGGTCTGTTCTGATTGGCTGTCCTGTATTGTGCGTGATTCGTAAGGCAGTCTGAGCTGAAATGCTCCTTATTAATATGTATGTGTGCATATATATATATATATATATATATATATATATATATATATATATATATATATATATACCGATCAGGCGTAACATTATGACCACCTCCTTGTTTCTACGCTCATTGTCCATTTTATCAGCTCCACATACTATATAGGTGCACTTTGTAGTTCTACAGTTACAGACTGTAGTCCATCTGTTTCTCTGCGTACACCTCAGTGTCACTACCAACCAAAAATATCCAGCCAACAGCGTCCTGTGGGCAGCGTCCTGTGACCACTGATGAAGGACTAGAGGATGACCAACACAAACTGTGCAACAGCAGATGAGCTATCGTCTCTGACTTTACATCTACAAGGTGGACCGACAAGGTAGGAGTGTCTAATAGAGTGGACAGTGAGTGGACACAGTGTTTAAAAACTCCAGCAGCACTGTCTGATCCACTCGTACCAGCACAACACACTCTAACACACCACTACCATGTCAGTGTTACTGCAGTGCTGAGAATGATCCACCACCCAAATAGTACCTGCTCTGTGAGGGTCCATGGGGGTCCTGACCACTGAAGAACAGGGTAAAAGGGGGCTAACAAAGTATGCAGAGAAACAGATGGACTACAGTCTGTAACTGTAGAACTACAAAGTGCACCTATATAGTAAGTGGAGCTGATAAAATGGACAATGAGCACAGAAACAAGGAGGTGGTCATAATGTTATGCCTGATCGGTGTATATATATATATATATATATATATATATATATATATATATATATATATATATATATATATATATATATATGAGGGGTACTCAATTAATTGGATGCCTGGGGAGTGGACTGCATGTCTGTTTTCCAAAACATGAGGAAAATGCAAAATTGGCCCTTTAAATTTACATTATTGTTGAGTCTTTTTCTGCTCGAGTCCTGTAGTCCACAGTGCTGCACAGGTTTGTATTTTCCTGCTCTAACACAGCTGGCTAAAAAAAAATAATTAAATAAATAAATGAATGAATGAATGAATGAATGAATGAGTGCAGTTTGCATGGATTACTGGACTGGAGCTGGGAAATACTGATGTAGCACTCTGTCTAGGCTGCATTAACTTGGTATTATTATGTCAGCTGCTGTAATGTTTACACTCGCTTGCTGACTTATTGACTTTTGTCAGCTGCTTTAATGTTTACATTGACCTTCATACTATTATACTGAGAAATGAACATAATGTGAAGTTACCACAGTAAAAAGACCTGAATTAATACAAGAAAATAGGAATTTTATTTGACACAGGTCAGAATTCTCTTAACAACATGAAAAAGGAACAGTAAAGTTTTCTTGAGCCAAAGTGTTGAAGATCATAATGACTCTACATGAACTTTATTTGGCTTTGTGTTTCTGCACTCAAAACCTCAGAGTAAAACTATTCTGTAGGTACAGTCTGTGGAAACGCTGTAATAAATCACAGAAAATTGCCTTCAGAAACGCATGAAAGTGTTAAAAAAGCAAACAAATCTGTCATAAAACAAAGACACAATGATCAAGATATTACACAGAGCATTTTACTTCTTGATCTCAAACACAGACATGATGTTCTCAGCCGTGGTCCTGGAGGTCCACTGCCTTGCACACTAATACTTTCCCGGCTTTAACACAGGTGTGATCAGGTGTGTTGTGAGCAGGGAAAACACTGAGAAGTGCAGGGCTGTGGGCCTCCAGGACCAGGGCTGAAAAACACTGAATGCATTTACATGCACTCAACAAACCGATCATAATCAGATTTCTGCAGTTATCTGATTATGCAAAGGTCTTATAAACAGCACATTCTGATTTCTTAGAAAATGTCTGGAAAGCTGATTAATAAATCTGATACAGAGAGCTGGATTTTAGCTCAGTAATCAGATTTCTCAGTGTATGTAAACTCTTACTCTGATTTCTTTCGGATTTCTCAGTCTGCGCATGTGAGAAAACAGACAGCGGTACCGGAAATAAGCAAGCAGTGTTGGTGAAAGATGGCAGCAAAACACTCTCGGAGAGATGCTGAAACCAAATACATGCTTGACGAAATGAAGGCTTTAAACATTCCTCATCTTCTAGATGATGTATATTCTATTCTATTGATGTTTTAAAAAAAGCCGTAAAGTGAAGTTTGAGTTTTACACTACGTTTACGTCACGTCTTCTTCTGTGAGTTTATTGGCTGGTTGCAAAGCAGAAATCTGATTACTGCCTGACTCATGTAGACCCAGAGTTTCCCCTTTATCTGATTTCTCAAGTGCTTGTAAACGCGTTGATCAGATTGCTGGCAGTTATCAGATTAAGTGCATGTAAACACACTCACTGACTTAGAACACAACTTATGAGTGTGAGCTACCTGAAGTTCCTCATTAATCAATGCCTCATTTGTGTTCGACAGCTGTTAAGCAACAACAAACAGTATTAACTATAGAACTATAGAAGTATGTAACTTTAGAAGTATTCAGATACTTTTGCTTTTGTTATTTAATACAGTTCCAGTGCATCTGTCCGCTTCAAATTTACACACATGATGCCTGTTGTACTTGTAGGTATGAAAAAAGTATGCATTCATAAATATAAACAAGGACAGGTTTAAAAAACAAAATTGATAAGAAAAAAAAACAGACACTATATTAAAAAAAGCATATGTAAAGATTACACAAAAATAAATCAAGTTCTAGATATTAATGCAAATTGCACTTGGTGTCATTATAAACCCTGTTGCTATTGGTTGGGAAGATTTCACAGCAAACAACAAACAGCAATCATGGTGAAGGTGATGGAGCTTCCTCAAGTTCTCAGGGAGAACATGATTAAACAACACTCCAATGGAAAAGTTACAGAGCCCAAGCAAACATCCCTGTCAGTACAATTAGTTGAATAATATGCAAGAGGAAAGTTAGCGGGACCATGAAGAATCGTCCCTGAAGAGGTGAACCATGCAAGATTTCACAACAGACTCTCAGAATCATGACAAGGAAGGTAAGAGAGAAGCCAGCAGACCCTTGAAAAGAACTGCAGGACAACATTTAGCATTTCGGCAAACCAGAACTGGAACAATGTATTCTAGACAGACAAATCAAAAACAGAACTCTTTGGCCGTAACTCAGCTGGTTGTATCTGGAGAAAGAGGAGTTGTGCGCATGATCCCAAGAGCACCTGCAGTGAAGCATGAAGGTGGGAGCATCATGATACGGGGCTGCTTCTCCACATAAAATACTGGGGCATTACACGTCATCCAAAGAAACTTGAATGGAGAGATGTACCAGAAGGTAGTAGAGAAGAATGTAATCTCTTTAGCCAGGAAACTGAATCTGGGGAGAAGATGGACTTTTCAGCAGAACAATGACCTCAAACATAGAGAATAACTCAAGACTCTCTAAAAACAAAGGTGAACGTGCTTGCATGGCCAAGCCAATCTTCTGACTTGAATCCCATTGAAAATGTATGGATTCTGAAACCACAAGCCCATCAGAGGGACCCTCATAACTTTTGGGAATTGAAGACAGTTTGCCAAGAGGAATGAGCCAAAACTGAATGACAAAAAGCTGCAACAAGTGAAACACTTCTTACCATGAACACCTCAAAGCTGTAACTGTCCACACCAGCTTTGCAACAAAGAGAAGAAGTTATTCATTTTTAGTTTCCAAATATTTTTCCCTATCAGTTTAGTTTTTTTTCAACAATATCTTTGTTTACGTTTATGAATACATACTTTTTGGTTCACGTTTATAAGTACAAAGTCAATAGACATTATGTGTGTTAATCTGAAGTGGATCTATGCACTGGATGCATATTAAATTAAAAAAAAACTGAAAAAACAGACAAAATCTTTAAAAAGTTTAGTCCTGCTTAATGAGCCATTGTAAAATAGTCCTATCCAGTTGAATTATAATGCTACAACAGGTCATCAGTGTGTATCAGACTGTAAAAAGTGCCATTACTGCCAAATCAATTTAAAAATACTCAGAAATACTCAGAGTCCAGAATAAAAAAGCTTTCTGTAATTTTCCCTTACATTCATCTTTACATCCTACTGACATCCTAGTCACTCCTGCTTGCATTGACCTCACAGTCAAAAGGCCTTTGGAAATCAGCATATTTTAAAAGAACTCCACAGTCGTCATGAGTGTTATATATTTTTAGAATATATAAAGCATATTTAAGTATATATAAGCATATTTAAGAATGACTACTCACAGCTAAACACCAGCTTCAAACACACCGTCCATCCTGAGTTGAATCTGTACTGAAATTTAGCCTGTGTTTATTCAGACATCAGACATATATGTTAAAAAAATAAAATTATATATTTCGCTGTTGTCGGGAGAAAACCTTGTATCTCCAAAATGGTACTTTACAGGAGAAGGAAAGAACCTACTTTACTTTTAATGTAAGTCATTTTGAGCCATTACCTTTGGTCCATTCATCATAAAATTTACATGCAATGTAACTATGGTCAACAGGCCTTTTCAAATTATGTCAAAAACTGAAAAATGACAAAAATGGAGATACGAGGTTTTCTTCCAACAGTAGCTATATATATATATATATATATATATATATATATATATATATATATATATATATATATATATATGTGTGTGTGTGTGTGTGTGTATGTGTGTGTGTGTGTGTGTGTGTGTGTGTATGTGTATGTGTGTTTGTTTGTGTGTGTGTGTGCTTTCACATTACAGGGAAAAATACTAAAGATACTATTACAAATTTCCTCGTAAATATCCTTTTGCATTGAGTAAAGTCTTTTACCGCCTATCTGCTATGGATGTCGTTCTTAAAAGGATACGTTAAGGCACTTTAATGGTCCTGCTCCTCCTCCTGCACTCCATACAGTGGGGTCCAAAAGTCAGACCACACTGAAAATCTGTGTTTTTTTTAAACCGGGGAAAAAAACTTTAAACAAAAATTTGAAACAAAATTAAGTCAGGATAAGTAAAATTAAACAGAAATATTCTGAAATATTTCTAGGTCACTATTCTAATGTAGGTAAATGTGTAACACTGATGTGAAGGCCTTTCTTTCTAGATTTAAAAAACAAGAATTTTCTTTCTCTTCCACAGAAGCGACTCAGTCAGTCGACCCTCAGGTGAATCTGATGTACTTATCAGAGGTTTTTTGCGTAAACTTGTGGAGTCTAGCTCGAGTGCTCGCTGTCGTTAAAGTAAAAGGAGGACATTCTGCTCTAAACAGAAAGAAATGAACATTTCAAAGATTGTACTTTTCACTCAAGCTGCTATTCTGATAAGTTTGTATTAAATTAGAAAGGAATGCAAAACAGAAACATGTTCATTAGTGGTCTCAGACTTTTGGACCCCACCATACTATTTTAACCCCTTAAATGGCCAGGGCCCACCAGCAGACCCAAAGTTTTCTTACACACTTCTATAACCTAAGAAAAGCTCAACCAGTTTGCACTGAAGTCCCTGTAGTTACTGAATAATAAGCCTTAGCATGTAATAAGACTGTGTATGCATGTAATATGTATGTAATAAGATTTTAAGGGGTCAACTATTTCAAAACAAAATCAAAAATCAAATTTAAACCTGTATGGCCAATACGGCCCTCGGTTTCTTCCGAGGGTCTCTCATTTATCATCTTTCACGGAACCCACTTTCACTGACCAAAACTAGCTATGAGGGTGATCAGAGTAAAGTGGGCGGAGAGGGGCGGAGCTTATGTTATAATGCACGTGTGTCAAGCTCCAGTCCTGATGGGCCAAAACACGACAGCACGCTACCTCATTAAACACACCTGATTCAGCTCATCAGCTAAATAGGCCTTTATGAACTGAATTCAGACAGTGTGTCCCAGTTCATTTGAAGGCCGATTGCGTCACAGCGGTGCGACTAGACTGTCCCATTTTCCTTCATATGCGGCCGAGAAATGTGTCCTTCTTTTCCATGGCAATGAAGGATCCAGCGGGTGGATCCTTCACCAGCCAACATATCTTGAAGTTCACTGCCTGCCGGCGAGGATTTGAGAACATGGCGGTGTCAGCAGAGGAGCGAACTCCGGCTGAAGAGACACTTTTAAATATAAGTATTGGGTTTAAACTGAGGCGAATGGCTAACGATAAAAATGTAATCATCAGTAGCCGCGGTGAAGCATCTCCAGCTCTAATAAATGGAAAAATAAACAACTGAAATCAAAGTTTCCGGCTCCATCTTTAAAGAACTTTAAAAGGACTTTACAGGAGCAGCGTTTCGGATGCAACTGTAAGGGCGGGAACAGCTGTGCTGTGACGCAAACAGAAAATCCACTGTAGGGCAGACTGTCTCATTTCGGTTCAGCCTTCGTGGGCCAAACTAATTTATCTCAGACTAGAAAATATGTGCATTGTACACCTCTACTGTGTGTTTGTACGAATACTACAACTACTTCTGCACTTTTTAATGCACAATTAATGGTTATTTACTGAATTTAACATATTGGACAACAAAATATAAAATGTGGACTGTGCACAGTTGTTGCACATTTTATGTTTTACGTTTTTCCAATATGTTAAACTCAGCAAATAAACATAAATCGTGCACCAAAATTGCAGAAAAATATAATATTTAAGTATGTTCACTATAGAGAATGTCATACTTATCTTCACATATTTTCACAGAAAACGTGTAATTTGACTGGGGTGTTCAAACTTTTGCATATGACTGCGTGTTCTGCCAACATGTTCTGTTAAATTGTTTTTCAAAAATAAACCACATTATGGGATGTGACGCTTTCTTAGTGATCTGTAACAGATTAGATGAGAAATCTCCACAGGCGGTCAGTACTGCACCAGAGGGGTTAGAGTTGTAAAGCTTGCAGTAAGCTGACCCACTAGCTCTATTACCAGGATGCGGCCTTGCCTCGCCTCGCTGAAACAGATCTTTAAGACTGGCCGTATAAAACACAATTATTATACACGCTGACCGAGAGCGCATTTGTACAATCTAAGGGCAAAGGGGCAGGGGCTCAAGACCCTTCCATAGTCTATAATGCTGTCATCCGAGGTGCAGCTGTCTGCTTACTGCAGTGAAGTATAGCACAGTATCACTTTAAGGCATTCTAATGAAATTGTGCAAAAGTGCAGTCGGACTTTCAGACATTCATTCTACCAAAATTTCATTGTCTATGTCCCACACACTGCCTGCCAGCGCATTGGCACAGCTCTGGATGGTCCAGGTGGCCAGAGCAAACTGGTTCCTCAGCAGGTCAGTATCAGCACTGGCAGAGCCCTCCTTTATCGCAGCCAGGTGTGCACGCAAAGCTCCCAGAGTGTGTGAGCCAGAGCCCAGCAATATATGTCTGAATGGACTCTCCAGTGGACAAACATAAGGAGAAAGAAAATCCCTCTCCACCTGTAAACACAGAAAACAAGCACAATGAGCATATGAACGCAACCAGAGGCTGCACGGTACAGAGATTTTACAATGTTTAAAGGGTCAATATTTTGAAGAAAAAAAAAAATAGTGTAGCATGTAAAACATTATTAACGTTTTAAAACCTACCGTTCACTCACCAGTCTATGGAAACTAAGGTGCGGAAACAGCCCGTTTTGAATTCACAGGTTTTGTGATATCATGAAAACCAACACTTTTACATAAGGTTGTATGCAACCCTGGTCAAATGTCATGTTTTGTTGATTTTTCTAAGTGAAAACAAGCTAACAGATCCTCTATGAAGAACACACTTCTGCACATTGTAATGCACAATTACTGATTATTTGCTGAAATTAACATATTGGAAAACAACAAACATGAAACAATAACATTTTATTTTTTTTCCAATATGTTAAACTCAACCAGTAAATATAAACTGTGCACTAATATTAGTCAAAAAAATACCACATGCAAGTGTTTTTTCTATAGAGGTGTTACTAATTACTTCATATGTAAAATGTCTAAGAAACATGTTTACAAGAAAATACGCCATCACACGTGACATGAAACAGAACACGGTCACACGTTTTTTGTGAAAATCATGTTTTTAGGCTGTTCAACCTGCCTATTTAACCTGCAGCTCTTTAGCCCTGCTGAGGTTATAATGAGTGTTTCAGCCTGGACTGCTTTTTGAATGAGGCACAAAACAGAGCAGCCAATCAGAACAGAGGTCTTTTACATGTATCAGTCTTAAAGAAACAGTAACAAAAACAGCCCGTTTAATTCTAAGGATAAGGAGAGGTTGAAAAGTAGTCATGTAAAAATGAAAAAATGACTGACTGTTTTTTAGTACATAAACCCACACAAATGTTATAAGTGTACATACAAGAAGAAGGCAGGATATGCTTCATTTAAAGAATATTGCTTTGCACGATACAAAGCAGCGATTTTATAAAATGGCAATAAAACACATTATAAAACGGATTGTTCTGGTTCTTAAATCTTATTGGCTGAGCCACTGAGCAATGTCCAAAGCTACTGTAAAATGCTTGATATACACACATATAATCACACACATCAAATTTTGTCATGTTGCGTTTTGTCGCTGTTTTACAACACATTGCATCATGCCAAACAACCTCCCTTAACTGTGGTAAAAATCACTGCTGATTTAAGCTTATTAGATTAATGTATTACTAATTATAATCGTAATGACCAGTTTTTCCATCAAGCAATGTAATTCATTAAGCTATGATTGCCAAGCAACATATTAATGGAAGATTAGGCCTATTCTACGAACCGCTCAATGATTTTTAGTAACTTATTAATACAGACTACTGACTACTGAATTCCACTGATGTTTACAAAATCCTGCATAATTAGAAGATGTAAACAATTCAGAGAGGTTTGATGTGAAATGCTCTGTTCTAGAGAAGCTGAAGTGAGAATCAGAATCAGAAACTGAAGTCAGAGTTAGACTTGTTCACAGTGGTGGAGACAAGAACCAGATCTGAAGAGATTAATGTCACTAAAAGCTGCATAGTTAATCGTTAAAATGGTTATTCACATTGTTTTATAATATCTTTAAGCAGCTTTCGGCCTAAAACGTATTTTTTTGAAGCCATTAATGGCAAAGAGGTACATGCAGGGTGTCATAAGGCAAAATAGTCCTCTAAAGAAATCTCATTTTTTGCGGATTTCCTATTATTTTACCATCATCAACATGACATATAAAACTCGTTAAAACACGTTTAGGGTCACTGGTGGTTTTGGATATTAAAAAAAATGTCTATATTTGTGCTGTGGACATGGTTCCTATCACTACCACTCTAAAGAAATCTGAGTCTGTAAGTTTCTCTACAATGATGCATCTCACATCAAACCACTCTGAATGACTCTTAACCACTGAATTATGCAGAAATTATCTATTCTAAGACAAACCATTATATAATAAACAATCTGTGCTTATTCTGTCTGTGAAGTATTGGAAGGTACAAAGCTTTATAAAGCAAGGATTCTCAATTACTTTTTCTTTGTCGTTAAAGGAAACAACAGGAATATCTTTTTTAGTAATGAGTGACTCACCTTCATAATTCGGTCATTGATGATGCGACACTGCTCAGTGTCTTTCAGGTTGCTGTTTTTAATGCTGAAGGTGAGTTTACTGGCAGCGCGACTGTAAGAGCCCATAGCTGAAAACAACCACTGCAGCTTCAGGATCTTCGGAAGGCGGCCAGACTGAAAGAAGAGAGATGTTTAGAAGACCTGAGGTATATTTCGCTGTTGTCGGGAAAAAACCTTGCATCTCCAAATTGATAACTTTACAGGAGAAGGAAAAACGATCTTTACTTTTAATGCAAGTCAATGGAACCAGACGTTTTTCCAACTAATTTCTTTTAACGCATTCAT
This sequence comes from Colossoma macropomum, assembly GCF_904425465.1. Lineage (NCBI taxonomy): Eukaryota > Metazoa > Chordata > Actinopteri > Characiformes > Serrasalmidae > Colossoma > Colossoma macropomum. Next base: position 27,577,481 of record NW_023494807.1, read on the forward strand.
CATGGAATTTACAGACAATGTAAAGGGCAACAGACATTTTCAAATTATGTCAAAAACTGAAAAACGACAAAAATGGAGATAGAGGGTTTTGTTGAAATGTGTGCTTTCCAAAGGTCTACATCATTTTAAGTTAGATTTTGAATGATATAAGCAACATGCAGTTGAAATTGAGGTGTGATGTTTTCAGTTTTAACACTTCATAAAGCCACAGTCAAAAAAGAAATGTGTAAAACCTCCATTTTAGTGCAGTTAGCAAGCTAATAAGAGTATTCTGAGTTTGAGCAAAAAACTGCACATAACTAGCATGACTGGCAACAGTGGCATCACCTACAGAGATGAACTCATAAGCATTTTTTGTTTGATACTGATTGCCAATAGTCCTTTAGGAACACTGGCCCATGCCGATTCCGATCGGGAGCGAAGATGGGTTGATGCAACACTTAATTACACAGGTATAAACACCAAACATGGTTTAAATCGGTTTAACAACCCTAACATTGCAGTGAACTCTCGTTGTGGCTTTCCTGCATCCACTCATCGTCTCCGCTGTTTGGTAGCTTATAGTCAGTGTCGTGTGATCCGTCTCTGCCAGTTCTGTTAGCTTCTCTTACTCATTGTACTCGGTTGGATGATGTACTCTAAAGTGTCGTATTATTATCTCACTTTTGGTTTCAGACTTTGGAAATAATATCGGCTTGGTGTGGATCAGACGGGAATCTGAAATTTTTCACATAAGATGGCACACGTGCATCCCTCTGTCTTCTGTGCAGAGAGTTAGGCCCAATCCCATTTTTAATTTTTACCCTTACCCCCTGTTTTTCAGTGTCACCTTGCCCCTTGGAACTGAGTTATAAGGGTTAGTGGTGTAAATCTTCACCTTCGAAATGGGACCCTCAAATAAAAAAGAGCATTACTTCATTAACAGCTACTAGCGCTGCTCTGTAGGCGACCCTGCCAGTCTGCAGTGACAGAAGAGGAGGGTACAGTTCAGCTCCTCACTGCTGGGCTTTAGTTAAATTTAGGGCATCATATTCAAAGAGGGGGGATGTGAATTATTTATTATCACCCACCCCTAATTCTTCAGTGATATGAAGCTGAAGTCAGCTATTCGCCAGCTTCTTGTTCGAATTTTCCCGTTCCACCTTAAATGGTGCAGCAGTTCTGAATGCCTGAAGCACCAGAATGCAACTGCAGCACCATTTAAGGTGGAACAGGAAATTTAGCTAGCTAGCTACTGAGACATCAGCACTACTAGCAGTTTTTAATGCTTGTTATGAAGAACAGGACCATAATACACTGAAACCATATTAAACTAAAGTAAAACAGTGGTTATCATAATTTTTTAACGAGAAAAGACTCATATTGGTCGGTTTTTTTGGTCACTTGTTCAGCCACCTTGCTGGTTTTTCTTTTTTTCCTCATAACACTCTGTTTGGAGTTAGTCTCTGAAAAACCTAACACTTCACCCTACCCCTCTATCTCAACTAAAATCAGGACACCCTACCCCTGTGTCTGAACGTGCAAAACAGTAAGTGGTACGGGGCGAGGAATGACATGGGACTGGGCCTTAAACACAACTTAAACCAAAGAATAATCGCTTAAAGCTCAAGCCTCTAGCGTCTACAGTTCAAGAGAGATGAATAATCAAAATTAGCACCTTTTTACATGGCACTTATTTTAAGGCTAAAATTAAGACCATGTCTACTTTTAAAGTCTCTGTATCTCAGAAACTAATGAAGATATATGCCTAAACTTTTTCACACCATCTGCTGGGCACAATGAGATTAGTTCATGAAAGAATTAAGCAAATCTGAGGTCAGGAGACCATCAGTGAGTTCACATAGATTGACCCAGTTTAGTGAAGATATGTCCTTCGTTTAGTCAGGAAACCTCACCGATTGCAGACTGATGACTTCCTTGTTGATATGGGCCACATTGGTGCGGACGATGCTGCTGTATGCCTCCACATTCAGTCCGAGGAGATGGTCATGGACCAGCCGAAGAGCCATCTGCCCAGCTATCTCTCCTGCTGTTGTGGTCAAAACAAGTAAGTTCATGGACGTTGCATTATAGAGATTCTCCTTGGTGTCCAGCATAGTGCCAAAGAATGGATATCCTTTATCCTAAAAGAAAAAGCAGATGGCATTTTAGTTCAGGTACCATCCCATGACAAATGTAAAACCTGACTAGGGCTTGTCACGGTTTTGGCTTAATATTGATACCAATTATACTACCATGATCGTCAATAAAAAATAAAAAAAACAATAGTAAGGCAAAAAAAGCCCACAATTATTAGATTAAACACAGAAAAATAGTCAAGTTTTAAATGTTTTTCAAATTCAGTGTTTATCAAAGCAAAAAGTATTTAAATATATATCAAACAAGTAAGTAAATAAATTTAAAAACATCCCCATTCAGCATCTTCTGAAGGGAAGATTTAACAAGTATTGAATAAAAACATCTTTATGGTCGAAATGACACAATGGTTGGCTAAACAGAACTCTTATTCACTAGGGCTACAAAAATGAATATTTTGATACATTATTCATGTGAATTAATTGCCTAATAGTCTATTAATCTTCCTAAATGTGGCCTGTAAATGTGTAGAGTAACACTAAAATGTTTGGGAATATCCTGACAAACTGAGGTACTGTTCACCAAGAGCTAAATTACCACAACAGAAAAAACATGTGGCACTTTGTTTAAGCCTATAATTTTGAGTTATTACAATAAGAAATGAGTATTGGTTCACTAGGTAAACTCTATGTGAACAGGTTTCCGGGACAAGTGCAACAAGTCATGTCCAAACACTGCACTGTTTTCTAGGTATATTTACTTATTTTTTTAAAAATCTGTGGCTTACCATACCAAGGTAAGACATCTTCTTTTGAGACCCCACACATATTATAAACAGTCCAATTTAAAAACTTTATTTGTTCCCAATACATCATTAGCGTTCTATTGGTTCTGTAAGGCACCTAGTGCTTGGACCCCGATGATTGCCACTTGCAATGTAATTTGAAGCCATTGAGCTCTCATAGCAGTTACAGTGTACAAAAACCAAGGTGGTCTATATCAGTTTCAGACGTGAATATGTGAGAATAGCGACCACTGCTAGTGAAACATGGCTCTCTTTTCACATTTATGTAATGTAATCTTTCATCTGTTTGGAAATCGACTATATCTTTGTTAGCTATATAATGATTGTGAGCTGCCGCTGTGGTACGTTTGGAGGGATTCTCTAAGAGCTACAACAATTAATCGATGAATCGATTAGTTGTCAACTATTAAATTAATCATCAACTATTTTGGTTATCGATAAAAGTTACAATTCTCTGATTTCTGCTGCTTAAATTTGAATATTTTCTGGTTTCTTTACTCCTCTGACACACCAAACTGAATCTGAATATCTTTAATGGTGTGGACATCAAAAGTCATTTGAGGACGTCATCTTGGGGTTTGAACACTGTTTGACATTTTTCACCATTTTCTGACAATTTATAGACCAAACAACTAATCGATTAATCGAGAAAATTATCAACAGATTAATCGACAATAAAAATAATCATTAGTTGCAGCCCTATTCTAAGTGTAGACCCCCCCCCACCTCTCAATGACATTAGGGACGTTTTTCGCTTGTGCTGCAAAATTATCATTCAGAAGAAATGAGGTATTACTGAATGAAACTCTTTATCTGAGTGTTTTGGATTTACTAATGAGAGCTCTACCAAAATGAGTTAAATTAGCATATGCAAATTGATTCCCTTATAGGCACAACACAATATATAAATGTCAACACAGAATTAACCTGTAAATATTAGAATTCAATAATTAGACATTAGTTTTTTGGCTTGTTTATCATGTTATTCTATTACTAATGCATTAGTTCTTTGCAACACTATTCCTGACAACATCGAATTAGCTTTAAACTTACAGCAGACGTGGAATACGATTAATAATTTGTTTAGTTTACAAAAGTAGCTCAGGAAAAGTAATAATACTCACTGAGGTAAAGCAGAATGAGACAGAGGGGATGCCAGAGAAAGCCTGGAATGGATAGGCAGGATCAGACATCCTCATTGGTTCCAACCTGAAAAAAAGGTCCCATGATGTCAACCATACCATCCTGCAACATATGAAGCCTCTTTGTTGAAAAAGCTCTTGTTTGAACTTCTGAGCAGCAGAAAACACACATACACAGCAGCTTCCCAGTTGCTTCCATTCACTTGTGAATACAAACTCATGCTGCCATTAGTGGGCGAGGACACCTGCAGTGAAAAAAAGAGGGAATTACCCACCTCTTAAATTGCCTGCCCCACATAAACACATAGAAACAAAGAAAAATACCATGTAGCAATCTCACCTCTTTCAGAGTACTCTGAATTAAGTCATACATCAGTGGGCTTGCACTTGCTTTAAAAAAAGGACCTGTGCAAAGTGTAAGATGTTTAACATACAAATTTTTTTTTATTATTATTTTCATCGCTAAGCAAAAGATCACATACACACCTGTGACAACTCCATCCAGGCTAATGTAGGAGAAAGCTTTCATATTCAGAGAAGACAGGTAGCCCTGTGGATACAAAACCAAATGCTGAACTGATCAGTTCTTACTATACACTGTACAGTACACAAAGGAAAATAAGTAAACAGAAAAGGTTTTCAAACCTCCAGCCACTCGGTGGCGCCCACAGCACCATATTCTCCAGCACTCCAGCTCGCAAACACTACGCTTCTCCTCGGCTTGAATCCAGCTGGAGGAGGAAAGTGAATTGCAATTGTAAAGTGCAAACATGCAGTAACTGTACTGTAATTCTGTTGCAATTATTTTTGTAAGCCTCCACACACCCTGTCCTGACCACTGTTTGTACCTGTACAGTATCATTGTTTCCTGATAAGGTACCATATGTATAACAATGAATTTAAGGAGTCTGGAAGCTGGGAATGTGAGGGTTAGTGTCTGGAACAGGCCTCTGGCTTTGAGGCCTCCAAGGACTCCATCTCCCAGAATCCTCTGGGGGATCACGTGACTCCTGACCCTCCACTGCGCTCCAATCACCGCTCTCTTTCTCCAGAATACTGATCTGTTTCACCTGTTGCTGTTATCACATGTCTAGTTAGTGTTAGTATAAAGCCCAGGTTTTAGACTAGTTCATTGCGAGGTATTGCGTCTTTCATAGAGCTACTGAGCGTTCAGTTGTTTCCGGTATTGACTGTACAGTTGTTTCCGGTATTGACTGATCTTCTGCCTGGTGTTATGTTTGTTTGTACTTCTTGTCTGTTTTGGATTTGACCTGTGCCTGTTTTTTGACGACGACTCTGGATCACGATTCAACCAGTAAAGACTCTTTTTCCTTTTCGCATGCGTCGGATTCATTCTGTCACTTTACAGACGCGCTGAAATGAAAATTTAAAACTGAAATTCAAGACATGTATGACCAAAAACCGAAAAAAGGGTATTTTATTTGTTTTGCTTATGTTTTTGAATAACACACTAAAACTTACAAGGTAATAAAGAAAATTCACTTTCATTTTTTATAAAACCTGCTTTTAATAGGACAAAACTGAGCTGAACAATAAATAAAAACAGTTTGCATTAAATAAATTTTACATAATTATTACAGTAGGTAAGCTACAGTATGTGTTTCTGAAATCCAACGTCCTCGACAGTGGAGAACAGTTGCTTATCCAAAAGAATTGATTTTATTTTTAGCTATATTTTCCAATTTGGCTGTTTTACGTGACTTTTCTAATCATTTCAAAAACAGACTGTACAGAAGGCTTTCTTGTGCTCAAAGGGACTTTGAGCTTCTGTTGTTTTACTGTGTTGTGTGTATCGAGCAGGAAGTTTTCAATGGGTATCAAACCTGTAGTGAAGTTCATGGGTGTTGTATCTACACTTGACACTGTGCATGAGCAGAGATTAGAAATCTCTTGGCTGATGTCCCTCATAGAAACTATGAAATAGTTCCACACGGCTGACATTTTTCCACTGTTGATTTTCTGCTCAAACATTCTGAACGCATGTGTGCTGACCAGCGCAGGACAGCGAAGGAACAAAGTTTTTATTCACTTCGTCTTGTTTTTACTACCATTTAAATATGTTAAGTATAAATAAGTATCAATTTTTCCTATTTCAGTCAAAACCTGAAATGCCATTTTTGTACATGTCTCGGTGGCCAAAATTTTGCTGCATCCCTAGTGTCTAGAGCCCATGTGTCAAACACAAGGCCCATGGGCCAGATCAGGCCCTCGACATGGTTCTCTCCGGCCCGCAGAAGTATTTTTAATTTTCCATTAATATTAGCCTGTTTTACAATGCGCTGTACTACAGTCCCCAGCATGCACTGCAATGTTATGTGTACTCCGACTCTCTTACCCCAAGAACAACCTAAGGGGCAGGAGTTAGACCTCAATTCCACACAGTTCTATGCAATTCCACATCAGTCATATCACCAAACACACTGGCTGGATTTCAGCTGCAGTTCAACCAGTATAAATACTATATTGTGTTTATAATACAAACTGTCAGCAGCTCAGAAATTGAGCCCAAGTACCCTTTATGGCCTGGGTACATTAAAATTTTGGATATTTCAAGTATTCATGTAATATTTCAAGGTCTACTACAAGTGTCTGTATTTTACTGTTGAAGTGTTTGCGTATTTTGAATAAACAATGGTCAGTTTGGGTTACAGCACTACATTCATTAAAAATGAAATAAAAACATTTTTTTCTCTGGCCCACAGATTTTGTTGAGATTTTCTAATATGGCCCTTTTACTCAGTGAGTTTGACACCCCTGGTCTAGAGTTTGACACCTACAGCTACAGTCTGTAAGTGTACACCAGTAAAAATGCAACAATACTTTAAAGCTCTACTTACTTTTACTTATCATTTCGCTAAAGGTCCTGGCTAACTCAACCAGCAAACTGGTGCCAACAGTAGAGCTGGCATATCCAGGACCCCAGGCATCCCTCTGAGCTCCAATCACCACATAGCGATCTGCACCAGAGGGTTAAGAGAGATTAAGGAACCTACTTGATGTGAGTCAATGTGCAGAGTGAAGCAGCATGACTGTACATGCTGGGCCAGTTTACCTGGATCCTGAAAACCTTTGATGACTCCAAACACATTAAGGATCTTTTTACCCACAAGGACATTGCTGACCTCCACAGAGCCTGTGTCATTGTCTCTACCAAGTTTGTATGATACATCTGGCAGACCTCCCTCACCCCACCCACGAGGAGGATCGGGACCTTCCATTTTCCTGCTCAGAGAAATGAAACAGCATAAATTGAAGACCAATGTATAGAAACACCTAAAAAATAGAGGTGGCACCAATCTGATACCCAGTATCAGTGACGGGCTGATAGCAGCAGAAATGCTGGATCGGATATCAGAGGACAAAAAGAATCCAATCCAATTCTGTAACAAATCTAACCTGATACATCACAGAACTACTTGTAATACATCATAACATAAACAATGTAAAGTATCCACATGCAGACTAATGTTAAGAAGTAACTAGTTAAGTTTTATACTAGAACAACAATTTTTCACACATTTGCATTGTCAGTGATTTTTTCTGGGGTTGTTTTGTTGTTTTTTGTGAAAGAATAAAAAGGCTATAGTTTTATATAATACTGCATAATGTAAGCTGTGTATTTCTTACTGCATAATTCAACTGTAACAGCATAAGGTCACTCACTCAGAGTAGTTTGATGTGAATTCTTTGTTTTACAGAAACTTAACGACTCAAAAGATTTGCACATCATTGCAGTTTATATATATACACACCACACACACATTTTGTACGCCGCTTATCCTTCTGGTTCACCGGGCGGGGGCTGGCGGGGGGGTGCTGGAGCCTATCCCAGCAGCAACTGGGTGGAAGGCATATATATGTGTATATATATTTAAACTCAGAAGACGCATGGTGGTTTTGGATAGTTAATAAAATGGCTATAGTTGTGTTGTAGACACTGTGACCCCTGGTTTGTATCACCACCACTGCACAGAATCAGATTTGAAAAGCTTCTTTAAAATGAACCATTTCACATCAGCAACTGAATTATGCAGAAATTCTGAATACTTGATGGAGTTCTCCTTTAGATGCTTCAGTTAAAAATAAATCATTTTACAGTTTTGCAGGTTTTAAAAGAAAGAAATATCACGCTGGTATTAGAGGCCAACAAATTCTAAACACGTCCTTGATTTTAGGGACTTTTTCCAGGCTATGCGGCTTCCCAAACCTCCCGTCTGTGTGGCGCTACACCATAGTTGCAGGGTCCCTGGGAAGAGGGACCTTCCCCTACAACTGGGGAGTGTGTGTGGGTGTGTTGTGTATTGTTTAATTTATTGTTGATTGTGTATTTTCTTGCTCTTGTGAAGCGTTCTTGAATTTGAGAAATATGATATATAAATTAAATGTATTACTATTATTACTATTATTATTAGTAGTAGTACTAGTAGTAGTACAGCTACAGTGTTTATTTTATTTAAGACTGAGTTTTTGCTGTTTGAGTTTACAAAATGCGACGGTTGCGATCTGACAATCGGACAGTAAAGCATTACTTAACTAAAACAGGTGGAATATATAACTGAAATCCAGAATCTAAATATAAAATCATTTTGGACAATATAATAGTTTATCAGAACTGTAAGCCGGTATCGGCAACAAAATGTTCACATCTGTCGGGCCCTAATTGACATTAGCCATTACTCAAAGTTTCTGTATCGGTATCATAAAGAAAGACCAATATCCTGTCATCTCTACTGAATAATATTACTGGTGAGGTAAAACTGAAATCATCAGCGTCTCTTGCTGTACCTCATGATGGCTCCAGCTGTGCTGGCTGTAATGGTTTGAGCAGGAATGGCTGGCAGGCCGGAAGACTTTGCTGGAGGAAAATGAGTGTTATTGAAAGATGGAAAGCCTGGAGTGTACGGATCACCACAGCCAAGATGGACCTGTGGAAAAACATAAAACTTGATTAGTTCATGGTAAACGCAGTTTACAATTAGCTTATGAAGGAACCTTTTTTGGGTTCTTGAATTTTACCGTGTTGGGTCCGTCCATGTGAAACCATCGAAAGCCTCCTGACTGAGCATCTCAGATTTGTTTAATGTTTTTTGAGAAGATTGCCATTGTGCTAACTTTAGGCTTCTATCTTCCCCTGCAATTTTTTTTCAATCCCTCACAAAAGTTTTGCGTTCCCTTGCAAAATCAACTGTGTTTGCAAGAGAACAGAATCATGTACAGTTAAACACTGACAAAAAGGAAAGCTAAGGGTTTTTTTCACAGTGTGTGCTTCAGGTTTAAATAAAAAGTTAAAATCAGCCAAAAATTTGCCAGTCATGATTAATAATCTTTATACACAGTACAGTTACAAAAGAAAGATGAGCCAAACACCTCTAAAATGAAATAACAGCACAATTACAAACAGTAAGTAAAATGAGTTATTAATTAGGCATATACACCGATCAAACATTATGACCACCTCCTTGTTTCTACACTCATTGTCCATTTTATGTGTTGTGCTGGTACGAGTGGATCAGACACAGCAGTGCCGCTGGAGTTTTTAAATAGTGTCCACTCACTGTCCACTCTATTAGACACTCCTACCTTGTCAGTCCACCTTGTAGATGTAAAGTCAGAGACGATAGCTCATCTGCTGCTGCACAGTCTGTGTTGGTCATTCTCTAGTCCTTCATCAGTGGTCACAGGATGCTGCCCACTGGACGCTGTTGGCTGGATATTTTTGGTTGGTGGACTATTCTCAGTCCAGCAGTGACACTGAGGTGTTTAAAAACTCCAGCAGCACTGCTGTGTCTGATCCACTCAGACCAGCACAACACGCACTAACACACCACCACCACGTCAGTGTTACTGCAGTGCTGAGAATGATCCACCACCCAAATAGTACCTGCTCTGTGAGGGTCCATGGGGGTCCTGACCACTGAAGAACAGGGTAAAAGGGGGCTAACAAAGTATGCAGAGCAACAGATGGACTACAGTCTGTAACTGTAGAACTATAAAGTGCACCTATATAGTAAGTGGAGCTGATAAAATGGACAATGAGTGTAGAAACAAGGAGGTGGTCATACTGTTATGCTTGATCGGTGTGTATCTTTATAATTTTGCATTTACCTGAAACTGAAGAATAAAAGGTTCAGGCAGGAACTCACATGGCCAAACAGAGCTGTTCCCTCATCAAATGTGTAGTCTGCAGGATCTGGGTAGATCAGCACAGCGCTAGCGTTCACACTGGCTGCATTAGCGACCTGTAATTTTCAATAAGTGGAAATAAACTCAATACAAAAACCACATAACAGACATAATTCAAATCCATCAGTTTAGCTTTAAAAAATATATATACATAAAATATATATATTTAACAAATTAAATGCCAACCTTTTCAGCAAAACTAATTTTTCCAGCTCTGACTAAGACGATCCTTCCGCTGGGGTTGATATTTAAGTCCTGCAGCTGTTTGAAGTCGCCCACTTGTCCATAATAGGCATACAAAACTGCCCCCTGTAGTAAAATAGTGTATTTTACTCATTCATGTCCAGTAAAAAACAGTCAGGCTTCACAGAAAAGGACTTAAATACAAACCTTCACTAATCCATTTGCACTGTAGGCCAAATAACCAGATTCTTCAAACGTTGCATCACGGAACGTCACTCGGTTTGTGCCACGTGTAGGACCCTCCTGGACATTAACAAAGTGCTCATCAGTCCAGGGCTTCATGTTGTAATCCTTGAATATTTTCAAAACTTTTTCGCCCAGTTTCTCATCTCCTAGAGATCCTGCCTCATGACTGTCACTGGAGAACTGACTGAAATAAAGAGAGGGAGGTTTTTAGTGTCATAACCCAACTGTGGACAGAGTTTGGACAGAGAAAATAAACAACTGTACTTGTTCCACAAAAAAAAGGTCAGGCTTAAGTATATTTTAGGGCCAGAAATACATCAGTTGGCCGATAAAATGTATGTATTTATTTATTTATGCATGTATGTAACCTTTGTTTAACTAGGTTAGTATTTTTATTGTTATGGTGATATAAATCTCTGTGATGTACAACGTTAATGATCAAATTATTAAATTATCTCACGTGCAGCACCAAAGTAACATAGATTGATGGAGATGTACCATTAGAAGCCCAACCAGTGCTTCCCCGTGCTGGACTTGAACTCCCTCACCCATGTGGGGAAAGAGTAACTGAACCATTCAGCTAAATGGCCAATTATAAAACACACAGCAGCCGGTAAAAATGATTAAAACATGACGGCTGTTCTCTCTTAGTGTTGTGTATAAACTGCATGGACTGTATAGTAGAGTGTATGAAGCAGTAGTAGCTACTGTTACAACAAACCTGCATCACCATAAGAAGCTTTTTATTGAATGAAATCTATTTATTCATTTATTTATTTATTTTGCTTAAACTGAAAATACAAATGTATATATTTATTTTTGTCTCTTGTCCGACTGCAAACACAATTTAAAAAGCTGTGAATCCTGAATGTTTTTAGACTGTAGCACTTTATGAAGGTGGCCTTCACTATTCAAATAGCATTTAATGCTTTATATTAGTGATGTGTTTGCAGTTCTGGTAGCTATTGATGTTTCATTATTTTTATTTTGTACAGTAGTGAGTTGTTCATTTGTTTATTTTATTTTTTGTTGCAATTTACTTAAAGAGGAGTTTGATTTCTGTTTACACAGCAGAAAATAAATCTACCGGTGGTCCATCCAGTCAGAGGCACACTATTTTATTAATAGCATATCGCTCATATCATCATGATCCAATGGCTTTATCCAACAACATTACATTTTATGTCCATATCATGCAGCCCTCATCATGTCAGAGATTAAAAATCTCTTTTACAAGTTATTTTATAAGTCGCACTGTGCTACATAACAGAACTACATTTAAGTATGTGATGCTGTTTTGCAGAACAGACAATGCACTTCATATTTGCTCTCGTTTAGGGGTTCAATATTGTGAGAGCTCATGGTATTTACTAAGCATGTGACAATACAGTAGCATCATGATGTCGCAATGCATAAATTGTGACACTGCATGAAGGAGATATAAAAATATATAGTGGAGAACTTCTAATATGTCTTCTTAGTGTGCTGAAGTCTGTAGTGCTTTGAAAGCTGTATTTGAATGAGATACACAATCACAGATTCTATCAAAGCAGTATACACCGACTATGTATGGTTTGAAGGGTCACACTAGGAAAATGCGTTAACAGAGTAAAAAATTGTGACGCTAATAATTTATCATATTAACACATTATTAACACATTATTAACACATTTATTCTCAAAACCCTAAAAATTATATCAGCCAATATTGTCAGAATTTTTAGTTCTGTGAATCAGTATCGTATCGCTGACACAATTTTCATATCGGTCTGGCTCTAGAACATTTACCTGAGACTCTTTTCAATGCTGCTGGTGGTCAGTGTGGTTTTTAAAAAGGCTGTAAGATTGCTCCAGTCCAGGAAGACATCCGTCTCAAGTGGGCCATTACCATCGTCCTCAGAGGACTCGGACTCTATGCAGATCGGAGAGATTCTGTCTGTCTTTGGATGAGCAAGATAGCCGATCAGGAACCCTGAAAGACACAGTCATAACACCATAAGTCTTTTTTTTCATTCTGGTGTGATCAAAGCTTCTGTCAGGGAAAGTATTCTTTTGGAAATCCTTATATGGAGTCAAAAGTAAAAAAACAAATACAATATATCAAAATACATGGAATCTCACAATTTGTAAAAAAATGCAACAGACTCATATCATAGCTCAAATAAGCTCCCCAGACAAAAAATTAGTCATCTTGCATGTTTAAAGTGGTACTAACTCCTGCAGATGGCGTGGCACAAGGATGATGGGACTATAAATACCTGCGGGGTATTCAACAGGATTCATGGATTGAGAAGATGTGGCACAGTGCAGTGAATGTCTCATTTGATGTGTGGAAAATGATTGCTTCTAGAAGTCTAGCAGGTCCTTCACAACCAATTTCTGAAAGAAGTCTCCGCAGGGAACGGCATACCATGAACATATGGAGCAGAGCGGAATACAAGAATTGCTCACTTCTGCTCATAAAGTTGCCGGTTACAGTGGCCAAAGAGACACAAGCACTGGACTGTTCATGACTGGAAACATGTTATCTGGTCAGATGAATCTCGTTTCTGCCTATATGTGAATGATGCTAGGCATCGTGTTCTCCTCAGGAAGACTTCAATGAGGACTGCGTGCAAGGTGTGGTTCAAGCCTCAAGCTCTGTGATGTTCTTTGGGGGTTTTAACTGCACAGAAATGGGTCCTTTTGTTGAGGTGACAGTAAAATTGAACCGCAGTGTCTACACTGAGCTGCTGGACAACCAGGTTTTGCCTTTTGCTCATCATCTTACCGAGAAACATAAGATTCCTATCCCTGTTTTTCAAGATGACAGTTCTCGCGTTCACAGGGCTGCAAATGTGACTGTGGCGTGACAAACCTTAAGGAGCGTTCACACATCTGGACTGGACCACAAAAAATCCCCAGATTTGAATCCTTTTGAAAATCTGGGGGACGACCTGGAACAGCGAGTAAGACATCAGGGAAGGCATCCACGAAATCTGGCCAAACTGAATTCTTTGTTGCAAGAGTGGCTGAACATTGATGTCGCCTACATCCAGAAACCTGTCCAGTCCAGGCCAAATCGAATCACAGCTGTTTTTTGTGCTCGTGGAGGTGGTTACACACTATTAAGTACGTTTCAGTCACACGTGACTCATTTTTTGTCCGGTGAGCTTATCATAATAATACTGTGTCTTGGGGCTTCCAGTTATTCCCACATATAATGGAAGGGACTGGAAAATAAGTACAGTAACGTGGGGGAACACGGCCCCCAGCGTAAGACACCCCCCGTTGCTTTCTCTCCCAATCAGTTTTCAGAGCTTCTGACCCCAGGTAAAGGGCACCTTGTCCTAATAATGATAATGTGCTAGAAAAACAATACTGTCTGCTGTTCCAGTTTATTTGTGCTGTGAGTTGGTCTATATATCACCCTGTATATGTAACACATGCATAGATACAGTTTAGCTTTACAGTAAAAAACCACCGTCATTCAAGGGGGAATGTAGACGTTTTCTCCTACTATTATAAAGGTTCGTAAATTGTTTGTGGCTTGTTCTACTAAGACCTCTTTAACTGGCATATAACCTGTACATTATATCTCATTTATACGAACATTTCTTTAAAGAACCGTCTATTGAAAGGTTGTTTAGATGGCTAAAAATGGTTCTTCTATGGAATCGCTCCTAGAGGGCCTTTTTTAGCATCCTGACATGTCTCGTTATGTCAAACTGCCAAACTGAATGGTTCAAAGTTGTGCTGGGAGGCTTCTTACCAAAGGCAAAGATGAACAAAGCTGCTGTGACCATAAAGCAGATGTTTCTTGGAGAGTGCTGGCTGGGTTTGCTGGCATGTGACTGATGGAAGTGATGGGTCACCTCATCCTCCTGATTCATGTCACCGGACAGGACCAGCTCTACTTGACTGCTGTTGTCCTCCATGTTCTGGAGCAGGGGGGAAGCTTAGGCAGAAATGGGGCTCTGAGCAACTGTGGACATGGCAGCATTATGTGAGGGTTAGAAGCTATTATGCTGTTACACTGTACTGTGAGCTGCCTAAAAGCGTGGTCTGCGGGGAATTTGGCCCACCAGAAAGTTACTAAAATGTATCTTTTTAAATTTTACTACCCAAAAAAATTATTTTTAGATTTACCACTATTTTACCCTCATCATTTACCACTATTTTTACCATCATCATACCCAACATTACATATAAAAACTCATATAAAAATTTATTTTAAAAGGACACGTGTAGGCTCACTACTCCTTTTGGATAGTGAATAAAATATATTTACTAAATTTGTAGGCATACTGACCCCTGGTTCCCTGTCACCACCACTGTAAAGAAATTGATGAGTTTTTTTTACAACGAATCATTTCATATTAAACGACTCTGAATCTCTGAATGACTTTGTTGAAAACCAATGACTGAATTAAGAAGAAATTCTGGAAAACCAATGGAATTCCCCTTTAAGTACACTCTTGAAAAATGATGGTTCTTCAAAGGTTCTTTTGTAAAGAAAATGATTCTATATAAAGCCATGAACACTCAAAGAACCATTTGCATGCTTACATGGTTCTTTGCATGGTAAAATGGTTCTTTAGATTGAAGAATGTGTTATATACGGTTCTATATAGCACCTTTTGGAAAATGGTTCTATATAGTACCAAAAAGGGTTCTTCTATTATTACAGACTTGACATCATGACAATAGCAGTTGTGGGCTGGGGGTCAGGGTACCAGCCTTGTGGCTGAAAGGTCACTGGTTCGATCCCCTGAGCTGACAGGACATGACTGAAGTGCCCTTGAGCAAAGCACCTAACCCCCAACTGCCCCCCCCCGGGGTCTGTGGATGGGGCTGCCCACCACTCTGGGCAAGTGTGCTCACTGCCCCCTAGTGTATGTGGGTGTTTCAATGCATTGATGGGTTAAATGTGGAGGTCAAATTCCTCTGTGTGCAAGCACAACTGGTCAATGGTTCTGATTTGGTGCTACATAGAACCCTTTTTTAGAAAGGTTCTATATAGAACCATCGACAGCAATCTGCAATCTGAAGAACTTTCCATGATGCAAAGAATCCTTTAATCATGCAAATGGTTATTTGAGTGTTCATGGTTCTATACAGAACCATGTTCTTTACTAAAGAACCCTTGAAGAACCATCTTTTTTGAGTGTGCACCACAGGTTGTGGGATTTTTAGTCGGGGGGGATTCTTTAATAATCTGAATCACAGCGCAAACACAATATATCTAAATTCACACTTAGAGTCCCTTGCAAAACAAAGGATTTCTTGTACAGGGTGTCCCAAAAAAACGGACATGTTTCGTAGTCTAATAACAGCCAATTCTCCCTCAAATGATCTCAAATTTGAACAAAATGTGTAAAAACTAACCAAGTTTCATTTTTAATGTCTTTTTTCAGGTTGAAGAATGGCGTCCACTAGAGATGAAAAGGCATTTTGTGTGTTAGAATATACTCCAACACAGTCAAACAGAGTGTGCAGCGGCATTTTCGAAAAAATTCAATAAAAATGCACCAACTGGAACTGCGCTGGAGACTGTTACACAAGACATGCTACAGCGTGTTTGGCAGGAGCTGGACTACCAACTTGACGTGCGTCGTGTCACAGGCGGTGCGCATATTGAACATTTGTGAAGCTTTGAAATCGGTTATAAAATCTACATCCCTCTGAATTTCTTGTTCGAATTTTGATAAATAAACCTTGTTTTGTTCAACATGAAGCCTGTTTAATTTCGTCTGCCAGGACATGTAGTTACTCAGATAGTCACAACTCAAATGATGTGAATCTTTTTGGGACACCCTGTATGATCATTTTTGCTTCTATGTAATATTCCTGTATAATATTGTCTCATAGAAATCTATAATAATGCTGATCCAGTATCCAGCAGTAAACAATGGCAACTGTACCAGTTATGAGATCCTTATAGGACCCCCTTTCTTATCCATAAGGGGTTCTTTATTATTTCTTTCTTTCCACTCGAAGGAAGAACAGATAGTGTCTTCAGATAATCCTCCCTATGCAGCCTTCCTCCCGATCTACACTCTTACAACAGACATCTTCCAGGGTTCTTCAGTAAAGGCAATGCTTCTACTCAGAACCATGAGTTCTGTATAGAAAAGGGTTCTTATACTGCTACAAGCTTCACAGCAGAACACTGTCTGGTGCTATACAGAACCCTATACCACATATTCTCTACCAGTCTGAAGAACCATCAAGTTAAGAACCATTAAGGCATGAAATATAGAACACAATTAATAGAAATAGAACCTCTCCCTTTACTAAAGAACTTTTACTACAGACATTTTTGGAAAATCAATGGATTTGAGAGCTGGTCTTAAAAATGAAGGTTCCTCAAAGGTTCTTTAGTTAAGAAGATGGTTCTATAGAGATCCATGAACAATCAAAGGACTCTCTGCATGATTAAAATGGTTCTTTGCATGGTGAAATGGTTCTTCAGATCAATGGAGAATGTGCTGTAGATGGTTTTATGTATATGGTTCACTAAAGAACCAAAGTGTTGAAGAATGTAGTTTCCTGCGCATCAGCAAAAACTAACTTCCCCTTTATGAGCTCCTGAAAAAACTACAAATACTGATAGTTTTTCATTATTAATCATTTTCTACTGGACTTTTTTCTTCTTGGCTGAGAGCTTAAAGGCATTTCACCTCAAATGCATAACTCTCTCTGTATATTTGTGTACATACAAACATGTTTTCTTACCTAGAAACCAGTTCAGAGCAGATCATTCAGTGCGAATCACGGTAGACACGGTTTGTCAGCTGCAGCTGGAGCTGCACAACAAGCGCTCAGCAGTCATGTGACCGTGTTTCGCCTCGTTTCCTGTCGCCACGCGCCAGATAAAAGTCATAAAAGTCCCCGAATTAAATCGGAAAAGAAAACTACACCGTTTTTGTATGAATGTAAAAAGGTCTGTGCGCATACTGATCTCACTCTCAGTGGAGGATAGACCACACTCAGCAACAGCTTCAGCTTCTTTATTAGCACCAGACACGTCAGACAGAGTGAGCGCTCAAAGTCACTCAAGCTAGTGGTCCCCAACCCGGTCCTCAGGGCCCCTGAAGACGGTCCACATTTTTGCTTCAACTCACCACATAAAGACTATGTGGCACCGAGTCCTAAACATTTCTTAAATATGAATACTTCAATCTGTAAAATTCAGTACTAATACCAGAAATAACAAATTCTTTAAAAAGTGAGCACTTTCGATACCCTAAATTGTGTTTTATTTCTGCATTTTTCCACTAAGACGGGATTTCCTTTTCTTTTTTTAATTACTTGTGTATTTTTTGATGTACAGATGTTTTTCATCCTTCAGTTATTTGTAGTTCAATTATTTGTAGTCATTTCCATGTTTCTGTTTGTTTCTGATATGTGCAAACTTTGTTTTCTGTAAGTGCAGCGAATATAAAAAAAAAGTTAAAATGAAAAACTTTTACAGGTCATTTGTGATCTTTTTTTTAACTTGATATGCTGGAAAAAAAAAAAATGAAAACATGGACGCCACACACTACCGTAACTGAATTATTATATATTATATTATATTATAGCCTTCCGCCCAATGACTGCTGGGATAGGCTCCAGCACCCCCTGTGACCCAGAAAGATAAGCGACTTAGAAAATGTATGTGTGTGGGTGTGTGTGTGTATTGCATTATATTATATTATATTCATTTCTTACTTCATTCAAAGACCCCATTAGGCCGACAGTCATATGCAAAATTTTGGGCACCCTAAATAAACATAAACTGTGCATTAAAATTTGAGGGAAATGTCGTATTTAAGTGCGTCTCTGTTGAGGACTTGCAACTTATTTTCACTTTGAAAATCAGCAAACACATAATTTGACCAGGGGTGCCTAAACTTTTGCACACAACAGTATACTTATATTACACCCAGTAATCATTTCCTTTCGGTTGTAATTAAACCTGTGCCATCTATGTGATTTCTACTACACACTTGTAGTACACACAATGATGGTTCTATATGGAACCATGTACAGCAAATTCCCCATCAGAAGAAGAACTCCTTCACGATGCAAAGAACCCTTTAATCATGCAAAGGGTTCTTTAAGTGTTCATGGTTCTTCCTTCAGGACTGATAGCAGTTCTTTTGTACTTTGCACAGTAAGGCTCTAATGTGAAGAATAATCCAGTGAATTTCAAATGCTGAGATTGTGTTTTCTGTCCTAAACCCAGTTAGACAGTTAAACAGAAACTGTAAGTCCCTTAAAGGAGGAGAAGGAACACTGAAGTGTTGAGAATGAGCTGCTGAACTGATGCGTGTCTGCAAAATCTGCAGAAGAGGAAGCAGGATTGGGATTAAAACGATGGTGTGGACTTTATACTGTAGAACATACAGTAATAACAAACACAAAGACTAACGTGATCCGGATAGAGTCTGAGAAGAAGCAGTAAAACATATTACACTGACAAATGAGCGAAGCAGGACATCAGAGTTAGAAGCCAAAGCCCTTTAATGTGTTGTAAATATTTATTGCATTAAAGAGTTTATGTATTGAACATCTTTGCACATAAACAGGTAGGCAGGTGGAGTGCTGGAAGCAAATTACATACATTTCTTTTAACAAACGTCTGTGGTTTTGTTTTTTGTAGATGCATCAAGAATGATGTCCCTGCTTTTTAAATTCCTTCTTTATAATAAAGTAAAATCCCAAATTCATATTGGTATTACATTTATGAATTTTGCATCATAAAAAGTAGTTATATTAATTCTGAGTCAAATATATTACCACTCTAAAATTGTTGAGTACAACATATTGGGTGTCCAGACTTCTGAGCTGATGGACAGAATGCAATTCAAGGACAGAAGATCGAATTGTGTATAAAATAAGCCCTGCATAAAAGAGGAGGGAAACAAAATTGAATCTCGAAAAGCTTCTCATATCATATAAGGCGCAAACAAAGAACATAAAATGTCAGAAACTAAACCAAAAGAAAAGAAAAAGAAAAAGAAAATACAATATGTACTACAAAATCATACAAATGCCCATCACAGTATCACACCGTGCATATTATTCTCATCTACATCTGATTCTTCTGATTCTTTTCTACGTTCCATGCGACTGCTGAAAAGGAACTGCTAATAGCCGACACGCGTGGGACGGTTCCCATGGTGACTGTGCGCAAACGCGGATATGTACAACATTATGGGAAACACTGTTCCCGATAATTTCATCCACCCTACAGTGAAATATGAGGGGCACTGCCCTCGATATCAACACGCTGGTAGGCAAAAACTACCATCATCTTCACATTATGGAAGACACTGCTCCCGATAATGGCTAGGATCAGGAAGAAAAGTGTTCCAAAAATGGAGAGGCGCCAGAGAGCAGCCCGTTAGTCTAGTGTGGACGACAGCATAAAGACTACGCTTCAAGGAACATTACAGAGAATGGTGCTTCTTTAGTTTCACTACTGTAGCTAATGTAGCTGTGGCCATTTTATATGGAATTTCACCAATTTTTCAAAATTAAGCTTACAACACCCTGCATGTACCTGTCCACCATGAATATATGTTAAATACATATAAATATGTTATATAATATGTTATATAATATGTTATATTTTAAAACAAAAATATAATATATAAATATAACATATTATAAAATATGTTATATTTTAAAACAATGAGTTTGTTTACATGCCCTCAATAATATGATCATAATGGGATTTCTGCAGTTACGTGATTACTCAAATGGTCATTTAAACAGCGCACTCCGATTTGTTAGAGTAAGGTCTAGAAATCCGATAAAGGAATCTGATAATGGATTTAAGCTCAGTAATCAGATTTCTCAGTGCATGTGAACTCTTACTCTGATTTCTTTCGCATTTCACAGTCTGCGCATGTGAAAACAGACGGCAGTACTGGAAATAAGCAAGCAGCGTCGCCGCGAGACGCAGCAAAACACTTTTGGAACAACACTGAAACCAACTTGATGAAATGAAGGATTTAAATATTCTTCATCTTCGAGATGATGTATATTCATATTTTCAGGTAAAGTGGCTCAATTAAAAAAAAAAAAAAAAGAAGCTGTGATGTGAAGTTTGAGTTTTACATTCTGTTTACGTCACATCTTCTTCTGCGTGTTTATTGGCTGGTTGCAAAGCAGAAATCTGATTATCGCCTGTCTCAGAGTTTCCCCATTATCTGATTACTCAAGTGCATGTAAACGCGTTGATCGGATTACTGACAAAATCTGATTTTCTGCATTCATAAGATTATTAAGTGTATGTAAACGCACTTAATGTCTCAGACATCAGGCCGAGTATTCGTAGCCACTTCGTCTGTATAACAACTTTCTGTTAGAAGCATTCAGCTCTTCAGACGTCTGGTTCCTATCGCCACCACAATGAACAATTCTGACTCTTTCTCTTTCACATTAAAAGCACACTGAATGACTTTGTTTACATCTTAAGCATTTAATTATACAGAAATCTTGACAAATTAGTGAAATTCACCTTAAGCTTTCATTACTAGTCATCTTCAATTACTCGTAGCTCCAGCGTAAAACTAAAGAAGCAAACTTCAGACATCAAACACGCCTCGGCTAATAAACTGAGAAATATTCCTTCAGGTATAGTCTTAGCAAAAGTCATTGCAACGGGACTGTCCTTGGCCGTAGCTTTTTGGAAACAGGTTTACCTCCGTAGCAGATGCTGCTTTGTCATTTCGACAGTATAACTGTCATAATTATGGAAGGCACTGCTTCCGATAATTATACATTTCTTTAAAAAAGGCGTTACAAAATGCTATTTATAGTGAACCCTGTCACTGATAAATAAATATAAAAAATAAATAGAGATTTCAGTGCCACATTTTGAAGCCTCTGGTTAGCCCGTCTTGGATGGTCCATTGGAATTTTAGCATGCAGCCAGAAATTAGGAGGCTTCCTGCTGCTTTTAGGTCTATTTTAACAGCACTGAACTCTACAGTCAGGAGTGTCAGAGACAGCAGAAGAATGAAAACGACTGTCCTCTGTAGCCCTTGCCTGTGTGAACTAGTCGCCGGCTTCCGCATTCATAGGATTTTTGCATAAGGTTTTCCTTACAAGGCATCTGGAAGACTTGCTCAAATAAGGTAAGAAAAATCCATATAATTCCCTGATTGTTAGTTTTGTGTCCAAAAACAATCAATACTGAATGTATGCCTGACCTTGGAGTTAAAACAGTCTACATTTTGAGCTTCATCTGCCTTGCATAGTTAGCATTTTGACTGCATTTGTTAAGAAAAATACTGTGTGAGGTAATATTTGAGTCGGAACTACATGTTCGTGAAGCACCAGTATGAATATTAACAGCTTTTGCCTTAATATTACAGGGGTTTTTCTTTTCTTTTTAGAGACCTGAACTTCAATTTTGTTTGTTTTGCATTGATACATAATAATCTGAATATTCAGCTTATGGCAACTCTGTACTGTATTTCAACCCAAAGTTTTATCCTAAAGCTATTTTTATAAAACTCTATAATGTTATTGTGTCTTGGGATCACTGTGTTGGCGTTTTCCTCCACCATTTCTTTCCAGTAAATTTACAGTAGCATTTAAAAGGTTCCCACGGTCTTCAAAAATCCAGTTTTAGTTCAGGAAGATTTCTCTCGTTGTTTGTTAGGAGTGCAGAACTGAAAGAAAATGGTTGTGAGAAAACTAAAGCTAAACATACTCTTTTCACAAAAGCACTGGCCGCCTGAATGGCAAGTTAGAAACAGACAGAACTTCTGGTTGAAATACAGTACAGGCACTTTAATGTACCTGTGGGGTGCAATCCATTATTTGAGGGGTATGTTTTTTTTTTTTTTCATCTGAAACTTTTCATCGGTTCATAATCAAGCCATGAGCTGAATCGAATTCACCTAAATTTCGTTGTCCATTTCCCACACACTGCCTGCCAGCGCATTGGCACAGCTCTGGATGGTCCAGGTGGCCAGAGCAAACTGGTTCCTCAGCAGGTCAATGTTACCACTGGCCGAGCCCTCCTTGATGGCAGCCAGGTGTGCACGCAAAGCTTCCAGAGTGTGTGAGCCAGAGCCCAGCAATATGTGTCTGAATGGAGTCTCCCGGGGAGACACATAAGGAGAAAGTAAATCCCTCTCCACCTGTAGATACAGAGAAAACACACAATGTAGTGTATTAGAGCACACCATCTTCATCTTAAAGTAAGAAAATACTTTAGTAAGTCTAACCTCCATTGAAAACATGATATTCTTTATGGTGTACCACAGGGTTCTGTTCTAGGCCCCATATACATGTTACCATTGGTTTAATGTTACTAAACAGGAGATAGTACAAAATTTCACATAATCTATTGAGGTAGATGAAGGGTTGGTGCTTTGAACAAATTGGTAACCAGTATTGTTAACTGGATGAAAACTAAATAAGCTCAGATTTACCGCCATGATTCGGTTATTGATGATGCGACACTGCTCGTAGTCCTCAAGGTCGCTGTTCTGGATGTTGGTGTTGAGATTTCTGGAAGCACGACTATATGAGCCCAAAGCTGACATCAACCACTGCATTTTCAGTGTCTTTGGAACACGGCCAGACTGAAAAAACAAACAGTAAAAAAATTGGTCAAGTATCAAGTCTGGCCTAAGTATCCTTTGGTTTACAACCTTTACTGTATTGTACTGTGCTGACAGTTTGTAATGCATAACAGGCACAATATATTCATGTTTAGAATATCTTTATCTGGGACCGTAGTTTTCAACCTGTGGGATGTGACCCAGTAGCAGTTTTACTGCAGCCCGCAGGCTGAAAACCACCATCGTAGATCAAGAAATTGTAAATGTTAGTAATAGTTACTTGCAATATATTGTGCCCACTGTACTAGAAGTTTTTTTAAACCAATGTTAAACAATATTTAGACATTTAACCAAATACTTTTTTAAACGGGACTAATGAGCCTTTCTCTCGTTTCCAGGGTCGACATTTCCGGTTTGGGAAGTTCTGTGTAAAATCATTTCCGTTTTTGAGTTTTCATTCATTTCCATCGGATGATGAGCTCAGAAAGAAATGGTTAATCACAATAAAAAGAAGCGACATTCAAAGTAATTCAAAGCAGCATGTATGTGTGCAGCGCTCATTTCAACCCGTCAGACATCTACATTACACTGAAGGGAAAAACATGGGTGAAAAGGGACGCAGTACCATGTCGTTTCAGTTGGAGTCAACAAGCAAGGGAGTCTGTGTATAGCAGAGTGAGGGCCTGCCTCGGAGACTCTACTAATGAGGAGGAGGGGGTGGTGGAGCAGGATATGTCGGGGATAGAGGAGGAAGAACAAGCCAAGGAGGACGCGCATATACAGTGTATATATGAGGCAACCATAACTTGCATTGTGTGTGAAATGCTGTTATTAAAATATATATCTCGTTTTAATTTCTACACTTTTATTTATTTTCATTTAGCTTTGTACTACATTTGAACAGTCATATGTGTTGAGTTTTCATGTTCTCCCCATGTCTGCGTGGGTTTTTTGTTATGGGCCAAAATCATGGCTAGTGTACAAGACCCTCGGGACTGGCATCAAAGAACGTCAGTGACCCAGGTGATGGCAGGTGGTTACTGGAAAGATGTGTGGCTGTATGTGATACATACAGTATAAACCTAATAGTGAATCAGCTTATAAACTGTAAATCTAATTGCGTAAATTAAAATGGGTTCGTGAACTGCAATGTTGTAACAATGGACTGGTTCAACTCCTTCGAACTTCTTTGAAGTCTTTGGACCTCTAGTCTGTGTGGTTCCTCGCTTTTCTTTAATGACTGGTAACACCGGGCCCTTACATGGATCTCCCTATCTACAGCATTGGACACTGAGAAGGATATAATTCATGTTAGACACCGTTTATTTACTTCTTAAACAGACACATATTTAAAGATCTCTAAATCTGAAGAACGTTACTCATCCTGTCTGTGACATTAAGTAAGGCAGCCGACGTTAGCTAACTAACTACAACACTGGAACCAGCTAACGATTTACCTTCATAATCAAAAATAAACTGCTCAAAAAAGAATTTATATCCCTTATCGAGTTTTGCACGTTTGGTGCTCGAGAGCTCTTCCACAATTCTGACCACATCGTCCTGCCTAAAGCATGGGAGTTCAGCCAAAGATGATGAATACTGAAATGCAGCCATATTCGTAGCGAAGCGGCACGGAAACCGGAAATAAGTTTACACACAACCTCCCCCGGAACTTGACCCCTCCTCCGTGCGTGAAAAACGCCTGTTATTAGCAAAAATAGATCATACTTAGGTCAGCCTTGTTTATTAGTCAAAGGCAAAAGTTACTTTAGTTATGTTCACATTTTGAGTGCAATTCAAACTAAAACATTTCTCTTTTCATTCGTAAGGAATTCATCCATCATAGATAATCATAGATGTCTACAAACAGAGTCTTTCCCAAAAAATCCCAAGGTTGGATTACCTACAAGTGAATAGCCACTGTGTCTCAGACAGAGAAAAACAAGAAAACCAAGTATAAAACGAAACGATGAAAACACAGCAGAGAGTACCAGGTCTTATTGCGTCACGTCAAAAGGACAGAACGTTTTTTAGGTGACAAAGATCTCTTTTGTTCCTCGCAAAACGGGCAAATGATGACACTGAGTGGGCTTCTTTCCATTTCGGAAAAGTGAAAGTAGCCCAGAGAGTTTCACCTTGAGCTGCTTTTGGAGATGCTAACACCATCCGTGAGAAACCAGGAGGCAAACGAATCCAGTCACCAGCAAAAGTTCACAAATATCAAACAGAGCATGAATAATAATACATTTTTGAGAGTTAAAAAAAAAATCGCATGTGGTGTGCAGAATATAAAATACATGATCGAATTTAATTACTGCCATCCCAAATTACTGCACAAATAAACTGTGTTCGGTGTTCAAGGCGTTTAGGCTTCACAGCCTAAAGAGTAACTACCGCTCTGTGCTGAACGCTCAGATGTCTTTTTTTTTTTAAAAAAAAGCTGTGAAGCCAAACAAATAGATGATGTCAGCATCTCCAAAAGCAGCTCAAACGAGCTCGAACTGAGTTCCAAACATCCAAACTGTGTCTGAAAGCTCTTAAATGAGGTGGTGAAACTCTCCATGTTCCTTTCACTTTTCCAGAATGGAAAGAAACCCACTCAGTGTCATCACTTGCCTATTTTACGAGGAGCAAAAGATATCTTTGTCACCTGAAGACATTCTGCCTGTTCGTTGTGGTGCTATGAGGCCTGCCATCAACTGGAGGCTAAACAAATAAGCATCTAAACCTATTTAACTGAGCCAGACCTTTCACAACTTTCAATTCTTCAGCATGTCGTCCAGCACTTGGTAGCTGCCAAATAACATCGTCTAACTCATTAGGTGAGCTACAAAATGTTTGGTTCTTTTATGGCATTTATTGTGTTGTTAATAATATCAACTACAACTGACAGGCCACATTGATTACTGTATTATATTTGTTTGCACTTTAAATGATCAGGCTGGTAAAATTCTGTGGCTCACAGATGCTTTTGTGGACGGTTGTGTGGACCACGATTAAGAAAAGGTTGGGAACCTGTGGTCTAGGGTTTGTTTTTAAAGGACATACGTCCTGAATTTAGTCAGAAAGCCTCACCGACTGCAGAATTATGACTTCTCTATTGATCTGAGCCACTTTGCTGCGGATGATGTTGGTGTACTTCTCCACATTCAGCCTGAGCAGGTGGTCATGCATCAGCCGAAGAGCCATCTGCCCAGCTATCTCTCCCGCTGTCTTGGTGAGCGCACGTAGGTTGAATATTTTAGAGTCCAGATTCCTCTTGGTGTCCAGCAGGGTTCCAAAGAATGGATATTCTTTGTCCTGAGAGAGAAAAGTCAGCTGTCATCTCAGTTCAAGTCTTTATAACTAACAGCATTCACAACTAAACCAGAGCACTGATTAATGTTTAACTCGCAGGAAGAATAATATTAAGATTAATAATCCATTTATAGGGGTAAAACCACATCAGATCACCAGACTGGGTAGTTGTATTACATGAGTTATAAACACCTACAGTCTGTATCCGAATTGGTGTCGGCAACAATAGTAACCTTATTAAAGGGTCTAAATATTGGCCAGATGTCACTGATCCACATTCAATACTGTACATAACAATACAATTTTATAAATGTTATAGAAAAATATGATAAAAAAATATTCACAGTTGTAAACAGGGTTCGATTTGAGGGGGGGTGCGAAGGGATGCCATCGACCCCGTCAAAAAAACAAAACAGAGAAAAACAACTGTCCTTGTAAAACAACCACTCCCCTTTTCCAGCCACTTTGGATCACTAAACTTCAGTGTTCTACAAAATATCAATATTTTCTTTCCATCTAAATCCTCGTCAAACAACTGTCAGTTCTGGTCAGGGCAGAGCATGCACACCTACAGAAGAGGTGTTTATGTAGAATCACACGCTTTCACTATCATTATTGCTGAACCAAACACTGTGGAGTGTTTGGTTCAGCATGCAAACACACTGCCGGGGTTGCCAGGGTTGCGGTTTTCCTGCCAAATTTAGCTAGTTTGAAATCCAGTCATGGGAGAAAAAAAACACACAAAGAAGTGCAGATCTTCATCTTTCCCAAACCAGTGAGAGATGTTTGAAGATGTTAAAACTGAAAGTTGGAATTTCTAATCGTCGGAGATTATCTAAATACTTAATTAAATTAAGGTAAAATAATATAAAAAGCCGACACTGTCAGCTGCATTTCCCTAATGAGAGCTGATTTGCTAAGTTAGCAACATATTACTGCCTGTAGCTTTGATAAAGCCATGCTGATGGATGTTAACATCATGCAGGATGTTGTAAATACTGTTGTTAATTGCTGTAGACAGATTCAGGGAATAAAATGTTGATTAAAGAACTAACAGGTCCAGAGGCTTCAGTAAAAACTCAACCACTGGTAGTAAAATGGATGTTAGTACATAACCGTTAAATTTGTGCGAAGAAAAATACTGATGTACATGTGTGAGCCTCTGAATTTTTCATTATTTTTCTAAATTACCTACCAATAGTTTATAAATTGTAATAAAGGGCAATACATTGTCTAGTTCAGCATATATGTTGCTATATAGTCACTACAAAACAAGAGCCTTAACTGAGCACTCGTATCGGGTCAGTACTCTGAAGCATCCCTACCTTAAACCAAAGAATAAATTCTAAAATTTTGATCTAACATCAACAGTTCAAAAACAGCAAAGCACAAAAGCCTAACATTTTGCATACTAAGATCAGTTATGAAGCCAGGAAGCCTTTATTTATTCCATAAGCATTGCCTCCCACGATACTTACTGAGGTAAAGCGGAATGAGACAGAGGGGATGCCAGAGAAAGCCTGGAACGGATAGGCAGGATCAGACATCCTCATTGGCTGCATCCTGTGAAGAAAAACGCACTGTTATGATGTATACTATGATACATACGATTCCTTAAGGAATGCGTTTGAATTTCTGCAGAAGACACACATACACAGACGCTTCCCAGTTGCTTCCAGCCACTTGTGAATACAAACTTTTGCTGGCATCAGTGGGTAAAGACACCTGTGGTAGAAAAAGAAAGCATTAGTTCTCTACAGTTACTCAGTCCACAACCCAGAAAGCCTAAAAGCTCAGAAATCTCACCTCTTTCAGAGTGCTCTGAATTAATTCATACAACAGGGGGCTCGCACTTGCTTTGAAAGAGGAACCTGTGCAAAATATTAGATGTTTATTATCATTTTAGAAAGTCATGTTTCATTGTTAAAGGAATGGTTTGGGCACATTCGGTCAGCCAAGACATGTTTGGTGTTCAAACTTTGCTTCTGTAGTTTTAAAGGGGAATACTGAGGCTAGCGCTGCTAACAAACACTAGAAGTCAGTAGTCACCCAAATCTTTTCTGTAAATCAGGGGTTTCAAACTACCATATTCACCCTGAACAGAAATATTCATATATATATATATATATATAAAATCGCTGCTGTCAGAAGAAAACCTTGTATCTCGATTTTTGACGTTTTTTGACATTATTTGAAAATGCCAGTTGCCCTTTGCATCGTATGATGAATGCACTAAACGTAAATGCATTAAAAGTAAAGTAAAAGTTGCAGTTGGTAGATAAGCTATATAAAATCAATCAGGCTGACAATGCAAAAAAGGGGTGAAGAAGCCTATTTAAATTTAATGAATCAAATAAAATGCTACACTGAAAGTGAGAGGCAACTGGCTATTTAATATAAGAGTCATGTAGGATTATGCTACGACATATTGTTTCAGGTGTAGAAGCATTCAGTACAAAGCTGCCTCACATTATTTAAAATTGCGACACAAAAAAATTTATCGGCCACTTGTGCATGTGGACCAAAAATCTGTCGATTGTGATCTTGGCTGACTCCAATCACGCATCCCTAGCTCACAGTAAGTCACACTGTGTCTTAAACCACATCAAGTCACAACCTTAATGACCTGGATGTGGTTTGAGCAGGTTGAAGGAAGTTACGAGGATGTATTTACAGAAAACATTTGGCTGACTATTGACTTCTAGTGTTTGTCCAGCTCCAGTGCTAAAGTAATGAAGCAAACTCTGGACACCAAACATGTCTTGGTTGATCAAGTACATCTGAGGTAAGTGGAAAATTGTGGACATTTGATTTTTTGCCAAACCATTCTTGCCAAAAACTGCAATTTATGCAATTTTGTGCTTACGTCAAATGTTCATAGACAGCAGTACGTCATACAGAGGCAGAAACCACACAAGCAAGTCTATTTAACATGACTTAACAAGGTAACAAGGTTTGAGGCTGTTTGCTCAGTGCTAATTGATCGGGAGTTGCCTTTACTTTGTTATATTAGCCTCAGAGCTCCAACTCAAACTCAGGTTTGGTGTCTGAGTGACTTCAAAATAGCTTTTTGCTGAACAATTGCTGTAAATAAGACTGAACACATACCTGTGACAACTCCATCGAGGCTAATGTAAGCGAAAGCTTTCATATTGAGAGAGGACAGATAGCCCTGTAGGACAAAATGAAATGAATTAGATATTCATGCTTACTTACTGTATTAACTATATAGCACACAAAAGGTAAAAAACAAGTTTTCAAACCTCCAGCCACTCGGTGGCGCCCACAGCTCCATATTCTCCAGCACTCCAGCTCGCAAACACTACGCTCCTCCTCGGCTTGAATCCATCTTCATGTGGAATACAATTGCAATTGTAAATATTAGTATTTCCTACTGCACTCATTTCCCTCCCTTTTTACCACACAGGAAAACACAAACACATTAACAAAAACACTTGTACACCTTACTTACCCTTGCTTATCATTTCGCTAAAAGTCCTGGCCAACTCAACCAGCAAACTGGTGCCAACAGTAGAGCTGGCATATCCAGGACCCCAGGCATCCCTCTGAGCTCCAATCACCACATAGCGATCTGCACCAGAGGGTTAAGAGAGTTTAAGATGTGCTCCTTTTGTGCAAATGAGTGCAAGAGCTAGAACCACAGACAGTACATTTAAACTGGACCCAGTGATCCCACTGTTCTTAGCGGGGACCAGCTGAGGTCAATCGTGTCACTTCCTGATTGGATTCTTGTGTGGCTGATAGTGGAAACGCGTGAGATTGTGCAGGAGCCTCAACGACGCAAATCTCCCACATACAAATTACTCAACTGGTTGTAGAAGCTGCCACAGACAATTTGTAAATGTTTTGAAGGGTCAAAAATCATCACAACCATTCAGCACAACAGTACACTTTCACCATATAAACTATATAAAAAAAATAATAATACAAAATAAAACTAATAATTATTATTATTGCTATTATTTTTTTCTTAAAGATTCAAAAAATTGATGTATTATTATTATTATTATTATTAAAGATTCAAAAACTTGAAGTACTATTTTTTATTACTACTACAATCAAAATCATGAATAATAAGAAACTGATACATTACTGAACAAATAAATACTTAAATAATAAATAAATGAAAAAGTACATAAGAACAATAGATTCTTTAAAGGTTATTAAAAATCTTTACTTACATTATGAATTTACGTGCTGTGATTGCATCAAAAACAATTTACCATTAGAGACAGGTAGATAGATAAACAGAGCTATAATGATAGCGTGATCGAGTGAAAACAACTAAAATTTAGTCAATACAGCCAATATTAACCTGGAACAAGTAATCTGCCAGAACAAAACTGTCAAGAAATAAATGAAATATTGTTGTAAAAATATAAGTAAAAAGTATCAAAATGAGATATATTAGATTTATCTACTAGATTGAAGATGATTTCACCATCCAATAGAGTTTTTAAATCAATCTTTCATTTAATTAAAGCCACAAAAAGCTGGAGTACAGCGAGAAGTCAGGAACCAAACCTGTGTTCTTCTAACTGTGTTCTCTTTCACTATATATATATATATTGTATTGCATGTGTGTGTGTGTGTGTGTATATATATATATATATATATATATATATATATATATATACACACAAAAATAAAACAACACTACTCTCATAAGGTTTATGAATGCTTAAAAATTAGTTTATTAATGGTTATTAATCAGGTCATTAACACTTTAAAAAGCATTAGTTAGCAGTCAGCTTCACCATTTATTCATATTCATCAGATATAACAGGTCACTGTTGCTGTTCTACTAATTTAGTATAACTGTTTATTAATGATTTTTAAGGTGTTTATGAGCTAATTAATAATTAAGTAATTCTAACTATTCATAAACCCTTTAAAAGGGTAGTCTTAGTCAAAAGTAGTACAGACAGACAGACAGACAGACAGACAGACAGATAATTATGTATCTTAATTTGCCAATATAACCTGTTCTCGTTCTGATTTTCACTGTTTAAGGCTGTACCATTCTGTACCTGCATCAACGAAACCCTTGATGACTCCAAACACGTTATGGATCTTCTTCTCCGTGAGGACATTGTTCACCTCCACAGTGATCAGATCACTGTCACTACCAAGCTTGTACGGAACATCTCTGAGACCTCCATCACCCCAACCACTTGGAGGATTACGACCTCCAAAACCCCTGTTGAGAGAAATTAATATTCATGAAGTTTATTAATGCTGTAGTAGAGAAACTGAACAACATCCAAAGCAAAACAACGGCGTCTCTTGCTGTACTTCATGATGGCTGCAGCTGTGCTGGCTGTAATGGTCTGTGCGGGAATGGCTGGCAGGCCGGAGGACTTCGCTGGAGGAAACTGAGTGTGGTTGAAAGAGGGGAAAGCTGGAGTGTACGGATCACCACAGCCAAGATGGACCTGGGAAAAATACCAGCTGTCAATCAACCTGCAAGGTTAAATTTCAAACATTTCACTTTCTTAGTCTATGCAGCCCTGATATGAACGATAACTTCAAAAACAGCCTGTTTTAAAGTAATTGCTTTTGTGATGTCATGAAAAACCAATACCTTTACATATATCCACCTATTCAGCCTAAAGCAGTTAATTTTTAATTTTATTATTTAAGCCAGGAGTGTTTCAGCCTGGACTGCTTTCGAATGAGCCACAACCAATCAGAACGAATCTAATTTGCATATACTAGTCTTAAAGAGACAGTAACAAAAAGAGCCTGCTTAATTGGCTTGAAAGTGATATATATATATATATATTTTAAACAAATGTCATAAAAGGGCTTTGAGGAAAGAAACAAAATGCTAGAAAAATGTAACATATGGGCCCTTTTAAGGGTGAAACACCACTGCCATTGCAGTTTAATCTAAAATTGGGTTTTACTCATATATGAATAGACTGCAGCCCATAGGCTTAAAATGATAATAATAATAATAATAATAATAATAATAATGTTTATTTATATATTTCTTCACTTTACAAAGTATAAAACAAGAGAGGAAGAAGAGAAAATCGATCATCAAAAATAAAAACAAAAAATAATAAACAAATAATAAATAGCAGGAAAGGGATATATTAATAATTACAATTTGAAAGCACATAAAAGATAAATGTATGAATAAAGAAGAAAAAAATAATAAAAATGCACCTAACAAGAAAAAAAAACGGTAATTGTAATATACCCGTAAAATTAAAAGTAAATAATTTTACAAAAATAGTTAATTGCTAAAGTAAAGAAATATGTTTTTAACTGTTTTTTTTTTTTAAAACATTGACAGAAGGAGCCTGACAGATGTTTACTGGTAATATGCTCCAGATGTCTGGTGTGTATAAACAAAGCGCTACCTCAGCTCTTTATAAGTTTCACACGTGGAATATGAAGAAGGCAGCAGTAGATGATCATAAAGCTCGATTTGGAACATCATCTATCAACACTCAGAAATGGATGAAGGCGCTCAACCATTAAGCGATTTAAAAACTACTAGTAAAATTTAAAAAGCTTTAAAAGTTTTAAAGTTTAAAAGTTAAAACGTTTATAGGGAAATTTTCATTTATGGAAGCATTTAAGACGTCTAAAAAAGGGCATCCACTAACAAGACTGGCTGCTTTCTTAAACCTATAGTATTTGCAGAGCGTTTGCTAAGTGCTTACATGGCCAAACAAGTCTGTGTCTTTCTCGAATGAGTAGTCAGCAGGATCTGGGTAGATCAGCACAGCACTTGCATTCATCCTGGCTGCATTGGCAACCTGTAATTTCAAAATAAAAGCATAATAAAAATAAACAAACAAGAAACAAACTAAGAGATAGTTTAGCATTAATTAAATTCAGCAACACTGCTGAAATCCACAGTACCAACCTTTTCAGCAGGACTAATTCTGCCAGCTCTAACCAGGAGGACTCTTCCGGTCAGGTCGATGTTAAAGTCTTGCAGGCGCCTCAAATCCTCTACTTGTCCATAATATGCATATAAAGCTGCACCCTATTAAATTAAATCAAATCAATAACACAGCTTACTCATTCATATCAAGCTCAATCTTGGAAAGATACACAGAGAAACATGCTTGGCATGTGAAGGTTTGGAGCTTTGAGGCTAATTGCACTAACAAGCAATGGAAAGCGTCGTGCACACTTGCCTTAAACCATGTTTATTTGTTAAGTAATTTTTAATAGACTTGGTTATGTGGCTTCTGACATCGTTTGACAAACTGGTATCTATAAAAACAGCAGCAACAGAGATAAATTTGAATATTGACCTGTACTTTTGTCCATTTTTGTAGATAAAAGTGTGTAATACAGCATCGTAAACCACATAAGCAAGTCTATTTTACTTTATTATAATATATTAAATTGATAACTTATTATTATTATTTACTTATCTTTTGAAAACCGAGAGAAAAAGTTCTTAATATCCATGTGGACAAGGCCTCTGTATTCATAACTATTTCATGTAATAACTTTCTGTGAGGGAGCTTTTAGAGGCGGACGTCTGGTTCTTATCACCACCACTGTGAACAATTCTGACTCGGTAAGTTTCTCTACAACGGATCATTTTCACACCAAACCACTCTGAATGACTTTGTTTACATCTTAACCATTTAATTATGCGTAATTTTATTTAAATCGATGGATTCCCCCTTTAACACCGCAAAATGATTTACGGCAGGTGTGATGATTTAGGTATGTGGTCAGCACAATGCTAATGGAGGCTATGAGGTCCCTTTACTTGTTAGCAACATTAGCCTCAAAGCTCCGGTGGAAAATAAATTCCATTTCTGGCCAAACTATCGCTTTAAATTACAAACCTGAGCTGATCCAGTTGCACTGTAGGCCAAAAAGCCGGATTCAGCATACGTTTTGTTCTGGAAAGTCACTTTGTTGGTGCCGCTGGAAGGACGATCCTGGACTCTAACAAAGTGCTCGTCAGTCCAGGGGTTCATGCCATAGTCCTTGAATCTTCCCATCAATTTATTGGCAAGCACCTCGTCTCCTGGAGATCCTGCCTGGTGACTTTCACTGGAGAAGTCACTGAGAACAAAAGAGAAGAAGAACGAGGCAGTTATTACATCGCAGCATAATCCTCTTCATAGCCCTGGACACTGTTTAAAGACCTCACTAAGCACTGGGCAGCTTTACTAATGATACATCTGTATGCTTACCTCAAGCTCTTGTCAATGCTGTCCGTGGTCAGTTTGCTCTTTAACAAGGCCGTAATGTCACTCCAGTCAAGAGACAGAACCGTTTGTATCGGAGCCATGACTTCACCATCATCAGTGGTCTCTGCGCAGCTCGTATTCGCCTTGTCTGCCTTTCTGTGAGCAAGGTAGCCAACCAGGTATCCTGAACAACACGGTGATGAAAATGATACTATTAGCCTCAAACAAAGAGCATCACAAGCTTCACAGAGATCTGTAATTTGGGTGGAATCATCCTAAGTTTCATAGCTGCAGGTACTGAATGAAGACGTGATAATGCCTTGATCTACACAGTGAAAACCAGAATGTTTTTCTATGTCCGGATACTTTTGGACATACTGTGAATTTATAGTGGGCTCAATCAGGCTTGATAAGAAGCAGAAATCATTAGCAAGCCGCTTTCTTACCGATGATGAAGAGGAGTAGGATGGCGATGCCCATAAAGCAGATGTTCCTGGGGGAGCGCTGGCTGGGTTTGCTGACGTGGGATGGACGAGGGTGGTGGTTCATATGCTCCCCAACTCCATTCCCCTCGGCTTCCTCATCCATATCAGATGACAGTTTCATCTCCACCTGACTGTTGTCCCCCTCCATGTTCTGGGTGAGGTTGAAGCGCGTGTAGGATCGAGGTTCCCCGTTGAACTGCGGACACACAGCAAACTTAAAAACAGCAAAGCTTCATCTGACCTAAAACAATTCTTCCACTGCAGTCCGTTCTTCTGATTAGCTTCCAACGCAAATGCAAACCCCCAAAGAGCCAATCATGTAACAAAGCCCTCCCAAGATGTTCCTGAGTGAGTGAAACAGATACACTGAAAGTCGCTACTGAGGCTTTTTGTTGATTAATTAAAGTGAACTTCGGCCTCAACTACAAACTGTAACACGCAATTAAAGACAATTCAAAGGAATTTACATGAACGGCAAGCGAATGAGCTGGTAATGATGTAACTGCGATCGTGAATCTTGACCTCGTTTCACTGTAAAAGTACAAAACTCTGTGATTTTAGGCAGTAAAACAATAGTTTTCCATTAAAATCGCACAACAAACATGACTTACTATTTTTGATATGGTGGACCTGGCTTGATCCATCGCCATCTCGGTTAATTACTGAAAAAAAATACAAAGAAGAAGAATTTGTTAAACAATATTTTCAAAATTCAATCATTCAATCCTCAATAATGTGGCCATTAAGTATTTAAATATCTAAGATTAATTATCATAAATCTCTAAGATATGAAATGCACCTTCTAGAAGAGTCAGTATTGTTCACAGTAGTGGTGACAGGAATCAGACATGAATAATTTAATGCCTCTAAAATCTCCCTCACAGAAAGTTAATACAGGAAACGGATACGCTGCCTGATGCCTGAAAAATTGTTTACATTATTTTGGTCTGAAACAAATTTTGGTCTAAAATCCATAAATGATGGAGTGGTAAACACTGGGCATTGTGAGGCAAAATAGTCCCCAAAGAAAATTTATTTTTCAGATTTTTCACTATTTTACCATCAACATTACGTATAAAATTTACAAGACACGTAGGTTCACTGGTGGTTTTCAACAGTAAACAAAATGGTACTATTTCTGTTGGTTCCTCTGGTTTCTTGTCGCCACCACTGTAAAGAAATCTCTCTACACTGCGCCATTTCACATCAAACCATTCTTAATGACTGTTTACATCTCAAAGAATTAAAGGGCCATATCAGAGAAAATTTCATTTTGATTTAATTTTCTTCACTTTTGTGAAATGAAAGACATCTATGTAGTATGTAAACAATGTTAAAATGTCAAAATGTATCATTCACTCCCCAGTCCATACAGTCCATATATGGAAACTCAGCTGCAAAAAAACAGCCCATTTTGAATTTTGTTTGTGATGTCATGAAAAGTATTGCATTTACACATATCCGGCTATTCATGCTTATTTTACAAGGGGTCTTTCAGCCTTGACTGCTTTTACAGGGCAGCCAATGAGAACAGATGTTAGTTACATATATTGGTCCTGTATAATTCTAAGAAAGAGAGGCTGGAAAATGGCCATGGCAAAATGAATTATGACTGTTTTTTAGTACACAATGCACCATAAATGTCATAAGTGAACCTCAGAGCAATAAATAAACAAACAAGTAAGTAAGTATATAATAAATAAATAAACAAATAAATAATATGGGCCCTTTAATTATGTAGAATTAATTAAATTTAAATTTTAATTTAAAAAGTGGTGGAATTGCCCCTTAAATTGCCACCATTGTCAATGGAGGCAGCTGGACAACATTTGAGTATTAAACTGAAATCCGAAAAGTCAATAAAACACACTGAACTTTATCCATGGCGTTACAAGAGCTTGTCAGGTGGCATTAGTGACCTTGGCATGAATCACTGTACATTTCAGTCAAGCTCTTCTTAACAAAAGTAAAGTGAGTCTAAAGTGATTGTCGAGGTAGTGAATCATTTTTATTGCTCTGTATTTAAATTTAGGGGATCCAGTGGGTTCACATGATCTAAATGTGGTGGTAGG
Source organism: Colossoma macropomum (assembly GCF_904425465.1). NCBI lineage: Eukaryota > Metazoa > Chordata > Actinopteri > Characiformes > Serrasalmidae > Colossoma > Colossoma macropomum. The sequence goes on from NW_023494807.1 coordinate 27,614,745, forward strand.
TGGCATGAAACTAAAGCGGTGTCCAAAAATAAACTGCACCTGAATGCACAGTAGAAAATCAGGCCAACCACACAATCACATCACACACTGCAGGGGTTTCTGCAGTTAAAATGGAAACAGAATACAAAGCTATTGTCTTTCACTGCAGGGAGTCATCAGCAAACACATCACCTCTGCAGCGTATTTAACTGAGCAAAGGACGAATCCCTGAGTAATGCACCTCACATTAATGGAGAATTCCACTGATTTTTTGGGTACCATTTTGCTTGACAGCTGTTTTTTTCCTTCTTTTTTTAAAAGGATTAAAACAAATTCTCAAACCTATTGTAGAACAATGTCTCAGCCATTGGGCTGTGTAAGCATTTCATGCAATAGCTTTCTGTGAGGGAGCTTTTAAAGGCATTAAAACTTCTAGTTCCTATCACCACCACTGTGAACAATTCTCTCGGGAAGGTTCTATAGAACGTAGCATGTCACTCCAAACCACTCTGATTGACTTTCTATACATCTTATTGTAATTATGCAGAAATTTTGATAAAATTGGTGGAATTCCCCTTTTCATTCTTCCACCTTTCATATCAGCTACAGTGAAAGCAATACCAGCTTTAAGACAAAGGGCTTCCAATTTCAAGAGTATTCACTAAAAAAAAAAAATAAAAAGGTTTCTGCAAGGTGGAAATTATTCCTGTTGCACGCTGGATGTTTTCCAAACTAGTGAACTTGTCCAAACCGGTGGCTTTGTCATTACATGATCTAAGATAAAGAGATTAAAAGCCCATATGGGCAAAAAAAAAGTCACAATCTTGCTACACACTGTTAAGAGTGAGAAATGCGATGCAAGATAAAATAAAACAAGCATCTAAACCATGTCGTGAAGGTCTAACCGACCCGGCCTGTGGGTGCAGGTGCTTTTACTCATTACGCTGCTGCAGTCACGTAGCCACTGGCGGGCCGTTAACCTTTCTCTGATCTTTGGCTTTGGCTGGAGGACATTCCAGAGAGGAGATGTCGTGAGAGCGTGTTTAAATAAGCTCCACAAATCTCAGTGACACAGTCAGCCAGCAGGGGTCCTCTCCAGAGCCTTTTATATATCCCTTGTAAGCATGAGAGGCATTAAGAGTTTTAAACAGAGCTTAATTCTTACACCTTCACCATTGTGTCTTTTAAAGACGAAACTCTAATCAAGATAGATAGATTACTTTATTAATCCCAGAGGCACAGTCGTCTATTACAGCAGCACAAAGTACAGTAAAGAGCAAAACAAGAGCAAAAGTATTGCCATGTGCTATTAAACAGATGCATAAAAAGAAGTGAGGATATATAATAAAATATACTAAAACAAGCATAAAACACAACGTGCAGTACAAAAATAAGAAAGTATCGTAAAAATATTTTGCAGGTGACAATGCAGTGGTGCATGTCACGTCCAGTGAATGAACTGAGTGACTTAACAATGTAAACAATAACAATGTTCATAACAATATGTGTGGATGTATAAATCAAGTGGCAGTGCAATATGCAATATTTATGGATGTATAAATCAAGTTGCAGTGCGATATGCAATATATATGGATGTATAAATCAAGTGGCAGTGCGATATGCAATATGTATGGATGTATAAATCAAGTGGCAGTGCGATATGCAATATGTATGGATGTATAAATCAAGCGGCAGTGCAATATGCAATATGTATGGATGTATAAATCAAGTGGCAGTGCAATATGCAATATGTATAGATGTATAATCAAAGTAGTCAAAGTTAATCTATTAGCTGCAGTGACATTCTGCTAGATAAAGTATTGATTTTAAAAATGGTTTAAAGGTCTAAATACTAAAATTTGTGTACATTTGTTTAAGCATTTTGTCCCTACGTCGTGCTTCACAATTCACAGCATGAAAAATCTGTCATTACCGCTGAAATCCTTGTCTTTAAAATGCAACTAAATGAAGACCCTGCAAGTTGAACAACACTAGTAGCCGTTGCAGGACCTCTTTAACAGATTTACACCTTATATTCTTCATAGCTGGACTTAGTTCTGCCCTCACTAGACAAAGCCTGATGGTAGCTAATAGGCTAACAAGCTGATTCAACAATGTTGAGAGACAGACTTCAAAATTTAGAACTTTCTGAGTGGATTTACAGTAAAACTGCATACAGAAAAAATAATATGGTACTTCTTTGGCTGCTACAAGCTTCACGTGTCTGTGTTTGAGCTGGAATTGGTATAAAATGTGTTTACAACACTGCTAGCTTGGCGCTAACAACACTACAAATTCTCACAGGGACGCTAATGGAAGATTAGCACTAACTGAACATTAAAAGGCTACATATAAAGTGAATTACACAGTGCTCTGTAAGAACACAACTAAAAATCCTCATAGTTTTATGATTTTTTCACAGTATAAATAAATCTAATCAGTTCAAATCCTTCAAGTGTATTCAAGGTAAAACTGTTTAAAACGTCACACAGGCAGGGTTTCGTGAACTCTGCCAAAGTAATTAGACAGAGGGATGCAATGATGCTAGATTTAGTTTCCTTTTAGTTTCCTTTTTTTATTTAAAAAAAAAAAATTAAAGTAATATGCAAGCAATTGTTAAAGTTTCAAAACAGACCATTTCACTCCCCAGTCCATATAGTCCATATATGGAAACTAAGCTGCACTAGATAAAGCCAGATGGTAGCTAATAGGCTAAACAGAGTGATTCAACATTATTGAGAAACAGACCTCAAAATTCAGACCTTTTTGGGTGGATTCACAATAAAACTGTACTTAAAGATTACGTTACTTCTACTGCTGTTTCACGTGCCTGTGTTTGAGCCAGAGTTGGTATGTTTACAACACTGCTAGCTTGACGCTAACAATGCTACACATTCCTACAGGGACGCTAGTGGAAATTAGCACTATGCTAATGGCTAATTGGACAATAAAAGGTTACTTATACAGTTAATTACAAGGTTTCTGCAGTAAACACTGCTATGTTATTCTCTATGTGAGGCGATGCATCTGCGCGTCCACCACGTTTGGAGTGGTCAAGATCCGCTTGTGAACAAATTCACTTGTACTGAGAGATGAAGAGTCTCAGGATTAAATCAGCCACAACTTCATTACTACTCGACTGATTTTCACTAAATTTATTTAGTAAAAAATCAGATTAATCTAGGCTGCACGAACTGCTCTCGGTAGCTTTTATTTCTTTAATAACTGATCGTGATAATTAGCCATCTGGACCAGCAGGAAAGTATTCAGTCTGTACCTGACGTTAAAACTGAGTTTAGCGCAAGAAGCACAAATCAGACACACATCAGCAGATCCGTCAATGTGTGAATCACTTCTAATCTTAATACACAGAAGGACACATTGGCTTCCTATTCGCCAGCTTCTTGTTCGAGTTTTCCATTCTACCTTAAATGGCGCAGCAGTCACTTTCTGATGCCTGAAGCTGCACCATTTAAGGTGGAACAGATTAAGGAATGCTATACCTACAAGCTTTAACCATCACTGTAAATAAATAAGTACTACATAAAGTTAAGATCCCCTGAATAGACCATTAGATGAAATAAGCTTAATATAAAACCAGAGGAAAAACACATCAACAGGTTCTTTGTGCTTCACCAACCACACAGCCATATCTATAAACATCACACAAACAATACACATCACACACACATGAGAGTGGATCGCTGCGTTCCCTCCGTTCTATAATCCTATCCCGCTTTCTGAGTGTAATATTCTTGAAATAGTATAATTTTGGGCAGTATCTTTCTTAAACTGCTGCTCTATAACGGTACTGAATGCAGTCCAGCAGCGATGTTGACCGGCATCTAGGTATGTATATCTATGGACACAGCACGACACATTTACCCAGCATGCTTATGTTTGCACTATTAACAAACATAACAATACTAAATCTATCCTAACACTGTGACCTCTACTGTCTTTCATTGACACTGTCATTGAAATCAATGATCACTAACCATCACATAACTATGGCATCTGGATGCAGCCTATCAGAGTAAAGTAGGCAGAGAGGGGGCAGGGCTTATACCATGCACACACTCACACTGAAAATGCCTGGGCTTTTATTTTGAAGAGCTACTAAATTTTCAGGGTTGTGATCTTGGGGTCTTGTTGTTGTTTAAGGGTGGTGCGGCAGGCGTTGACAGTTCTGTTGCAGAACCTCTATTCATCTGAGCCAACAAATCTGTAATAGCTTTGTAGAACTGAGACCTTTTTAACGTATGAAAGATCAAAAAGCGAATCTTGACCTCACAATTGAATCATATTGAACCTCAAATCATGCGTGTTGTTACAGCCTGAGTAATTCACAGCATTCAAATCTATATCACCATAACTGAATCATTCCCATTAAGATTTTGTCTCCTGCAATGCGGGTGAAGGGTCTGACATCAACTTCACGCATTCAGTCAAGCAACATGCAAATATATCACGATGCAGGCTTTTATCAGACACCACCCTTTAGAAAATCAGTCTGCTGTGCCAGAGCCCATGTTACATTCATGTCTTTGCAAGTTTAAGCATCAGAGACCTCCACCAGGGGTCACACTAGAACATAAAAAAACAGTTGTTTTTTATAGTTTTAAAATGACAAAAACTCATGCACTATTATTATTATTTTGCCAGGTCATAAATTCAGACCTGTATTTATTTAGAGCCAAGTGAACTGATTTAGAGCTCAGATTCATACTTGAGATGACTTGGAGATTTGAGCTTCGCAGTGGAGATGGAAACCACAACAAACGTTTATCTGTGACCAAAATATACAGAAGCACAGACACGTCCAAGTCTAGACAAAGAGCTCTGCTTCTTTAGTTTAGTGAATAATCAGAGGAAAACTGACTTCCTAATGTGGTTTCTGACACTGTATGACATTCTGTTATCTATAAACATGGACACATCATGCTTCATAGCTAAAAACAGCAACAGCAGCTACATTAAGGCCTAAATTTTGTCCATACAGCATACCATACTGTAGGGAAGGAGCGATACACCAAATTCAAAATTCGATTTTATACAACACAGGTGTCTCAGTATGACACATTTCTGATATGTGCCCTACGTTAAAGGGCCCATATCAGGGAAAAACTCATTTCCCTTGCTTTGTATTTATTTATTTATTTATTTATTTATTTTATATAACTGAGTTTGAAGTATATACAATATAGTCCACATATGGAAACTAAACTGCAAAAACAGCCTGTTTTGAATTCATGGTTTCTGTGATGTCACAAGAACCAGCTCATTTACATGTATTCACATACTTTAGCCCACAGCAGTTTAGCTGGGAGTGTTTCAACACTGAGTGCTTTTTGAATAAGGTTTAACACAGGACAGCCAATCAGAACAGGGATCATTTACATAAATCAGTCTTAAAGGCACAGCCGGTTTAATTCTGAGGGATAAAGAGAGGTAGAAAAATGGTCATGCAAAAATGGCCTAGGACCTTTTTTGGTATGTAAAATCACACAACTTTTTCAAGTGAACCTCAGGGAAAAAATAAAATACAAGAAAAATGTAGGATATTGGCCCTTTAATATGTTAACATTTGCAAAACAATGTACACATTCTCAGGTTTGATACGATTTTCAAGTCTGAAGACAAGATTCAATATTAAATTTTGTATTTTTCAAATATTAAAAATTATTCTACAGAGCTATAATTCTATACTGCACAGAAATAAATGTATAAATGTAAGCCTTTCATGTCAGCCCTCTAACAAAAGAAACCCCAGAAAATCACAGCATTTATAATTGATTTATTAAAAGTCCAGTCTTTGAATGAGGGTCCGTGCACCGAATAAGCCCTGCCTTCTCCCCATCCTGCTTTCCTCTGATAGGCTGCACTCAGATGCCTACTTCTGTTCATTAACAGTGGTTTACACAAAAAACTTACATTTTTGACGGTTTCAAATTCAATTTTTCAAACCACTTTGGAAGCATTACAGCGTCAGAAACCACATAAAGTCTATTTGAGATTACTTAACAACTTGAGGCAGGTGTGGGAAGATTTAGCCTCAAAGATTACACTATGCTGACTGGCGGGGATGCACGACGATATCAAAATCATATTGGTATCGTATTATATTGTATTGGGTCGATAATTAGATTTAAACAATATGCTGGGTTACTGTGCTTAAATGTCTGCATACAACTAAACGTTATATTGTCTGTAATGCTGATCCAGATAGATTTAGTCCCAATTTCTGCATTTAATGTACATAAAATGTTTCTGTATCGGCATATTGGTACCAACACAGAATTTTCATATCGACGCATTTGTAGTAACTGGCGCTGTATCAGCTTCCATTATTTGCTAGCTACATTAGCCTCGTAGCTCCAGTAGCAAAAACGAACACTTTAAAAATAATTACAAGAACTTTATTCTACCACAGCCGCTTCTGGAGGACATTCGTGATCATACTTGTATCAGGTCTTCCAGCTTTCAGCAGCGTGTGCCTTCTAGAGATAGAGGAAACACGTTTTGGGTCACACCCTACCAGGAAGGCTCACAGCGGGCTTGGACACAATCGGATCAAACTGGGCCTCACGTCCCCTGAGACTGACACTTTACCCCTCAGTCTGAACTCAGTGCTGCACAGAAAACAAATGCATTCTTCTAAAAGGGCCACTGATCTAATCCTCAGATGTATTGGTCACTTAGCGACGACTGTTCCAGTCCATCCTGGAAACACACACTCATTAAATTTAAGGATGCATGCATTTTCAGTTTCGATTCGAGGTTTGATTCTGAGGTCATGATTTGATTCAATTTTTGATATTTTATATGCCAAGCCTGTCATTCTACAGAGTTCTGATTAAATACTGTAAAGATCAGTTTAGCTCAGAAAAACAAAAGACGGCAAAGTAGTGAGTAGCTATAAACAACGCAAAGTTTTCTACAACTATCAGTTTTCTAGAAATGATCGTACATGAAGGACCATCTGAAGTAACCAAGGGGCGTATGAGTGATTTACAAACCAGTATTAAAATGTTACACTTAATATCGCTGCTGTCGGAAGAAAACCTCGTATCTCAATTTTTGACATAATTTGAAAATACCTGTTGTCTTTTACATTGTGTGTAAATTTCATAATGAATGGACTAAAAGAAATGACCCAAAATGAATTGGAAAAACGTCTGGTTCCATTGACTTACATTAAAAGTAAAGTAGGTTTTTTCCTTCTCCTGTAAAGTTACCATTTTGGAGATACAAGGTTTTGTTCCGACAACAGCGATATGTTAAACTTTCTTACTTTGTGTCTCACAAATGTTTCCTTTATCTTCATCTGTCAAGGCTGAGGATCAGGATCATGCTCCTATTAGGCCTGGACGATTTATCGATATTATTGTCGCAATGTTAGCAGTATAACAGCTTATTTAACAACACTATTTTTGTGTTAAGCAATTTGCTGTAGATTTAGATACAACTAGTCATTATCAAAACATGCAAAAAGCTCTAACTATAGGGGTGTAACGATTCACAAAATTCACTACTTGATCCAATACTATACAGTGAGTTCTCGATTTCAATACGTTTTTCAATACAACTAAAACAAGGAGATGCTGAAAATGTGCCTTATTTTAAAATGTTAATATTCCCTTTTTCTGATATTTTCAGTTTATTTGAGCATTCAACATTATAAAAGTACAACAGTGGAAACAAAAGTTTATAGAGTCTGGATCTAGTCACAAGTCGAAAGGTTAGCCCTAAGCTAACACACTGACCACAACTAACATGCCAGTTACAGTACAACAATGCAATGCAATACAATATAATTTAATATGATACATTGTCTTGATCCGTCCCTAATCAGCTACATCCGTGACAATGCATGAAATTCAGTGCAAAGACACTGAGCCCAGCTTCCCAAAGTCATCTCAGCATAATTTCGATGTTTAAAAACTTCTACATAATTCGCTCGTCAATTAAACAAAGTCATTCAGATTGCTTTACCATGTGAAATGATTCCGTGTAGAGAAGCTTAAAGACTTCTTTACCGTGGTAGTGACAGTTTTCTTTAATAATAAGTATATTCAATAATAACAAGTTACCCTGCATACACCTCTCAACTATGAAGATATTTAAAAAATGCATTTTAAAGCTAAAGCTGATCTCAAACTTATTTTACAACAACTAAACCACGTCTCAGACATCAGGCAGTGTATTCATAACCATTTCTCGTAATAACTTTCGTGATGTAGCTTTAAGAGGAATCCTATCACCAGCACTGTGAACAAGTCTGACTCCGTAAGAATGGAGTGTTTTATATCAAACCACTCTGAGTGACTTTGATTCAAATCGAAACAATTTACCTATTCAGAAATTTTTTAAAAAAATGGTGGAATTCCACTTAAAGCTAATATCTTCAGCAGCCACTGAAAGAAATCATTCAGCGCCACTGTGTGGCCAGTTTTGGAAATACAGAATTTTTTAAGCCTTATAGACCATCAGAGAACTATCAGTGAACTATTTGTGAACTATTAGTGAACTATTTGTGAACTATTGGCAGTTTTGAACAATGATTATCGCCTAACCCTCGCTGTCATCACAAGGCCTAACTCTAACTATGCACATGTCCAGTAAGGTGCCATGCGGGACTGAACTCTGCAGGAGTTGGTCATTCTGCTGTATAAGATTACATTTAACAGGAAATGACATTCTGCACCATTACCTGGGAAATGGGCGCTCCAGTCTGCACCCTTGTCAATAACGTCTGTTCTGTATGGCAGCTAGCAGTGGCACAAAATGACCCCGCCAGACTCTATGAGCAAATCAATGGCGATGACACGTTTTCTTTAATTATACAGTTTTTTCTCACTGAACAAAGTGCACAATCATCAAGCAGTGCAGCTCTTTGTGTGTGCACCTTGTTCTCCGGCCAAAATCTTGATGAATGGCTTTTTCTGGGCAGGTCGTTTCACGACCCATTCACAAGCACCGGGACCCAAATCCGCAGCAGCATGTGACCACATGCCAGTCTGAAGATATTAATCCCTTCGCAGAAACAGGGTGAATATGTGCTATGAAAAAGTTTTTTTTTTTTGCATGAATGTTAACATAAAGCATAAATGCAATCACTGTTTTAACTGTGGCACATTCTGAAAGACTTCTTGTTGAGTCTTCAAAGCTCATTTTTATTTGCCTTTTTTAAAAAGCATAGAGGATTAGAGCCCCATCTTCAGCTCCACTGGGCCGGTCATGTGAGAGTCATACGGGCAAGTTCCAAAACCCTCCATATTAGTGTCCCCAAGTGCCACGAACACGGTAAAAAACGAAGTTCTTGATGTTCAGGTGACTTTACTTCACTGTCTTTTGCATTTCATAACATAAAAAATGTATTTTATTAGAATTGTGAATAGAGATTATTGCGTTTTAGGACTTTTGTTACTCTCAATTTTAACATTTCAAAAACAATTCATTGTTTTACTAATGATGCATGAAAATTGTGATAACCCCTTAAACACTAGGGTTCTTATGTGGGCCCATATTTTAGTTTCTCACGCCCATAACTACATAAGTTACACGTTTCATAGCAGTTACCAAATTATGTTTATGAATACTGAATAATAAGCCTCACTTATATTCATATTCAGTCTTTATTATCATATTTAAGACTAATAACAATAACAAGAGGTTAATAAACTGTAGGGCAGATTATTGTTCTATTAACTTTACTATAAGTTGTTCAATGAACTTGAAAAAGTTAAAACAACACATCCTTTACAGCGAAACTGAGCAAAACTGTCCTAAAAAGCAACTCCGAAGAAATCCAGCTCTAATGAGATGCAGTGTTGCTCCAAGAAAGTACATAAAATCACCCAAGCATGATGAACTTGTTTTTCTAGTGGTCATGTTGGCCAATTCTCAAACGGCTCCCTATACCCTCAAAGTGGACTACGGGTCAATAAATAAATAGCTTCTGCACCCAAACAGCACGGTTGATGTCCAATAAAAGGAGCCATCTGGGATTCAAGCTGTGGTCATTCTTTTTCTATAAGATTACACTTACAAGCCACAATCAGCAGCTCTGTACATTCATAATTATAACTGCTAACAGGAGAATTACAACGATTTCTCAAAATGTCTTCATAAATCAACTGTTAGGACGTAAACAGTCATTTACAGTGGTTGCTCCATTTTAGAGGCAGAACTGTACACAGTGGCGGTGATGGGAACCAGACGTCTGCAGCGTTTAACAGCTTAAAAAGCCAACTCACGAGTTACCGAATACAATGGTTACGATAGCTTTGATAAAATAAGTTTAAAACTTATAGTTTTATATACATTCATGGTGCATGAACGCATACAGGACATTGTTAGGCACAGTCCACACGGAAAACTAACTTTTTAAACTTTTTTTACTATTATTAAACATATAAAAACTCGTGTAGGTTCACTGGTGGCTCTGGATAGTAAATAAAATGGCTATATTTGAGTTGTAGACATTGTGACGCCTGGTTCCTATCACCACCACTGTAAAGAAATTTGCGTCAGTAAGTTTCTCTACAGCGAACCACTGCATGCCAAACCACTCTTAGTGACTTTGCTAACATCTCAACCACTGAATTAAACAGCAAATTTAAAAAATTGGTGGGATTCCCCTTTAAACATAAGCCTTGCATTGAAAGTAGGTGAAGGGCATGAAGGACACTGTAAACCCCTCACTGTGCCATGCCAGGGCATATCAGTTACAGACCACTCCAGTACCTCTATACACAAATAACTGGATAAAGTGGGGAGATGACTCAAACAATGACAAAGACAGTGACCACACGAACCAGACAGTGACCAATCATCAAATGGAAAGAGCAAAAAAAAATCTTCTATATATTTTTTGATGAACTGAATTTTAATCCACTGCTTGGTGCTTTAGTGATTTCATTAGTTTTAAAACAAGACAAGAATACATTTATTTATTCATTTAGTCTGTGAATTAGTAAGTCAGTCAGTTATGCTGTCTGCCACATTTAGCTGACCATTACCTAATATAAAAAAACTGAATGACGTATTGAGTGGAAAGTGGTCCACTGTGAAGGTCGACCAGAGCACATGGTCCCCACCAATCTGAAGTTTTTTTCCGATTTTTCCGTTCCACCTTAAATGCTGCAGCGGTAACGTTCCTCAGAATGTAACCTAGGGCACCGGAATGTAACCGCTGCGGCATTTAAGGTGGATCGGGTAAAATCGGAAAGAGAGAGAAGCCGGAGAGGAAGAAGCCCCTTCAGCCTCGGGTGGTCTCTGGTCTACTGCACAACACACTTCAACGAATGCATTGAAGAAGCTCAGTGTCAAAAGCGCTGGAAAGTTTTGGCACCTACCTCGCACGCGCTGTCTGCCGCGGCTCGAGCACGCTTCGAGTGCAGACAACCTTGCGCGAGGCTTTCAATGCCGAATACGTCACTGCTACGTAAGACCATGTGGGCAGCACTCTTATAATCGTGCATGCACATGAACTGATACTGGATACATACAGTCGCGTGCAAAAGTTTGGGCACCTCTGGACATGTTTTGCTGATTTTATAAGTTAAAATAAGTAAATAAACACACACACACACACACACGCGCGCGCGCACACACACACACCACACACATATATGTGTGTGTGCTTTGATATATATATATATATATATATATGTACACTTATGTATATGTATATATGTATGTACATTAAACACAGTACACATACACGTTCTAAGCCGCTTATCCTGGGACCCTATTCCAGTGGTCAGGAAACACCCTGGACAGGTCACCAGTCCATCGCGAGGCCAAAACACAGCAAATATATAGAAAGTGTGCTTTAAAACGTGCGAGAAAAAGGTATACAATCGTGCATCTTATTTATTTCCTTCTAAACCTGAATCTTTTAACTTCTAATCTTTTAACCCTTCAACATTTCTTACATTCTTCTATTTATTTTGTTTTCCTGAGGTACAGTCATGCAATTTGTGTGGCTTTATTAACCAGAAATGAATTTTCCTGACCATTTTCTGACCTCTCTTCATCCCTTAGCATTAAACAAGCTGTTTATGTTACTGTGCCTTTAAGATTGATGTATGCAAATGAGCTCTGTTCTTACTGGCTGTTCTGTATTGCACCTCATTCAAAAAGCAGTCCAGGCTGAAACACTCATTGTGACCTGTGTGTGAACGGGTGGGGCTAAACTGGAGGCTGATATTTAAATGTGACATCACAAAAACAGCAAATTTGAAACAGGCTTTGTTTCCACACATGAACTGCGTACACTGAATGCTACTTTCTGAAACTAACAATGCAAAACTGTGTAGAAATTGAAGAAAGTGAGTTTTTTTCCCAAGATATGGGCCCTTTAAATGGCTGAAGACCACAAGCTGAACCCTGTGCAGTCACATATGTACACATAACATGAATGTTTGTGCTTAGACCAAGTCTTAACATCTTAACATCTTGATCGTTGCTGTGTTTTTCTAAAGATTTATGTCCTATTGAGCTTGTGAACTGAGATAGAAGAGCAGCATTACCTCAGCCAACCTCACTACAAGCAATCAAACGGTTTGTAAAGCTGTAGATAAGAACGCAGTTACACTTTGGCGAAAGCTACTGCTCGGCCTATCTCTCTGCTCACTCTCTACGACTCATTTTCCACACCAGCCTAGCCAGTGTCATTATGTGGACTGGTATGTTTGGCTGAATTTGTGTCCAGTTTGAATGTTTCTTGCTTGCTCTCTGCACTGGAAGTGTCCACAAGAGGCACTGAGAAGGTGAACGTGCAGTAATGAATAGACGGCTTTATTTTCAGACTGTCTGCTCAGCAGACTTTGCCCTATCGTCTGAAATAGGACAGAAAGGCCTGCTAGGGCCAAAAGCATCAAACCCAGAAACCGGGAGGTGCTGAGGAAAGTGGAGCTGCAGACACAACCCTTGTGGCTTTTATTCTCACGTAATTTCGCAACACCTGTGAAAATATGGCAGCGGTCACGATTTTTACTGTACGGCTCACCGGCGCTGGATAAACAGCTTCTTTTTCCATGGAACATTTTCACCAGCCTTCTCCATTTGCTTGGTTTATCAAGCTAAAATAGCTGTTACACTATGCGGCCAAAAGTATATGGACACCAGACCATCACACCTATATGGAGTGTGTCTGTGGGAATTTGTGTCCTTTTTGTCAAAAGAGCATTTGTGAGGTCAGGCACTGATGTTGGATGAGAAGGCCTGGCTCGCACTCAGTGTTCCAGTTCATCCGGAATGTGTTCAATTAGATTGAGGTCAGTGCTCTGTGCAAGCCACTGGAGTTCCTCTACACTAAGAAAGAGACCAGACCATTATGCCTCCTCCACCAAACTTTACTGTTGGCACTATGCCTTCTTCGTTCTCCTGGCCTCTGCCAAACTCAGATACGTCCATCAGACTGCCCTATAGTGACGCATGATTCATCACTCCAGAGAATGTTTCCACTGCTCCACTTACAGTTGACTGGGGCTGATCTAGCTGGGCAGAAATTTCACAAACTGACTTGTGCCACGTTTAAAGCTACAGAGCTCTTCAGTATGACCCATTCTATTGCTAACATGTGTCTGTGGAGATTGCATGGCTGTGGTTAATTTTATACACCTGTTGGCAATGGGTGGGGCTGAAACATTTAGGAAATGCAACAATTAGGAGGGGTGTCCACATACTTTTAAATATAAAATATATAAAAGTATTTAGTATATTTAAAGTACTTTAGTATATTTCCAAGGTAAATACTAACAGGGCTGTTTCTTGCTATTGCTCTTCAAATTGTTGCCCTTTTTCGTATTGTTTGTGTCAGTCATGAGACTGGCAGTCTTTTTATGAAGAAGTTGAATTTGCGTTGAAAAAAAAATATGCAAAAAAATATTATGCGTGTTGTAATTTATTTTATTGTTTGTTTTTCCTAATCAAAGTATAATTAATCCTTTTTCATTCTCACATACAAAATGATATGATTGGGGTCATTCTTAGATGTTTTGAAATATTCATAAACAGCCCTGAATACTAATATGGAGAAACAAAGTACACTAGGGCCTTGCATGGCTCTCCAAGACTTGTAACTGTCTTTAAGAGCTATTACAGTTATGTTTTGCTTTAGCTTTAGTTTCAGGTTCAGATTTGTGGCCTAAATAGTTATTACAAAATTATGGCTCAAGCAGTTTGAACTGTGAATCACAGACTGTAACATAAATTCTGCTTCATATCATGGTAGCTAACACTTTTGTTCCTAAATGACTGTTTTGGTCAATGACAGTCTTCCTCTCTTTCTTGGTATCTCAGTGTCTTTAGAAGGTTCCAGTTTTATTCCTCTGTAAGCTGCAAGCAGAAGCGCTAAGGGCTCATTTAGTACTGACAATGTGCATGTTGTGGTATCTTAAAGGCCTTAAAGAACTTGTGTTAAATGAACACCTATGGCAGGCTGTATCAGTCACCAATAGAAACGTACAGTCTGGCTGTTAAGTTAACCAGCGTGATTTAATAGGGAATTCCGATCTACTAGCATTATGTGTTTGTCATGTCATATATCATTTTCATGTTTTTGTTTATCAATGTTCTCTGACTACAATACCCAGCATGCATTACCAGGGCTTGACTTTAAGCCTTTTCTGGTACTATTGACTATTAAATTCATATTTTATTTGTCTGAAGGCTAAAATCACTTGTCCATGGAAAAACCGGTCAATAACTCTATATAAAATTAAGATTATCAAAAAAACATGTATATTGTGTGAGCATGTGGTTTGAAGTTACTTTGGCAGGTAACTTACTTCCCAGCCAATCTGGAATGCACACTGCAAGTTACGCAAAACATTCCTTGTTCTTTGTCATAGATCACCCAGTCAAATTCATCCCTCCAAGTTGGTAGGCCCGTACATCTGCCCTTGGATTGACTCATTTCAAAGCTTTGCCTGACACTTACCTGGCCGGGTTATAGTTCAAAAACATTCTGATTGATTAGTTTGGACAGGCTACACTGCTGGGACACTTACACATATAAGGCAATTGTTGTATGTATCATTCTTAAAGTGTTCACTTGTCCTGGACAAGCGTTAATGTTGAGCATTAGTGGGAGTCCCAGCGGTGTCAACCAATCCTAACATCTAGCCAAGCCACTGTTAGGCTAATAAATACCACCAAGCTAAGTATCAGTGTAACTCTTACCTCGGTCTTCAAACAAGTTCATAAAGAACACAGAGATTCCATCTTTATTCAGCACAAAATGGACCCCAGAGACAATTTTTTACCCTTTTGGCCAGAAAAAAAGAAGCCAGACTGAGGTAATTAGTCTAGAAAGCCTGGTAGCCTGCTAGAAAAAACAGCATAGGCTAGCGTGGCTGGTCACCAGCAAAACCAGCATATCGCTGTTGTTGGAGCAAAACCTTGAGTCTCCAAAATGATAACATTACAGAAGAAGGAAAAAATATACTTTACTTTTAATGTAAGTCAAAGGAACCAGACTTTTCGCCAAGTAATTCTGGACTATTTCTTTTGGTCCATTCATCATGAATTTCTAATTATGTAAAAAACTGAAAAACAAAAAAAATGGAGATACAAGGTTTTGCTCTGCAGCAGCAATATGTTCTGTTTTGGATATTGGTATGCTGGTTATCTAGCATGCCCATGCTGGGTGACCAGCTAAACCAGTACTAGACCAGCTTAGAGCAGCATGGAATGCATACTGGGCTCTGCTGTTAATCTTCAAACTGGAAAATCTCACTTTGTAGAATGTGAGTGAGCATATTTATAACAGATGCAGTGATGGTTTTTTTTATTTTTTATTTTGGCCAGACAGTATGTACAAAATTGCATGGATTGTAATGGACTTTGTAGACGGTCCCCACTGAGTATATGCAAAGTGCTGCAAAGTTAAAAGGCATGGCACAGTACATAAAATCACAACATATACACAAGCCGCATGCAATAGTCTGGGTGCCTCTGGTCAAATTACATGCTTTGTTGATTTTGTAAGTGAAAATAAGTGAACACATGCTCTATAGAGAACACACGTTTGCACATTTTCATGTACAGTTACTGTTTATTTGCTCAATTAAACATAAAAAAATAAAACCTAAAAATGTGCATTTTATATTTTATGTTTTACCGAAAATTTTAAAGCAAATAAACAGACATTGTGCATTACAATTTGATCACAAATGCCATATTTAACTTCCCTGTGCATTTGCCTGTGCATTACAAACGTCACTGTTACATAAAAGCAACCATTTTAACGTTGTTATCAGAAGCTTTACATGTCTTAACTACTCAAAAGGTGGTGGAGACTCAGAGCCATCTTTCTAGAGAAATGAAGCTCACACCTGGCCGTGTGTTTTATTAACAACACCGCAGACTCACACAGCGTTAACATTTTCCTCTGGCCCAGCCACAAGACTGAATTAGTTACTGTAAACTGTTTTAATCTTCCAGCTGGCATTTAAAGACAAAGACTGTAAAAGGCCCCTCTGTGCCTCCCACTTTTGCATGGGCACAGTGATTAAAGTCAGGGGTTGAAGTTTAACCCATTTCAGATTAACCAGTTAGAAAAACAACGAGTCAATGACCATCAGCCTGCATTGAGAATTTAAAAAACGGTTCTTTCAGTATGTTTATACAATATGGTCCCGGAAAGTTCCAAGAAAATGCATTTATATTATATTGTTATACTTCATGAGGCATGATATATTCACTGGCCACTTAATTAGAAACACCTCTCTTGTAGCTCCACCTTGCTGGTGTGAAGAGACTGTAGCTTATCTGCTGATGCACAGTGTGTGTTAGCCACCCTCTAGCCCTTCATCAGTGGTCAGTTTCTGACCACATAGCTGCTCTTGGCTGGATATTTTGGGTGGTGAACCCTAAATAATAATATTTTTAAACCTAATCTCTACATCTGCTGCGTCTGTAAACTGTATGGTCACTTACTACAGATACACATTTCTCTGTACTTAGAAAAGAACAGGAAACCCATTGACTCAGAGCTGAAGCAACTGCTCGTTGGTTATTATAAGTGAAAATTTGAGTCAGTGTGTTTTCAGTTCTATTCTAAGTGCAGGGAAATTCTCATCCATGGTCACCACCGTATGACACAGATGTGGCAGACAGAGATATTTATTGTACACTAAGCTGGACACAACTATCAGGATTTTGTCAGGTGCCTCAACAACTAAATATAACATCATTTTTTAGGCTTTAGTGAGTCACTCTTTACCTTTATTACAGCTTCCATTCTCTTCAGGAGACTCACTTTCAGTTTCTCAAAGAAATCTGCAGACACACCTCCAAAGTTCAGTCTTAGAAGCTGGTTGATCATTTTCTGAAGTAATCAAACACATTCAGTGGTGTTGAGGTCTGGACTCTGGGGTGGTCAGTCCATTGTTCAGCTTCTTTGTTTGGTGTGTCCGCCTCCTTTTCTCAGTGAGGTTCTTCTTGACAGCTACACATCCTTTCAGACCCATAGCGCTGAGTCGTCTTCTCACAGTGGAAGGATGGATAGAAACACCTGTGGATGTTTTCAGATCTGAAGCAGCTTGATTTTCTCCTCTCTCTCAGAGATGAAAGTGCTGTTTATCTGATGGGGGCAGTTTTTTAACTCCAACTCCAGTTTTTTCATACTTTTCCTTTGACTTTCCCTGTTATATCTAATCTCCTCATAACTGCAGAATAACTTCTATTTAATGGCAATTTTGACTGGAAGTTATATAAATGAAGGGTGGTCTATGTCTTTACTATACACATACACACATAAATATATTGCTGTTAGTAATAAAGGTTCTGTTCAGGTACATTTTTTGTTCATCAAGGTACAAACAATGTAAACGTACCTCAGGTACAACAGTAGTTTTAAGGTCTAATTGTACACCTTAAATAAGTTTTTCCAGTTAAAAAAGTATGTATTTGTATCTTTTCATAACCTAATATTTTAAAACAGACCAATAAAATAAAAAGCCTGGAGACGAGACGGGGCTTGTGAACTATTTCTAACATTTATATTTATAACATTCAGGCATGCATTAAAATGTTTTAATGTAAATGAATGTTTTTCCACTGAGAAAATCAACAAAACATGCAACTGTATATATTGGAAGTTTAGTTTATGAGCTGAAATTATTTATGCCTCTAAAAAAGATCTGGCTATGGGAGACAAACTCAGTGTGTTTGTTTTTCTCAGTGTTCTTATCTATCCAGGTAAAAACCACACAGTGACGGAAACACCAACCAACCGACAGGCCCGCACTGACCTGCATGTCTATCTGTTCTGCATGACTCCTGCGATCTGCTCAGATAAGAGAGAGAGTGTGTTTGTGTGAGGGAGGATGTGACAGGAGGTAAAGAGTAAAGTCTGCTCAGCCACCTCGCTCTTAATCTGCACCTTGGCAGCAGCAACATAAACAGCTTTTGTTCTCGCCCAGTTTTCTCATGCGCTGCACTGGATGCATCCGAATACTGTAATTACATCCTAAAGACATAAACACTGATTTCCATCAGAGGATCCTCCTGTCATGCTCCCATCCGTTCACATGGTTATATGTCTGTTACTTAATTGTAGCTTGCATGCAGTTGAGGCCCAAAAGTGCGGCCTCAATGTAAAAGGAATGCAGTGTTTTTCAACCTTCTTTCACTCTGCATCTGCAGCATACGGTCAACCGGCATGGACAACAATTTCCATGTACTTCTGATATAAATTTCCAAAGTTTCTCCTGAAATGAAAGGTATTAATAAGCCGTTTGTCCCCCTTTTCTGCAGTAACAGCCTCTACTCTTCTAGGAAGGTACTGCAGTAGCCATTGGAACATTGCTGTGAGGATTTGATTATATTCAGCCACAAGAGCATTAGTGGGGTCAGGTACTGATGTTGGATGATCAGTTCTGGATCACTCCAACTCATCCCAAAGGTTTTGGATGGAGCTCCATCACTGCAGAGAATGCAGTTCCACTGCTCCACAGCCCAATGCTAGGGGGCTTTATACCCCTCTAGCCGACGCTTGGCATTGGGCATAGTGATCTCATGTCTAGCTGCTCCAGAGAGTCCCATTCCATTGGTCAATGCTTTTCTATCAAGATTACAGGCTAAAAGCTGTGTGTGCATCTGTGTCAGCAATGGATGCACCTTACGGTAGTTGCATTTAATCATTAGAAAGGGTGTCTAGATACTTTTGGACATATAGTGTATAGTAGAAAAACAGGCAGATGCTAAAGCTTGGTACTTTAGTATTCAACTATGGTATTTTAAGCAATGTTAGATTGCTAAAATATGGAAGGTAGTTGCTGATTGTTGTTGCAGGAGTTTGCTAAAAGTGTTGCTAAGAGCTGTGTCATCCAAGGTCATGGCTATATCTTGCTTGCTTTAGTTAGCTTGACTTCCTGAAATGATAGACTGCACCTCTCTAAACACACACAGTCACAAAAAATGTCTACATTTACAAAAAATCGTGTAGAATCGAATGTAAAGCTTACCTTAGCGAACTCTTCACAAAGTAGTGTCCTGAAAATAATAAGCACATTAACATACCTAACTAGTTTCCAGGTGAAGTAATAGTGCTTGGTGATGCTATCTTCACATGGAAAAGTAAAAAATTTGCTAAGTGGCTGTTGACTTATCTGCAAGTGTTACAGAAGGTAGAGGATCTCAAGCACCATTAGGTCCTACTAGTATCGATCTTGAGCAGGAACCAAAAACCATAAAACTGGAACCCTTGGGACTAGACCGTTAGAGAATGGAAAAACCATAGCTCTAGTTTTCTGGTGCCAAAGGTTGCAGTACTTTATATAGTGGCAAAATGACCTAATAGTCAGAGGTGGTTGGTTACATGTACTCAACTTGAGATTTGTGATTTTCTTAGTATTTTCAAATAACTATATGGTTCCTAATTCTATTTCTGGGTCTAATTTCATTCTATTACGTTGGTTGGCAGCATCTGTACTGCTTTGTGATTGCCAACTCCTCTCAGTATGAAGTTTATCATTTTATTTTAGACTACAAGTCTAAATATGGAGTTTTTGGATCCTTTTATACTTTTGGTAATCGATTTGGGCTTCTTTGATTTCTGCTCAAGTCAGTATTTTATCCTTGTATGAGTATGGATTTAGCCTACTTTACCCACGTGTAAATGGTTTTGTACTAGTGTCAGACAGACATATGGGTACAAAGCGAGCCCATTTGCTGTGTTTTTGTAGCTGGTGTTTTGTACAGCTTCAGGGGTCCAACCACAGCCTGTTTGGAAAGAATATCATGACCTTGTTCTAGAAGGAGCCGCAGCCCCATTTCATTGCCGCAGCTTCAAGGCCACCTACCCATACTGAAGGAAAAGAGAGTTTTTCAAACTGATCTCTATTTGCTGCATGCAGTATGTGGTTGGTTACTATTGACTTTAAATTGTACACATTTCCTCATGCTAAGTAAAAGAACAGAAAACATTTGACTCTAAACTTACTCATAACGGAAGCCAGTGGGCAGGTGTTTCAGCCACAAAGGAACTTAAGCCAGGCTATATTATTATTCATTAACCACACTATTCAGTAACCACTGTTAAAGTAATCTGTGGGGTATGTAGTTATGAGAGTGAGGAATTGAAGTGCTGACCCTCATAAGGACCCTCATTCACAAAGCACAGACCTTCCTTCCCGCCTTTCTTCTGAACAGTATCAGTGCCGTGCATCCTCCCCCAGCCCAAACTGTGCAACTGCGCTTTCTGAGAACTGACGCTTATCAGTGTCTCACATACAGAGCACGCAGAGAGAGAGAGAGAGAGAGCGAGAGAGAGAGGGAGATATGAATACACTTGGCCCCTACTGACCATCCCTGCATCCCCACTTTCCTCTCAACGAAACCTCAGCACTATTGTTAAAGCAACGGATAAAAGAGTAAGCTAAAAACAGTAGCTGCCACCTGGAAGCCTAAGATTGTCTGTACTTTTTATAGATGACAGGATGTTTGGTGTCTGAACTGAGGTTGCCAGATGTTAGGTGTGACAAAACCAGACAGGTCACGAACAGTGGGACGTTCACCAAGCATCCAAGCATGTCACATATATAAAGCATTCATTTTGCACCATTCAAACCATCAATTAAAAGTCATGTATCAGGATCAGCAGTCATACTATTACATAATAATGATGAAAGAAAGATAGGATAACAGGATAACTTACAACTTTTGAAGCTACAAGGCATATATACATTGATAGACCTGACCATCACACCTATATGAGCTTGTTGGACATCCCATTCCAAAACCCTGGGCATTAATATGGAGTTGCCCCCCTTTTGCAGCTTTAATAGACTCTACTCTTCTGGGAAGCTTTCTACAAGACTGCGGAGTGTGTCTGCGGGAACCTGTGCCCATTTTGTCAAAAGAGCATTTGTGAGGTCAGACTCGGATGTTGGACAAAAAGGCCTTGCTCGCAATCAATGTTCCAATTTATCCCAAAGGTGTTAAGTGGGGTTGAGGTCAGGGCTCTGTGCAGGCCACTGGAGTTCCTCCACACCAAACTCATCAAGCCATGTCTTTATGGAGCTCACTTTGTGCACAGGGGCTCAGTCATGCTGGAGCAGGAAAGGGTCTTCTGCAAACTGCTACCACAAAGTTTGAAGCATATAATTGTTGAAAATGTCTTGATGTTTGATGAGCATTCACTGGAACTAAGGGGCCCAAACCCTGAAAGACAGCCCAGTCTATTATCCCTCCTCCACCAAACTTTACTGTTAGCACTATGCTTCCCAGTCCTCCCGGCATTCACCAAACCCAGATCAGTCCATCAAATTGCCAGACAGTAAAGCATGATTCATCACTCCAGAGAACATGTTTCCACTGCTCCAGAGTCCAGTGGCGGCATGCTTTACACCACTCCAGCTGACACTTGGTAGTGCACATAGTGATCTTAGGCTTGTGTGCAGCTGCTCGGCCATGGAAACCCATTTCATGAAGCTCCTGATGCACAGTTACTGTGCTGATGTTGCTCCTAGAGGCAGTTCTGAACACTGTAGTGAGCGATAGAGAGGATAGGTGATTTTTATGTGGTATGCACTTCAGCACTTGGTGGCCCTGCTCTGTGAGTTTGCATGGTTAACCGCTTTGTGGCTGAGCTGTTGCAGTTCCATGTCATAATAATGGCACTTACAGTTGACTGGGGCAGATCTAGCAGGGCAGAAATTTCACCAACTGACTTGTGGCAAAGGTGTCATCACAGTGCCACGTTTACTCACTGAGCTTTTTAGTACAAACCACTCTACTGCCAAGGTCTGTCTGTCTCATCTGTTAGCAATGGGCATGGCTGAAACCTCTTAATTAGAAGGGGTGTCCAAATACTTAAGGTGATATATTGTATCTGCTTTAAGGCAAATTCAGTTAAATATAAATAAACTTATTTATTTTTTTTTACAAAAGCACAGGTAGGGCTCGATTTGAAGGGCGATGTGAGGGGATGCCCCCCCCCCTCTCATAAGACAACATGATATTCTAATGTCTGGACAACAGTACCCACCGAACCCTGGACAACAGAGCTGCAAACCAGACACCTGGCAACCAGACACCATAGGTTGCTTCTTTTGCTTTGCACTGGAGCTACGAGGCTAATTTGGCTAAAAAGCAGTGAAAGCTTATGCTCTACCACTTAGCATTGTGCTAACTGCATGCCTAACTCACCACACAGTCACCTCAAACCATGTGGACTTGGAAAGTAATCTCTAATAGACTTGCTTATGTGGTTTGCAACACTGTATGAGATAAAAATGGATAAAAGTATGTACAAAATTCTTCATGATGGCTGCTACTAGCTGTGTTTAGCTAGGCTACTACATACTTTTGACCATTTTGGGTTCATCCTGCTACATAACATGGACATATCCATGACATAAACATGTCATGGCAGATGTCATATGCTAGCATGGGTTGCCATGACATATTTTGTTCAGTAATATGTATTATTTTGACTTAGAAGGTGCCTCTCCGCCATGAAATTATTTAAAAAGATGTTTTAGGCTAAAATCTTATGTCAAAATTACCATAAATGAATATGTAATGCACTCAGCAGTATATTCTTTGTGTAATGTAACAATGTTGTGTAATAACTTCCTGTGAGGGAGCTTTTAGAGGCGTTAAACTCTTCAGACATCTGGTTCCCATCACCACCACTGTGAACAATTCTGTCTCTATAGAACGGAGTGTCAAACCACTCTGAATGACTTTACATTTTAACCATATGATTATGCAGAAATGACTTGTTGGCTACACTAGTCTTGTAGCTCCAGTGCAAAACTAAAGAAGCAGAACTTCACATGCTAAACTTGGCTAATCGACTTCCAACAGAGATCATATAACCCACGCAATGTAA
This sequence comes from Colossoma macropomum, assembly GCF_904425465.1. Taxonomy (NCBI): domain Eukaryota; kingdom Metazoa; phylum Chordata; class Actinopteri; order Characiformes; family Serrasalmidae; genus Colossoma; species Colossoma macropomum. The sequence goes on from NW_023494807.1 coordinate 27,638,080, forward strand.
ATACAAGACGTGAATTACACTGACTTTGCGTTCACCCATCCAGCTGCTGCTTTTTCTCAGAAAACAATGCTTTGCTGCTGTGCATGAAAGTGATACTGTTCATTATTTAGCTGCTTCTTTTAGTTTCTTTTGGCAGAAGCTACACCACTGTGAGCACCAGAGGTCATGAAATATAAGAAGATAAAATATTGTTGCTTCACTTACTGAGAGAGCAGAAGGCCGTGTTGACTCGAACTGAGATCTTGTATAAACTCATAGATTGAGAGGAACCTTGGACAGATAACTTTATCTGTGGCTCTTCCTGCTCGGTTAGAGTAAAGCAACCTGCGTCCTAGTCAGGCAGTGAGCTTTCTGGGCCACAAATGGAAAATTTTGCCCAGTAGAGATGTCACAGATACCAACCAGCACTCTTAGCCCTGACACCCACCTACAACTTCCTTCTCCTACTTATGTTGACATTCCACTCATAATCTTACCAAGAATGCTTCTGCTTGATGTTACCATCTTCTGCAGTTTATGTCACTGTGTTGAAGTGCAAATACGTGTATTATCTGTAATTATGTATGCATTGATATATTTCTACTGATTATGTGTGCAGAACGTCCAGTGATTTTACATGCTACTGTGGCATGCAAATGTATTTTGTATTAAACAAATATATTGGGGTGGCTGGGGTGTTTGGTTCGGAAATTATTAACCCAGAAGTTTGGAACATCCGGTTCCCCGGGTTTCGGAGCTTATAACTCCGGTTCCTGGTGGAGTTTGTCCCCATGGCTTAGAAAGGTCAGGCCTGGCGAAATTTTGCTCCGGGGGCCCATGAGAGACGCCCCCCGCCAGCCCGTCCCATGTCTCCCTGGCCTCCTCAAGGATGAGAAAGGTCCAAAAATAAATAACAAAGTCCCAAAAATTCACCCAAGTGGCTGTTTTGGAGGGAAATGAAATGAAAAAAGTGTTAACAGACACCAGACATCTAAAGCATTTTAATGCCTGTGAAAGTTACGTCACAAAAAGTTATTACATGAAATGGTTACAAATCTGCTGCCTGATGCCTCGAACATTGCTTTGTGGTAACTTTGAGACAAAGTTTTGGTCTAAAATGTATTTTTAAAATCCATTCAAAGTACATGAAGGCCACTGTGTGGCAAAATAGTCTGAGAAAATGAACGTATTTAGATTTATCACTATTTTACTCTTACCAGCGTTATCTACAAAAACACAGAAGATTCATGTAAGTTGACTGGACAGTAAATAAAACAACTCTATTTGTGTTGCAGAAATAGCAACCCCTGGTTCCTATCACCACCACTGTAAAGAAATCAGAGTAAATTTCTCTACAGTGAATGATTTCACATCAAACGTTTACATATCAATGATTTAATTGAGCAGAAATTTTGAAAAATTGGTGGGTTTCCCCTTTAATGGCTTGGTGGAGGATTTTCGCTGGAACGGAGCAATAATGTGAACCTGTGTGGTGGGCCTCAACGAACGGGTTGAGAAACTCTGCAGTATTGAGAATCAGCTCTAGGTGGTATAGATCATATTACAATCTTTCTGCCAGCAAGTCATGACTTATATTTGAAATTATATAATCACACTGTATTACATGTCGTATGCCTACATGTAGGAAAATGTATGATCCTAATTAAAACAACGACACAATTTCACTACCGTTCACACAAACACGCAGCTGCTAATCACAGCATTCCATGGATTTGGCCACTAATACTAAAATCCCATGTAATCCTTGGGGAGTAGATGACAGAGGACTTTAAGTGTTGCTTGTACCTGTGTGAGCAAAGTTTAGTAAACAAGCAATAAACCCACCTCACTGTGAGAACCTCACACAGTGTGGTTGTAAAGGTCAGTAAGAGGTTGTGCAGTGTAAGATTTTTATTTAAAGAGTGGAGAACTCAGAACTCATTTATGACCAGTTCCTAGCTGAATAAGTTCAAAGTTCATATGTTCAGTTGACCTGCCTCACCTTTCAAACACAATGGAGCAAGCCACTTGTGCTAATCGTCCCATGCTGTCCAGGGCTGTGGTTCTTATAATACTGTGAGGTATGTAGTGCTAAGAAACCAGCCAGTAGGCCCACTGTTACTTAAGCAAGCTTAGAAAAGACTGTCAAAAGGCAGTTTGAACTGAGGGCAGTTTTCCCTTCTTAACACAAATGTAGTTGATAGCCAAGACACATTTGGTGTCTAATGTTTACTTCTTCAGGTTTGCACTGGAGCTATGAGGCTGTATTGGATGCTTATGCTAACTAGCACCGTCCTTTTTGTAGTTAACTCCAATTTTTTTAGCTAATAGCTGTAGCCGCTACAGTTTTATGAAATTTAGCTAATAGCTGTAGCGCCTACAAATTTTTGTGTAGCTATAGCGATAAATTTCGCTACAATTCCGCTACAGGCTTCAGGCAGTCCGCGCAAAATCTGAATCATAGAACGCGGTCACTAGTGGCAATCCTGACTGAGCTGTGGACAGTTCAAGCAAACGGGCAAGTGCTGATCACCCCTTACTAGTAGGAAGTAGCTAAAAAGTAGTGCCCTACTTTTTAAAAAGTAGCTAAAAAGTTTCCACTACTTTTTCTGGAAAAGTAGCTAAATTGTAGCTAGCTACAAATTTTGGGAAAGTAGCTACAAAAAGTAGCTAACTACTCATTTTTCAGTAGCTATCCCAGCCCTGGCTGTTAGGACTTGCTGCTCAATTCTGCCACATTAAAGCTCATAACAGACATCTAAGTAACATTGTCTTTACCTCGAGTACTGCAGTTTGGATGTTTTGCACTATTTAAACTCAAAACTCTCTCTAGTGAGGACAGAACATGGTCCAGTTCGCCCACAGCCTGTTAACATCAACAAAAAAGAGTCTGCTGAGTCGGTCATTAGCATTTTTTTTAGATGTTTTACATTTGTGATATGATATTACATTGATGTTTATTTGGTGCAAGTATGAAGGCTCAGTGAGTGGGCACGGCTAATCAAGTGGGGCAGTTCATTTGTTTAAATATCTGTGTTTAATCTTGTGAGTTTCTATGATATGCAAATATTAGCCACTGTTAGCTTGAAGCTAACATAACCCCAAAATCCTATTACCAGCCTACTATAAATTAGCATTATCTTACCAGTGGAGTAACAGGTAAACAATAGCTGCAAAAGTGCATTACAAGGTTTCTGCGTTAGACATCCGTGTGTCGACATGCTCGGCTGACACGTGCTCATGATTTTATCACCGTATCTGGCTCTAAAAGTCAAATATGTGGTCTCTCTATTCTGTGCTCTGCAGCAGCCATTGTTGAGCTCTCCAACAGCATATTGACCACACCCCTTACCCTGCCCTCTCTTCTAAGATAGCCAATAACAGCAGTGGTCATTAACATACTTGAATATGTGGTTTCTGACATTGTATGATATCCTGTTGTCTATAATTATGGGCAAAAGTACCTCACATAGCTAAAAACACTAGTAGCATCTTAAAGCCTAATTTTGTCCCTCCTTTTGTCCACTTTCATATATAACAGTGCAGCATACAGTGTCAGAAACCACATAAGCAAGTCTATTTAGGCGGTTTAAAGCAGTTTGCACAATGCTAATTGATGCTTACTTGTTGGCTACATTAGCCCCAGTGCAAGAAGTTAACTTCGGACACCAAACATGTCTTGGCTGATCGACTATTTGGACTAAACGGGACAAACCCTGTAAATTTGAAGGAAAAGTACTGAAGAAGGACTCTAAAATAAAACCAAGGCTGCTTCCATCAAGGCTTGCAGAGAAGAGGGTTAAGCCCTACTCCTCGCAGGCCTACAAAAAGCCTTCATTTCTAGCCTTTAGCGCAGTGCGCTGACGCTGGAGATGATGCAATCCTCTGCCTGACTGCGTCGTACACATGGACACACGCTCCTACCCTGGAAGACCTTCAGCAGCGTCAGGCTCAACCTGTTTTGAGCAGATATAGTATCTGTCCAGGAACACACAGGCTCATGAAGTCCTCGCTGACTGGAAGGAGTAGGCCAGCTTATCTGGACCTGCTGATGAATTGACAGCATACGTTGTGTGCACAGTCATTCATTATGCAATTTGCAGAATCCTTAAATGCCACTTCGTATGTTGCGTTATTACAAAATAAAGGTTGGCTTGGATGTACAGTTCTAAGAGAAATCTTTAATGGGGGAACCCTTTTGGTAGAAGGCTTTTAGGTTATGTGGAGGTTCTTTAAACTTAAAAAAGTTATTCTATTGCTCCAAACAGCCCTTTTTGGTACCTTTATTTGTGAGAATGTTGGGACGGTTTCCATTTTAAATATATCACAGTTTTACCACCATAATAATCATAATATTTAAAATCTGCAACCTGCTGTACACTATTTACACCTGGGTACACCCTGCTAGAAAAAACAGCACAGACCAGCATAACTAACCCCCAGCAAAACCAGCATAAATCGTGTTTTGGATGCTGGTTAACCTAGGTATCAAAATTCAATAGTTTTATGGTACTGACCAAATTACCTCAAAAATACAGAATATTGAAAAATTCAAAGTCATCAAATACCAGTAATTGGTCTTATGCCACAAGCCAATCAGCATGCTTATTACAAAATCTAGGCTAAATAACATTCCACATGCATGTTAATGTCAGAGCTTCTTAATTACTTTACAATCCATCAATGTCAGTAAATACACCCACTTCTAGCACCTCATATACATTTAGCTTTAAGCCACACCCACTTTCGGTTTGCTATTTTGTGTTCTGGAAGTCAAGTTCTTGATATCAAAGATTTTGGAACAATCAGTCGTGACATGTCTATAATAAATAAATGAAATAAATGAATTGAAATGACAATAAATGAAATTATTTTCAGTATTATTTTCTCATAATCACTAATATCATGACAGGAGAGTGTATATGAACAGAAACTTTTCTCTTTTAATAATAAATTATTTTTTCAATAAGAAGACTAGAATGTGTGTGTACAGTCACCCCTGGTCAAATTCCATGTTTTGTTGATTTTCTAAGTGTAAATAAGTTATGACTGCATCTCAATGAGGTAGCAATTTATTTTGTCCATTCATGCTGGTGTTAAAAGGTAGTCTGCTCATCCTTCCTAGGATTTAGGCTAAAACCATTTTGTTTAGAAAGAAAACCTAAACAGCTGCCCAAACGTGGACAGCTGCAGAACTGAGGTCAGGTCAAGCTTGTTCCAGCTACACCAACCTCAATGCCCACCAAGCCAGAATGTATACAGCTTCAGCAGAAAAGATAAACTCCATCAAGGCCAACATTTTAACACTCAGCCTGTCCAGCAGAAATAACAGCAAGACCGTTTCCACTGAGATTAAGAGGGCAAAACTAAAGAAGCAAACTTTCGACACCAAACACATCATAGCTGATCAACTATATTTGAAATACATTTCAAATACATTGCAGTTAGGGCTGGGCGATAAAACAATAACGATAATTATCACGATATAAATTTTCCTCGATAGAGCGATGCGACATGTTCGATAAATGTTCGATATAATACACCGTTCTCGCACTTCCACGGTCAGCGAAAGCCTTCACGGCGTTTTCTACTGCAAGGAAAGTGACACTACTCTGCTGTCGCCAGGAGAGGGCGCATTAAAACATATTTCAGAATATACTGCCATATTAACCAAATACATTTTAAAATGGAGAAGAATGGAAAAATATTTCACATAGAAATGTACCGTACAGAAATACACACACACACACACACACACACACATCCTCTAAACCGCTTATCCATCTGGGTCACAGGGGGAGCTGGAGCCTATCCTGGCTGTCATTGGGCGGAAGGCAGGATACACCCTGGACAGGTCCGTACAAAAATAAATGTATGTAAATATATCGATCAAATACATTTGAAAATGTATGAAAAGAGACAGAATTCTGTTTTATGCACTTTACTGCTTTTTGAAGTGAATTTGTATTCCAGTATCTTCATTTTAATTATTAGCAAATCCACTTTTAACATGACAAAAGCAAGAGTTGTAGGAATTTAAACACTGTAAAAATGCAGTTATGATTTGACATCTTGCTTATTTGAAATACATTTTGTGCGAGTGCTGTCTCACCGCTGGTTTATATCTATAATCCTTATTAAAACTACAAACAATTACAATAAATGTATTTTAAAAATATATTTAGCAAATACATTTTCAAACAATGCAAAATTATATTTGCTACATAGATTTGGAGTATATTTTGTCCATATGGGGAGACACTTCATCAAGGCTAACATTCATCTATTAACATTCAAACCTTCCAACAGCAGTAAGATTATTTCCTCTGAGATTAACAGCCAGTCGTCAATGAAACACCATAGATTCTCAAAGTATGTTCTGCACACATGGGCTGCTATCAGAGAGGTCAGTTTGGAAGGTCACTGGAAGCAGTGCCAACAAAAAGCTGACCAGCTGTATCGGTTACAGTGAAGGCCTACATATTCAACATGAGCTGGAGTTTATGTTGACCTCTGACCTGTTATACAATATTAAACACAACAGTGTGTGTGTGTGTGTGTGTGTGTGTGTTTACATTATAAAACTGAGCTGAATGAATCTGAATCGGCTGTAGGCTTCTTTAAGTTGACCTACACTCTTAAAGAAGACGGTGCTTCAAGGGTTCTTTAGTAAAGAAAAGGTTCTTTATAGAAACTTTAACATTAAAAGAAACCTTTGCATGATTAAAGTGTTCTTTGCATCGTGAAAGGGTTCTTCAGATAGATGGAGAATGTGCTGCAGACGGTTCTTTATAGAGCTATGTAGCACCAAAAAAGGGTGCTATATAGAACCATCTACAGCACATTTGGCATCAATCTGAAGAACGCTTTCACTATGCAAAGAACCCTTTAATCATGCAAAGGTTTCTTTTAATGTTAAAGTTTCTATAAAGAACCTTTTCTTTACTAAAGAACCCTTGCAGCACCATCTGTTAGGCCTAACAGTAAAGCCTTTCCTAGTAAAGCTCTGCTTTTATCTCATTTTCTATCTAACGTTATTTGGCTCCCATATTTTTACTACAACTTCCACTTAATTCCTGTGTAAATATTTACTAGTGGCTGAACGTGTGTCGTGGGGCACGTATGGTGTTTTGATGAAGTCATGCGTAAACCTGGGACTACTTCACAAAGCAGGATTTCAGACTAAAGCTAGATTACATGCTCACAGTGATGATTGGTCAGTGGGCTGTTCAGACTCTCCTGCTATTGGACAGGCCTGAGTTCTGAGTGCAAGTGTGGGTGAGTTATTCAGCTATATGAGAAAGTCCTGATTTGTGAATTTGCTGCCAAACACAAATTAGCCCACATCTGAGTTCAAAATTTGCTGGTAGCAATGAACACACTTAAAAAAGATGGTTCTTCAAGGGTTCTTTAGTAAAGTAAAGGGTTCTATATAGAACCATGAACACTCAAAAAACCCTTTGCATGATTAAAGGGTTCTTTGCATCATGAAATCGTTCTTCAGATTGAAAAGGATTCTATATAGCACCAAAAGGTTCTGCTAGTATTACATTATTGTGTATATATATATATATATATATATCAGTGTAAGAGCTGCACTATTTAAGGTGGAGCTACCATTTTGAACTAGCTGTTTTAGTGAATCAAACATCCAGTTCAACTGATTTAGAGAAGTGTGTTATATGTTATTTTAATAACATGTTTTATTATGATTTTATAAGGTTAAATTATGGAAATACTGTCATATATTTATAGCCTAATGTTTTCAATGATTACAAAGTAGATTTGATGAGTTTATTTCTATATAAAATTATATCAAAACTATGCACTTTCAGCTGAATATTTTATGGACACAAACATTACGCGGATGAAGTTTGGTCCTGTGAATTGGTTCTTTTGAATCATTTCTTTGAAACAGAGCAATCAAACCAATTCCAAATTCAGTGATGTTTTTGTATCATGTGTTATAAGTTGTAATAAAATTATATAATTTTCGCAGTTTAGCCCCATAATATCAATATCATTAAATAATTCTAAAATATTTTTGATAAAAAAATAATTTATAGGATATAATTCGAATATAATTTTCACTATTTGATAATATCATAACAACAATTATATAATACATTTGATAAAAAATGGATTTATGTAAGTATATTATTAAAGTTATATAAATTTAAACCGAATATTTTAGCATAATTCGGACGCAAGTGTTACATAGTGAAGCTCAATTCAGTTGGCGGTGTGAATCGGTTCAACTGATTCCTTGAAGGGTCCTGTTCAAAGGAACCGATTCCAAATGAAAGGATCTTTTTGTGTTTTAGGCTGGAGACGTGAAATAAAATCGAATATAACTTTTACAGGTTAGCCTCATAAGATCATAAAACATTAGATAAAAATGGATTTATAAATAAGTATATTACAATTATATCATTTAAAGATTTTTTTGGCAAACATTTCGTAGATGAAGTTCGATTCAGTTGGACTGAAGACTTGTAATAAAATTCGAATATAGTTTTCACATTTTAGCCTCATTATATCATAAAATAATTGTAAAACACATTTGATAAAACTTGAATATATTGATATAGCTTAAAAATTGAATATAATTTTCACTAATTATCCTTATAATATAACAATTATTTAATACATTTCATATAAAAAAGAAAGTTTTAATTATATTATTAAAAATATATAATTTACATGTAATATTTTAGCATAATTAGGACGCAAACATTAGACGAGGTTTGATTCAGTTGGACTTGTGTATCAAATTAAACAATGTTTTTGTACCAACTGTTATAAACTGAAGACTTGTAATGAAATTCGAATATAATTTCCACAATTTAGTCTCATTATATCATCAAATAAAATAATTATACGAAATATTTCATTAAAAAATAATAATTTATAGTTCTATAAAAGACAAAATGCCAATCTAATGTTCACTAACATAATCATAAAATATATTTGATGAAAAACTGATTTATATCTTAAAATGTATATTTTAAATGTAATATTTTAGCATAATTCGGACGCAAACGTTACGTAGGTGAAGTTCGATTCAACTGGCCGTGTGAACCGATTTGTTGAAAAGAACCCTGATCAAAGGAACCGATTCACCTCCGCCCTGTAGGTGGCAGCACAAGCTTCACCTTGCAGTCAGTCTGTATAACCCCCGGAGCAAACCTCGGCGACCATGCGTACTGCTGACCGAGCCCGGATCGCTGGACCTTGAGCGCGTCCAGGTAAGACAGCGCGGCTGTTTAGAGCGTCTTAAACCGACACACGTGGCTGATGCTGCGGTTGAACTGAACTAACAGCGCTGCCGTTTGGTGGATCAGCTCCAGGATGGTGCTGCAGAGGATCCTGGTCGCCCTGATCAACAAGGCGCAGCTGGTGGAGCGGCTGTCCGAGTCCAGAGCCATCCGGAGGGCGGCGCAGCTCACCGCCTTCGCCATCACCAAAGGTCAGCTGGTGGGGAAGCAGGCCTCGGCCAGGGTGCTGGACTCCAACACGGTCAGGCACGTGCGGGAGGAGGCGAGGAGAATGCCGCAGAGCGCGGCGGAAGCGGCGCAGACCGTCTCCAGGCTGAGGGACACGTTCGTTAAGGAGGTGAAGGAGGGAATGAGGGAGGCCAGCCGGCAGATAAAGGACAGAAAGTGACCTCTTGTGGACTGAGACCAGCTGGATTGATCACATGGAACTACGAGGCTGAACTCAGCTTCGTGTTCCACTTTTTCTGGTCCACCTTAAGTGGTGCAACAGACTGTGTAACTGCTGCACCATTTAAGGTGGAACGGGGAAATTCAACCAGGAAGCCAACCGTGGCCAATGCTGTGCTTAAGTGAAGAGGAGAAGCTCTGGTGTCGGGAATATAAGCCATTAGGTTCCAACAAGTGGACTCACTCTGTACTGTTCTTGTAAATACACACATGGAAAAGTTCTAGATCTGTAAAGGGTTCTTACATCAGCCTTTCCACCCCCAGCTCAGTCCTGTTCACCTGCACAGGCCCCTGATTCACACCATTAGCTGTTTCAGAGCCTCTGACCTCATGATTCGATTCGATGATTCAGTGTGTCGTTTCGATTCGATTATTTTGTGGCGATTCAGAAAACAATATTACCGCTGTCCAAAGAAAAACCTACAATTTTGGAAACGCTTTGCATGAGAGGGTAAAAACATTTGCATTTAATGTAAATTAATGCGAAGAGGTTTTATTTACAAGCATTTTTGGAGCATTTTTGTTGGTCCATACATCATTAAATTCACACAGGGCAGCTGCTCTGATCAAATAATGCAGAAAAATAAAATATGGGGAAAAAAATGGAGAGACTGTACAGAGTAGTGGGATATAATACAGAAATTACATTAAAAAATAAAAAATGTATTTTAATTAAGTGCTAATTGCTAATAAACCCAAACCAGTTTTTCAAATTTCAAAATAAGAGCGCATACTTTGAGTATTATTCTAATTTGTTATACAACTTATTATTAATAATATCAAAACTGAAACATAATAGTAATTATAATAATAATAATAGAAAAGACAACATTAGAACAGACCAGGATAAACCGTCAATTGAACTGACAGCTTCAGATCAATGTGTTTAAATGCATTTTTGCACCTCTGTTAGCTCGTGGAGCCGAATCAGGAGTGATGGAGCAGGAAACGCACATGTGCAGTGCAGGTGGGCTGGACAAGAGCTGCGAAACTGCTGTAAAAACCTGTAAATGTTTCTCAGTCCAAACCTCAGTAACTCTGTACAGGCCATTTTTGTGGAATATCCCAGCTCCAAGCATGCCTGAAGGAAACATTAAGAACATTGGGCCTCATTCACCAACATCATCCTACGTTTTTTCTTAAATTTGTTCTTGAGAAAGGTCTACGTGTTCTTAAACCACAGAACCCCTGTCCTCTTGAGTGTGTGAAGATTCTGTTCTTACCTAAGAACAAATCCCAAATAAGAAAACACTCATGAAGGTCAGGATCTTCATAAAAACTGCAGAAGTAGGTTTTAAGAAGAAATTTCGACTGGTGAATGAGGCCCGTTGAAGACAGAGGCATGCTGGGAGCTGGTACAGAGCAAAAGTGAGGACTAGATTTAGTAATGTGGTGTAGGTGATACAACATGGGCCTGTTCTGACTGCCATAGTTGTACTGTTTTGTCCATAATCGCACATTGGAAGACGTCTACTTGTTCTCTGTCTTTAATTACACACTTTGTGTCCCAGTACATCACGTCATCTGGTTCTGTAGGGTTCATTAAGCACCTTTAAGATGGGAATTCTACACATTTGAAGAATTACTACCTTTCATGTCATTGCAGTCAAATTATTTTAATGACACGTCAAGATGGAAGTCAAAATATAACTTCCAAAACTGAATAAATGTCAGTGGTGTAATAAACTCCATTTAATAAAGTGACTGTAGATGCTGCTGCAGAGAGTAAATCATTAGAAGCTTTTTAGATCCTCCTCAAGAAAGTGCACATCAGGTAGTGGCTACGGAATATTTCAAAGGCCACAAGTGTACTTACATTTTTTGCATATATTTTATGCAAATAAGTTGTTAAGTACCATTTAATTAATGATCCTGGAGTGACCTCTACTGGCTGTTTTGATCCGGCACTAACATAAAATGAGTAACTAGTTCAAAAGCCACATTACAAAACAGAAATACTGATTATTGGTACAAAAACTGCTTTCTGAGAAACTTGGTTCTTTAGCTTCATATACCAAACCTGAAGTACGAAACCTGGGTGTGATCTTAGACTCTGAGCTCTGTTTTATCCCGCATGTAAGCACAGTCACTAAAGTTATCATCTGAGAAATATTGCTAAAGTTCAGCTTTTTCCATCTCAGAGTGACACAGAGAAACTTGTTCATGCGTTTGTCCCAAGCCGATTTGATCACTGTAATGATCTTCTTACTGGACCTCTTAAGAAAACGGTACATGAGCATCCTAACAAAAACAAAACATGGAGATCAGATCACTCCCGCTCTAAAAGAGCTGCACTGGCTGTCTGCAGCGTCCAGGATAGATTTTAAAGTTCTGCTACTAGTTTTTAAGGCTCTAAATGACCTTAAAGCACCGCTTACATCACAGAGTGTCTGTCTGTTTATGTTCCAGCACGAGATCTTAGATCTGCAGATACTGACCTTCTGCAAATACCCTCTGTAAAATACAGAAAACATGGAGAGACTCGTTCAGTAATCTGCTTCTAAACTGTGGACCTTTTATTAGACAGTCAAGCTCAGTGCTCACTTTTAAGAAGCATCTAAAAACGTCTCTTTAACGTAACATGTAATAAAAACTTTATGCCTCGTGGTATTTTTATCTTTTAATTTGATCCATCATTTTCTTATGATTCTAAATCAACTTATAATTTCTTGTATTGCTGTTACACTTTATAAGCTGTGTAAAGCACTTTGAGCTGCCACCAGCATGAAAAGTGCTATATAAGTAAAAAAAAATATATATATATATATATATATATTATTATTACTGCAGGCTGCTTGTAGGTGGCAGAGGAACATGAGTGCAGATGCTTTAAGGTTGGTGTACTGCACGATACAATAATATGCTACCATATTATGTGCCATGTCTACAAACGCTGACCTTGAGTTTGGTTCACGATGGCTTTGTGTCAGTCACAAACACTGTTCAGCTGGCCAGTGTTTCCATAGGAACAGTGACTAAAGTTACATCTGCTTTTAGATCTGTGGGAAAGACATCAGTAACATCAGTATCAATAATGCAGTGATCATGATGCTCGTGCATTAGAGTGATATGTAAGAGCAGCTGTTCCTCAGATGACTGATAATGTCTGTTTATAGCGGAGCTGCAGTGAATGAACCCCTCATTACAAACACGGATGACCATCTGAGGGATCAGTGGTGTTAAACCATCACCACTGCTCTCCAAATTTGTGGAAAATGGTGGTCTGGTCACGAGTCATGCTTCCCCATATTTTGCTCAAGTTGGCAAGTGCATGTGCAGAGCCCACCAGTGCAGGCCTGAATGCTTGACCCCTAGAGTGAGGAGGTCTGATGGCTCTGCTGTGTTGTAGGGGCAGTTTACTGGCATGATTCAGGTTCATTTGTGTGTGATTATCATATGCTGTGGTCTTCACAGTCAGCAGATCTCAGTCTAGTTGAAGACCTATGGGAGATCTTCAAAACACCAACTGAGGGAATATCTTCTGGAGGAATGATGTTCCAGCCATCCATTACAGATAAAGATGCTCAAAGAATTCATGCACATTGAAGCTGTTCTAGCAGCTCATGGTGGCCATCAGCTTAATACGACACAAACCTCTATGTTTCCTTTGTCACCCTCCCGTATCTAAGGTCCAGAGAGGCCATGAGGTAGTTATAATTTTCTGAATTGTTATTTTGAGTTAACAATTTTATCTTGAGGTAACAAGATAATTATCTTGAAATAAGTTACTTATCTTGTTACCTTGAGAAGTTATCTTGAGTTCATTATCTTGTGATCAAGATAGTTTTCTTGAGATGAGTTAATTATCTTGTGATCTCAAGATGTTATCTTAAGATAATGAGTTATCTTGTGATCAAGATAGTTATTATTCTGAGATGAGTTAATTATCTTGTGATTGTGTTATTTTGAGAAGTTATCTTGTGATCTCGATGTTATTTTGAGATGAGTTAATCGTGTAATCAAGATAGTTATTTTGAGTTAATTATCTTGTGATCAAGACAGTTATCTTGAGAAATTTATCTTGTGATCTCAAGACCGGTATCTTGAGATAATGAGTTAAATATCTTGATCAAGATTGTTATCTTGAGATGAGTTAACTATCTTGTGATCTCAAGACCGGTATCTTGAGATAATGAGTTAAATATCTTGATCAAGATAGTTATTATCTTTAGATAATGAGTTAATTATCTTGTGATCAAGATAGTTATCTTGAGATCACAAGTTATCTTGTGATCTCAAGATAAAGCTATTTTGAGATGAGTTGATTGTAATCAATAGTTATCTTGAGATGACAAGATAGTTATCTTGTGATCAAGATAGTTATCTTGAGATGAGTTATTTGTGATCAAGTTAGCTTGAGATAACGAGTTAATTATCTTGTGATCCCAAGACAGTTATCTTGTAATCTCAAAATAAAGTTAACTTGAGATCACAAGATAATTAACTCGTTATCTCAAGGTAACAATCCTGAAAATTGCAGCAACAGTTCATGGCCTCTCCGAACTCTCGTATGTATCGGCATAAACCAAACAAGTTTAGCTGAACCAACTGTGTATTTTCCGTGTAAGCTGGGCTGAATACTGAATGCACTGTCTGAAATGTATTCTGTTACTTATTTCATTACAACGCATGAAAACTTAAGGTATTCAGGACATATTTAGAATACATATTGATAAAGTATGTGGGGAAGAATTGTTATTTTTATTCCGCACTGTTTCTTGCTGTTACCAGTTGGCATTTAATTATTCAAATGAATACAAAAAATGAATACAAAATTATCAGTGTTATTTTGACTCTCATCCCCTGCTTCAGTCCACTGCTGCTCCCATAATCCCACTGGCCTTTCATGACCTAAGCCAACATTAGGCCATGTCCCAATAACAGACTCTCAGAAATCTCACTGTACAGTGAGTCACACTGCTGTGTGATTTCCAGTTAATGTCGTCTGAAACTTGCCATGAAAAGTACGTACAAGTCCAGTACAATAGCAAAGCTAAGCTCATCACTCGTGAGTGAACTGAGGAGACCGTTCATCCTGCAAAACAGTTTACTGAGGCTCAGATTAATAACTGGCTCGTCACAGTGATTTATCGGTCTACTCAGGCTTTAGCAGCGACTTCAGTGTTTATTAAGAAGCTATTTTTTAATTCTTCTTTGATTATTTGTACCACCTGGGGTTTCAAACAGGTAAGAGGGGTGCGTGTACATCTGCACCACATAGAAGTCTACTCTGTCTAGTTCCCTAGGTCATAGGGCGGACACTGCCACACATACTTTTGATTGTTGGCCAAGGAAGTGTAGAGTGGCCTTGATGTTACTTTTATGTTTCTGGACAAACCCACCAGACACGTCTCCTAAACCAAGCTCACTACAGTAAACAGTGTCGTCAGATCATACACTCACGGAGCAGTTCATTAAAACCACCTCCTCGTTTCTACACTCGTCCATTTTATCAGCTCCACTGACCATACAGGAACACTTTGTAGTTCTACAGTTACAGACTGTAGTCCATCTGTTTCTCCGCATACTTTGTTAGCCCACTTTCACCCTGCTCTTCAGCGGTCAGGACCCCCATAGACCCTCACAGAGCACATACTATTTAGGTGGTGGATCATTCTCAGGACTGCAGTAACACTGACATGGCGGTGTTGCACTGGTGCGAGTGGATCAGACACAGCAGTGCTGCTGGAGTTTTTAAACACTGTGTCCACTCACTGTCCACTCTATTAGACACTCCTACCTTGTCAGTCCACCGTGTAAGTGTAAAGTCAGAGACGATAGCTCATCTGCTGCTGCACAGTTTGTGTTGGTCATCCTCTAGTCCTTCATCAGTGGTCACAGGACGCTGTTGGCTGGATATTTTTGGTTGGTGGACTATTCTCAGTCCAGCAGTGACACTGAGGTGTTTAAAAACTCCAGCAGCAGTGCTGTCTCTGATCCACTCGTACCAGCACAACACACACTAACACACCACCACCACCACGTCAGTGTCACTGCAGTGCTGAGAATGATCCACCACCCAAATAGTACCTGCTCTGTGAGGGTCCATGGGGGTCCTGACCACTGAAGAGCAGGGTAAAAGGGGGCTAACAAAGTATGCAGAGAAACAGATGGACTACAGTCTGTAACTGTAGAACTACAATATAGTAAGTGGAGCTGATAAAATGGACAACCAGTGTAGATAAAGGTGTTGTTTGTAATGAAGTGCTTGGTAAATGTATGTTATAATGAGACCTGACAGGGTCATTGTTAAAAAGAGGTCCACTTTGAGGTCCATGTTTTGGTGCCATGGACACAAGATTCTAGACAGACAGACAGATGACTACTCTAGGTGTACACAAAATGGACAAAATGCCATATTGCCATTGAGGTATTCAAAATCATCTGGGGTGGAAACAGGAGTTTGACCAATTTTTCAAAATTCCTACATCAATCATTAAGAAGTCACGGAGTTAGATTTCTTCACAGTGGTGATGAGAACGACGGGTTGTAAAGTCTACAACACAAATAGAACCATTTTATTTACTATCCAAAACCACCAGTGAACCTACACATCTGAATTTTTATGTGGTGATGATGGTGAAAGTGCTAAATCTGCTTGTACCTCTCTACCACGAATGGATTTCTAAAAATACATTTTAAGCAAAAATTATATCCCAAGACTATCGTAAAAGTGTTTCACGTATCAGGCAGCAAAGTTGAGTGCCTCTAAAAGCTCCCTCACACAAAACTGTTAGAAATACGCCGCCCTGAGTTTGAGACATTGTGTGCATTCACGTGCACTCAATAATCCGATCATAATCAGATTTCTGCAGCTATCCGATTATTCAAATGGTCATGTAAACACCATACTCTGAAAATGAAGGATATGAAATGAAGGATTTAAATATTCTTCATCTTCTAGATGATGTATGTTCATATTTTCAGGTAAAGCGGCGCAATGTTTAAAAAAAAAAGCAGCAGCATGAAGTTTGAGTTTTATGTTATGTTTACATCACGTCTTCTTCTGCGAGTTTATTGGCTGGTTGCAAAGCAGAAATCTGATTACTGTCTGACTCATGTAGACCTGGAGTTTCCCCATTATCTGATTACTCGAGTGCATGTAAACGCATTGATTGGATTACTGACAAAACCTGATTTTCTGCAGTTATCGGATAATTAAGTGCATGTAAACACACTCAATGTTTTACAAAAGTTGAGAAGTTTTAGTCAATTTTTTTTATTCATGCCCATGAAGATTTACCACTGTTTTACCAACACTGCAAAGAAAAACTCAGAAGACGTGTAGGTTCACTGGTGGTTTTTAAAAGTAAATAAAATGGCTGTATTTGTGTTGTAGACATCAGAACTCAAAAGAATTCAGCTGTTTCTCCACAATGAACCATTTCACATCAAAATATCCTGAATTCCCCTTTAATGCACAGCATTCAGCTGATAAACTCCCTAAAAACCTCTAAAGAAACACTCACACCGACACGGAGCTGTATGAGAAACGTTCTGTTTTATTTGTTGAATTAGCCGTTCTCCTCCGGTTCTTTTTGATCAATGGAATGAATCAGATCAGTAGGTTATTTACATGTATTTTTTTTTCTTCTTCAGTCCCAAAGTGTCCCTAAAAAGCAGAGGTGGTGAGGTGGTAGAACAAGCAGTCTTAAGTATAGAAAACAATCATGTATCATGAGACGAGCAGGCGGGGCGCCCCCTCTTGGACGGGTTTAGAAAAGGACGAGTCTCTTACGGAGCTTGTAGGCCCGACGGAGCTCAGTCAGTTCTTCCTGCTCAAACTCTCGGCGGCTGGAACGGAGGGGCAACAGACCAGGCACTACTCTCTTCCACGCAGTAAAAAGACTTGACATGAGCAGACGGAGCTCAGATGGAGGCAGAGAGAGAGAGAGAGAGAGAGAGAGAGAGAGAGAGAGAGAGAGAGAGAGAGAGAGAGAGAGAGAGAGAGAGAGAGAGAGAGAGAGCTAGCTGCCAGAGGAGCGCTAGGTGTGATTTCAACTCAAAAATACTGCACGACTGCTAGCTTCCACGTTCAGTCTTCATACAGACACGCGCCGCTTACTGCACCGTTCATTTCAGCATAGGAAAATAAATGAGACAAAGGTGGTAAAGGAAAAAAGGAAAAAATATATATATATATCTCCATATTATAAGAGTCTCTGCAAAATTCCTTGTTCTTATATACGTCTTACAATGTAAAGAAAATAATTCCCGTAGTAGTAGTGCTTAAGTAAAGTTCAATATAGACTTTTTATTATAACAAAATAGGCAGTTCATGGAGGGTTAAATATCTGTTAAGATTTCATTGTACAATAATTTTTCTTTCATGTATGCATTGGCAATTGAAGCCGCAAGATGCACAGGGACATCTCTTAAAATGGCAGTTCCTTACAAATGGCAGACTTTCCTACATGTGAAATCAAAAGTATTGAAAATGTAGTACTTTATGTAAGACACTGATCATAGATTTAGAAAAGCCAACATTTTGACTGCACACTGTGATCAAAACAAACGAAAAAAAAAAAACAATAAAGGCTCCCTAACATGGACACGTAACGAAGAGCGAAATATGAAATATGCGAACCAACAGTCAAAATTAAAACAAAACTATGATAAATGCATTGAAAACATGGGACTATGAGTGGAAAGGAACGAAAAAAAGGTCAAAGAACACATGCTCTTAAAGCTATAACGTGCAAAGTTTTGCTTTTTGTGAATTTTTTTTTTTTTTGTTTCTCTATTTTATGATTCCGATGCCTGAGACGCAACCTCTGTATCATCTTACACGAAGGAAAAAGAAATGAAAGAAATGATCCAGCCCAGTCTATTTATCTCTTCTTCCTTAGAAAGTAACCTCCCTTAAACATTAAGGAACTGTACCGTTTTCAAAGGCCTGTTAATGGATGCTGGTCTGGCATACTCCCCCTCTCTCTAAGCTGGAAGCAGTGGAGATCGGAAGAGGACCTAATATCCACCCTTGAGGAACACCTACTGTAGAGTTACTGGTGTGGATGTCATTCACAGGTGTCTTTCATGACTTCAGAGGGATGAGACTGTGAACTGAGATTTGGAGGGGGGACTGAAGGATCAGGGGGTTAAGTTGTTAAGAGAATTAATAAATAAAACAGAGACAAGGGAGGGAGAATGGAACTCGCAGCTGTTCATAGCTTCTCCTTGGACAGTACCCAGATGTATGGCCCAGACTGCTCCTCAATAATGAGTTTGACTTGATCGTATATTTCCTCCAAGGTGTCTCCCTGGACAATGGCTGCAACACAGACAAACAAAATTTTAAGTTTAATTAACTTTGCATTGAGATACCTTAAAATTTAAAGGCCCGTAGGTCGGCCGTCGCTTCAGTGCCTCACTCTTATCTACACAACTTACACATTATTTTCATAGCATTTGTTGAACAATCCAGAGTAGTTACTGAATAAGGGGATGTTCAGAAGATGCCTTTTCAAACACTCTCTTCGTTGCTGTCTCCTCTCCTCTAATCTGTGCAGCGCAGTCTGCGATTTTAAACTGCGTTTCATTGAAAAAGCAACATACATCGACTGAAAAGTATTGAGGACGCGATCTTCAGTCTCTAGCTTGCTTTGCCTATTTTCGAACTTCCAAAACAAAGTGAACATGAAAAAATATGTTTTTAAATATTTTTGCTCTCCTTGGTTTTTCAAGTTCTCTCAGGTCTCTTTCTCCTGTTTACCTGCTTGTCAATCAAATGTACTGATACGTCCTTGAAAAGCACGTTCTACTTCTTTTTAGCAAGAGGGGCATCTGAACGTCCCCTAATATGTCTTTAGGTTAGCTGCAGGATAATAAAGCAACAGGAATTTATATAGTGACACAATCAACAATGAAGAACACTGAACGTCAGCGTTCAGCTGCGTGGTTGCTCATGAGCCGTATCCTCTCCATCTGAACAGATAAAATCCATAGTCCTACCCAACATTCCTTATGTTCCATATTTGCATATTACAAAGTAGAGATGCATGATCGGATTTGCCAAGTTTGGAATTGGCTCGTTTTGCTTGAAACATGCTATTTGAATGCTGCTGCTACACCTGAACCAAAACACAGTCCCAAAATTCTGACTCTTTGTGCTAATTAGTCACCTCTTACTTTCAATCTAGCCCTCTGATTAATATTATTTAAATGGGCAAATTATTTATTAAGTTTAAGAATTTAACCAGTGTGGCCTATTAAAGTGCACATCATGGTATTAGTGTTGAAACATTGGCTAAT
Source organism: Colossoma macropomum (assembly GCF_904425465.1). NCBI lineage: Eukaryota > Metazoa > Chordata > Actinopteri > Characiformes > Serrasalmidae > Colossoma > Colossoma macropomum. Next base: position 27,658,035 of record NW_023494807.1, read on the forward strand.
AAAGTGCTGGTACACATATGTTTTATGTGTTCATTTAGCCCACACAGTGTGAGCTTCAGGTATTTTAAAAAATAAAATAAATAAAAAAAAAAAAAAAAGGTTAATAATGAGCAAAACGGCCCTTGGCCAATTTGGCTGTAAAGAAAAATTTATGAGAGGTGCACCTCAATTATGCATACATTTGTATACGTATCTTTAGAAATAAACTTGGCATTGAAGTTCGCTTCTCTTCCACAAGAAGTGTCCACTACAGAAAGGCATATTGTGCTGGCTGACCTGTGAAGTGCTCCGTGAATTCCTGCTCCAGCTTCATGGCTCTGTCGTACGTTTTCCTTCCCTGCTCCTCCGTCAGTCTCCTGTTCATCTCCCTGAAACACAGACGCCCACAGATTATTCTGGGTGAATGAACTATATCAGATGTGGATAAGATACAGTTTTGCTGTGCCTGATGTAATGCTTAGTTGTAATAGATCAGTTTTACACAGTAGACGTTCAGTTTTACACATAGATGAAGTGAAAGATTAACGTTTACATGTAAACTTGCCTGTTTTCAGATTTCTGTATTAACTGGCTGTGTGTGTGGGGGTGTGTGTGAGTGTGTGTGGGGGGGTTGTTTCTACTCACATTATGTTCTCCACTGATTTTGGTTTGATGAAGATAGCAATGGGATAGAGCTGAGCAACCTGCAGTCTCTTGATTGCGTTGCCTGATACATCTAGAATGCAGTGTTTGCCCTGAGAAAAACAGAACAAAGTTAAAAAAATAAGCTCAGTAAAACAGAACAAGCTCTGCAGTAACTGAACGCTTCATATGGTGAATGTTAAATATGCTGAGATTTATCTACAGCTAATGTTCACAATTAGATTATTTAGAGTGATAGTCTCCTGCCAGAGAATCTTTTCTTTTACTATGTGTTTTATCCAAATTACTCGAGTTCTACCCCCTGATCATACAACTGTACTGCCAGTCCAGCTGGGTCTTCACACAGAATGAGAACAAAATACAAGAATTCAAAGACTGCTGTATAAAATAAACTGCATTCTCGTATTCCTGAACAGATTCACCACAAAGACATTTTCAATATTCGTTTCACTTTAATCATGGCTAATTCTTCATCACCGCTTCACAAGGTTAATTCACAATAACTGCAGTACATTTAAGATAGATAGACAGACAGATAGATAGACAGACAAACAGATATAGATAGAGAGATAGATAAGACAGCTAGACAGATAGACAGACAAATATAGATAGATAGACAGACGTAGATAGATAGATAAGGCAGCTAGACAGACAGACGGATAGACAAATACACATATAGACAGACAAAAAGAGACAGACAGAAAGACAAACAGACAGATAGATACAGATAGACTGGTAGACAGATAGATAGAGAGACAGACAGAAAGACATAGATTTACAGACAGATAGACAGGCAGGCAGACAGGCAATAAGACAGACTGATATACAATGACAGAGAGAGATTCAGATAGATGTAAAACAAAAACAGATGGAGAGAAAAGAGACAGACAAATAGACAGACAGATTTCAGTGCTGGGTTCCGCCGAGGGTCTTACTTTTTCAGCCACCTCACGCACAGACTGCACACTGGTGCCGTATAAGTGATTGTTGTACTGGCCCGCCTCGATGAACTTATGCTCCTGAATATCTCTCTCCATCTGCTCTCGAGACACTACAAAATGGTAATCTCGCCCGTCCACCTCGTAGTCCCGCTTCGGCCGGGTCGTATCTGAGACGAAACGAGAGGAAACGCCAGTCTTAGCAGGTTTTATCACCTCAGTGCTCAGTGGTGGTTTAGCCCTCATCAGTGGATACTGATCTCTGATCTCAACACAGTGTGATTTCACTCTCTTCAACAAAACAGTACAACAGTAGATCATCACCTGCCTCAAACCACATCAAAAGTATGGATAACATTCGGGCTTCAAGACGGCTGCTGCTGCTTTCAGCTACGTAACATACCTTTTTGTCTGTTTTATAGACAACAGCATGTCACAGTATCACTGAAGAGTGCGGGTGGTTTGTGAATGAGATAAACTAAATAATACTTTGCTAAAGCCAAATATAATGTTTTAATGGGCATCAATCAGAACATGCTTATGAACAGACGGCCACTGATGGAGCAGTGACACAGCCAAAGAGGCTAAAGAGGCTGACAATAGCGAATTATTTTCCCTGCATTTAGCTTGGACAACACATCGGTTGGATTCCAAGCTAAACGTTGATGAGGCAGCTGCAGCAGGTCTGGCCAACACAGATGAACCTGCATACTCACGAGGAACACAGGAGCCAAATTTGTCAGGGAACTCCGATATCAGGTCATCGTTGACTCGGTCCTTCATCGGGCCCAGGATGATCACTGGGCGAGTGTAGTTTACTGTAAGTAAATGAATAAAAATAGAGTTTTATTATAGCATTGTTTTAATGATGTCAGTATGGGATGTATAGGTGTGTTCATCACTGTTTGGATAAGTGTTTGTTGGGTAGGTATTCGGTTTTTCATTTTGGGAATCGTTTGGGAATTTGTTTTGTTTTTTTGGCTAAATGTAGGCTATCAATAGAGGTGAAGTGCAAAATACTGTAACGTTCTGGGTTCTCGGGAGAAACTTCGATGTCTTGAGGTTATGGATCCACAACACAGCCTTATTTTTAATTTGCTGAAAACAGCACCAAACATGGTGAGAAGAAACAGCCTCTCCAGCACTAAAAGCTAAAACACAGCCCTCTGTTCTACTACGGAAAACCCACCAATCCACCCGTATTCAGGCTCTTAAACATAAAAGTCCTTGTACGAATGAACCTAAAACCCAGCATTTCTTCTGTTTAAAAAAACTCAACTACTTACAATGCGGCCACGCCACAGTACATTTTTTAGCACATTCTTGTAGTTATATATTTTTTTCATCACACTGTTAAAATGTGGAAATACAGGGTGATTCAAAAAGATTCATCCGATTTCAAAGCTCCATATTTTTCAACCGTGAGGTGCCTAGGAACCAATCACATACCAACTGAAAGAGGGGGTGATAGTGTTTCTGACTGTCACTGGAAGATGGCTCCCTTCAGTCTGAGAGGAGATGCAACCTCTGAGCAGAAAGCGTTTTGCGTTCTCCACTTCAATAAGAGTGAATCAGTCATAACTGTGCAGTGTGATTTTCGTTAGCAGTGAACCTCCAACAGCTCAGAGCGTTCGTCGTTGGTTCCACAACACTGGATGATCTCCGAAATCGCACTGAAAGAGCCGTGAGTGCAGCGGATGAAGCCGCAAATGTGCTTTCAACACAGGCATTGGAAGCAGATCAACCAACGTGGGGCGAAGCTTCAAATGTTCGCTGTTGATTAATGCTGAAGCTACAGAGCCCAAAAAATGGTATTTGGAACAGCCCTAGTGCTTATGCTCAAGAACAGATCACTGTACAAAGAGAAATGTTCACTAAACGATAAAAAAATCCAAATCCCATTTCTCTATAATACTACAATGTGGCTCAGATTGTAATGTACTGATATTCAGTGTTATCAGAACATATTACAGCAGCAATTTGTTTCTATTGGTAGGTTTAGATCTGATCCATTTAGCATCTCATATGGTGTTCCCCAGGGCTCAGTCCTTGGCCCAGTACTTTTCATTATCTACTTGCCCTTCCTTTTGGCAGGCAGCGTGGTCTTCAGTTTGTTGTGCCAACGATACACAAATTTACATACACGCTAAACCCTCAAACATGCAGCCACCTTCCGCCATGGTTGATTGCTTGGCTGATAAAAAAGACCTGGAAGGCTAAGAAATTAAACAATGATAAATCTGACCATACTACAGCCACACGAGACAGCAGATGCTAAATATCCCAGATTTTACACCCTTCTTGGCGCAGTTGTATTATTTGTCACATTAAAAATGTTGCCCAGACTGCTTTCTTTCATCTTAAGAACATTTCCAGATTGCACTCATTCCTTTTAAACTCAATAGCTGAGACCCTTTTTCATTTATCGTTACATCTAGACTAAATTACTGCGAGAAACCCAAATGTATTATACAGCATTTCTCTATGGAACTTCAATTATGAACAAACTGAAACAAGGCTAGTAGGATAAAATCTGAGGTCCGCTGACTGGATAAAAGAGAACTTCTAAAATTCTGCAATGGGAAAACAGACAGATTAATACTGCAGTCACACAAACTGATTTAATCTCTCACCTTCTTGTTGACACACCGGCTCGTAGGACAGTACGTATTCTTCTTGCCCACCTGAGAGTCAAACACAAAGGCATCTTTAGAAAAAGCAATGTGGTTTCCTTGCTGCCTGCGCTCATGTTGTGTTGTCTGGTGTAGTGTTACAGTGTTAAGGTCAAATGCACATATACAGTAGAGATGGGATGAGTTAAGGGACGACTCTGGGTCAAAACAAGACCAACGCTCCATCTGCAGTCCACTTTATTAGAAATACCCACCTCATAGGTCCACAGTATAGGTGTACAATTACAGACTATAGCCCATCTGTTGCTGCACGATGTATCAGTTCCCTTCTATCCCATTCGGACCACAATTTCTGACCGGCTAAGAGTGGCCAGAAACCACATGATGAAGCACTACAGGATGACTAACGCAAACTGTACATCAACAGATGAGCTACAGTCTCTAACTGCATACCAGCAAGGTGGAGCTACAAGAGAGGTGTTTCTGATTAAGTGACCAGCGAGGATGTATTGCCAAAGGCTATAAAATGCTGCAGTTGATCTTTTGACCACCAGAGGTCACCACTAGCTCATAAGCACACAGTGTTAATGCAGTCTTGGCTGCTGTGATGATAAAAGTCAATGGCTTTCTGCACATCTCAGCACGTCTGCGCTGCTCTGTGGGTTACGCTTTTCAGGCAGACGCACATTCATCATGAATGAACGCATGTCGGTGATTTCGGTGTTTATTTCTTTTCAAGCGAGTTAAAACCTGTTTCAGTTAGTGCAGAAAATGATGTCCAAGCACAATTTTCATGCTTATTAGTAATATGTATTGTATGTTCTACCACATGTATTTACTGGTGTCAGTATAGATTTCTTAGGTCAGTTAGTTTGCATGTGATTATGTACAAGAATAAGAGTGAAAGAATCAACAAAGCTACTGAAACAACAGTGCACAAATGGGTCGTTCTCCATTTGGAGTGGGAAACCATGTCACAAAGGTTGCAGGGCTTAAAAAGATGCTTAAAATATTAGGCAAAGCTCCAAAAGTCAGTATGTACATTTACACGGTTGACCTAAGATTAAATATTACTTTCCCTTATGATTCCTATGATTTTTCTTTTTCTATTCTGTTTCATAGTCGCTCTGCACATGTAAAACAGCTCATCACATAAACAATTCTCAACATTTGAGAAACCATTTTTAATATAAAACAATATTTTTAAGAGGTTTACCTTAAGAATTTGTATAAAACAGATTCAGGCTTACTTTTATATGTCATTAACATTATATCACATTAAAAATATGTATTTTATTTAAAAAATTCATTTGTCACAGGGATTGTGGTCACTGCTGTTATCAGGACTCTTATGTTACATTTTAACACAGTATTTTCAGCTCTATTAAACTGCTGCTTTGGGTCGAGGCTCATCAGAGAGGAAGCATCTCAAGGTATGAGAATGGTAATGCAAAATATCATTTTTATTACTGATTTTAAAAGTTTGCACAAGGTCACCTGATGGTCAATGAGTCAGCCAATTTACAAAATCCTCAGTTTTAACCAGAATGTCACTGGAGTCTCCGTCACTGGTGTTACACCACATTCATAGAACACCAGTGACTGTAAAATATGTTTGGAATTAAACTCTCCTTTTTGCATATATTTATAATAGGAGATGTTAACGGACATATTAAGATTATTTAGGTTTGGGATGAAAGAAACTGATTGTTTAAAAATGTGTCCACCTAACTTCTCACTCCAAACCAAGAATGACCCAAACACTGTTAAATAAATGTGATCTGTGTTCTTCATACTGAGCACGACTGTTTCTAATATAAAATATTAAGGCTGGACAGCAGCATATTATACTGTACAGCGGAGATGATACTGTCAGTATATAATGAAAGAGAGAGAGAGATGAAAAAGAGACGATGGGATGGGCATAGAAAGCGCTGTTGCTATGGAGACTGAGCTGGGGGCTGATTGATTTTAGTATTGTATCTCTGTGGCTGTGCGCTCGCAGGCTTCTGGAACATTCATTCGCCGTCTCACTGCAGTGTTCCTCACTAAGAGAGAACCGGAATCTGTCTGTCTGTCTGTCTAACAGCATCATTTACTCACGACAACTACACAAACAATTATTAATCACGATTAAACACATTAAGTGTGATTCGCTACACACACTAATCATATTTTGTGTACTTAATCGCAATTATTTGCATTTGTCTTTTTTGCTCAGAGATTTTTTCCATTTTAAAAGCAGTGCACTGTTATATACAAGCAGACAAAATAAGCTTCATTAAAAGTACTTATTACTTAAATCAATAACAATATTTTTGTTGTGTGAATGCAAAAACCATTTCCACACAGAGTGAACACAGTTTCCAATTTTCATCATTAAAGTCCAGTGAGAGCAACAGTGGCTGCATGTTCTAACCAATGAGTGTGTATATATATGGTTCAGCTCCTCTGTGATTGTAGCCTGTCGCTCTCGCTAGTTTCAGTGGAGGCTCTTGAGAGAAACTGGAGCTACACTTTCTGTTGTTTTTGTTAGTTTGCTGCTCGTTGATTTATCCATAGTTGTCCCACGAGCACTGTCCAGTGTAGTCTACCAAATTAATGACAGACTCCACTCAACGTCCTTCAGTGATGAACGAATTCACCATAGGAAATAAGTGTCTTCTTTAACAAAGAGAGCCATTAGTGGAACTTCATGCTAAAAGCTGCTTTTGGAAGCGAAGGCTACAGCGGCAGAGTCATAGCAACAGCATGCTGCTGCTGGGCTTCAGGCTGGAACTACGGATGATTCAAAGGATCAAATGAGGAAAATGTGTTAATAATAACTGAATGTGTTAACTTGAGTCTAGAGCATTAGATCGGGACACTATGAAGAACAGTTTTTGTTTCAAATACTGTTCTTTTAGAATGATGAATGCTCTAATAAATCTGAAAAAGTATCATATCGAATGTTGAATTACACACATATATATATATATATATATACATATATATAGTATCTCTATTTCTGTCGTTTTTCAGTTTTTGACATAGTTTGAAAATGCCTGTTGCTCTTTACATTGTGTATAAATTTTATGATGAATGGACCAAAAGAAACGGCCCAAAATGACATGGAAAAAAATCCTGGTTCCATTGACTTACATTAAAAGTGAAAGTAATTTTTTCTTTCTCCTGTAAAGTTACCATTTTGGAGATACAAGGATTTCTTCCGATAGCAGCGATATATATATATATATATAGGTTAACACATTCTCTACAGAGAACACACTTAAATATGACATTTTAGTGCGTGATTTCTATTTTTTTGCTGAGTTTAACATTAAATGTGCTGTAACTTTTGCACAATATTCAGTTGAGCAAATAAACAGTAGTTGAGCATTAAACTGTGCAGAAGTGTGTTCTCTGTAGAGGACGTGTAACTTCTCACTTAGAAAAACTGACGGGGTGCCCAAATATTTGCACACATCTGTATGTTCACACTTCAGGCCCTCAGAACACAAGAGACTGAGGCATGTGCATGCAAGGGTGTGTGTGTGTTCTGTGTGTGTGCATGCTAGTAAGACAGAAGGCCACATTTAGAGGACAATCAGACAGGCAGATGAGGACGACTGATGATATGAAGGGAAAATAAAAGGAAAAACTTACGGTAACTACTTTCACTATCACTGGCATTAGAGGTGACATGCTCTGAAATCACAGCACAGGGGGGACAGTGAAAAACCACAAACACAGACAAACACACACACAGTCAGATGGAGACCCCCCAGCAAGAGAGGAGCCAGAATGGCTTATTACACATGAGTAACACCCACAATGGCCTCTAGAGGGCAGAGCAGAGAGTTAACCCTTTCAGATCCAGGTAATGTTCCAAAACGACACAACTACACATATTTTGAATGACACAATAAAGTATAATTCATCAACACATTATCATGATGTCCATTACAACAGAGCAGCTACATCTCAATATTACAATATATTGAGTTATTTTTAAGATTTTTCTTCAGCTGAAGTTTTTGACATTACAATGGACATCAAGTATCAGAAAATCGTGGTATTCTCATATCAGGCTATTCTGATATGCCAACTAAGATCTGGTTCTACATTAAAGGGCCCTTAATCCCTCAGAGATTATGTTTGTATGATTTGTGTATCAAAAATGGTCATGATTCATGTTTCTCATCTTTCTTTATGCCTTAGAATTAAGAGCTCTGCTCTGATTGGCTGTCTAATACAAAAAGCAGTCCATGCTGAAACAATCCTTATAACTTTAATGTGAGTGGGTGGGGCTAAACTGTTGTAGGCTGAACATGTGTATGTAAATGAGTTTTGATGACATTACACGAACAATTAATTCAAAATGGGCTGTTTTTGCAGCTTAGTTTCCATATATGGATTGTTTGGATTGCGGCATGAATGGGTGAAGTATATATGTATATTTAAGCAACAGAACATGAGAGGAAATGTGTGCGATAACACACTCCTCGAGTGTTCTATTGCTTTTATACAACAGTTAAATAAATAAAGTAAGAAATAAATAAACTGGGCCGTGAATGCGGCTCTTAATATGTTATAATGTTCGCAGTTCCTTCCGCCAAATTATAGTTTTGAAGTACGGACTGAGCCATGAAACTGCCGCAATATCAAGTTTAGCTCAGTTTTGTCAGTTTTTGCTGGATCAATATTAGTGCTGTTTTGTTCCAGCCAGTCTGTAAAGCATCTTACAGCACATTTAGTTTGGCGAATGGTGTTGGGTTCATTTCCGGCTGTTCTTCTGTCTCAGCTGCCGACTGAAAAGCTGCTCAGTGGTGATGACAGTTTGGGAATTTAGCGTAGTCTCATCTTCAGAGTCTGACCAAATCGGCTGTCGGTCAAATGTGATCTTAAAAGTGTCCATTTTCTGTTTGTGGCAAAGTAAGAAGTAAAAACGTTCAAATGGCTTGAGCGTCTCCTACAGCGGTCAAAGTTGTTGCTTGGCAACGGCGTCTCAGCAGAGAATTTTCATCTTCCATGATATGGGCCCTTTAAAGCATACTCTATAATCTGCTTACCAAAAAAAAAAAATCATCTTTTGCATTTGAGTGATCTCATATTGCAAAAAACCAAGTATATATATCAAAATCTAATACTTAACCCTGCACTATGTAAGACCTGGGGATTTGGAGACCTCTCTGGTTTAAATGTGTCATTGCACACAACATGGGGAAAAAAACATTTTGTATATATAAACATAAAAACCTAGAGAAAAGAGGATCTGAACGGGTTAAAACACAGTACTCCATAAACCCAAAGAGAAATATAAACACAATTAATTGTCCAGCAGAGTCAAACTGCCAGTCATTCACAGCCACTGCATAGCTTAGTGTTTCCCCTGCAAAACACCTGAACAACCCTGAGGTGAGGGCAATGTAACAGTGTGTTATCATTACTGAGATAATTCACACACATTACGCTTTCCTGTATGCAAAAGTTTGAACATCACGTTTTGTTAATGATCTAAGTGAAAATAGGTCGACACATCCTCTAAAGGAGAACTTAAACACTGCATTGTCTTGCTAATTGTAGTGCACAATTTCTACTGATGTACTGAGTTTAACATACTGAAGAAAAAAAAACCAGAAAATTTAAAAGCTGCTATTCTTTTAACCCAAAATGTAAATTATACTCTGATGTGGATCAAGGCGGCAGAGTATTTAAATTCAACTGACTTGTAGCTTTGTAACACTTTGTAATGCTTCTGTATTGATTGGTTTATTTATTATTGTTATAATAATCATTATTTTTTAAGAGCTCTGGGAGTAATTTATGCCGATTCTCCTAGATATGCTATCACTAAATGTCCCTGTTTATTTGTTTGCTTAGATGGAATAACATGCTACTCTCCTGTACAAAGCAGTTATTATAAAAACAATAAAAAAATTAAACCTTAAAAAAAGAATACAAAATAGAAGGTGCCATAACTTCTGCACAAACCACATCTTTTGCATTAAAATGTGCAGAGGTGTGCTCTCTGTAGAGGATGTTCACTTATTTTCACTTACAAAATAAACAGCATGTCATTTGACCAGGAGTGCCCAAACTTTTGCAGACGATTGTATGGAAGGTATGGTCAGTACTTCCAGAACACTGGACAACAACATGGATCTTCAAGACAGATTTAGACCAATTACAGAGCCTGTAAACAACAACAACTGAATAAACATGCAGCTGATTGGATGTCAGCCGACTATGACATCATCTTATTACATTTATCAACTGATCTTTCTTCCTGTTCCTTCAAACATAGTTCAGCATCACAAATGTTCAGTAAAGTATCATTAGTGGCTCCAGTGTTTTGCAGATACCCATCAATACTGACTGGTGTGATATGATAATAACTGTGGAAAAGAACTGAGTTTAGCTCAAATAATCAGTCGATTATGTAATAACTGTGACAGTGATTATTATGTATCATTTAAATTGTAGATTTTGTGACATTTTAAAGAAAAACTATGCATGAAAACCTCAGAAAACCTACATTGAGATGTATATCATTCATCATGAAAACACCTTCAAGTGTTATGTTTTTGCCATTTCACCCACTTTTATATTCAAACACAAATCAGACTGAAAGTTCAGACTAAAAGCACACTGACAATCAAGGCCTCTACTTACTGTTACTAAGAGATTAAAGCACCTGAAACTCATTTCACTGGCAAGTTTTTCCTGCTATACATCTCAGCAAAGGTAAACCGACCATTTGAAGTACTTTGTCAGCCACTAATTATGAATATGCTGGTCATATTTTCTTCCAGTTTGTGAGATTTTGTGGTTTTGAACCAAAAATAACGAGTCAGCACGCCCCTCGAACAGCAGTCTCACTGTTTTTGTGCATGTATGTGTGCCTGAGTGTATGCTAAGCATAAAGAGAGACAAAAATGAGGTTGTGTTGTTCTTGAATAGGGATGCACCCAAATTTCAGCCAACTAAAATTGACACTGTTGGTTTCCAAAAGAGGAAAACGACAGAAGATTTGGGTAAAAAAAAGTAAGATTAAACATGATTACAATTAAGAGTCAAAATCTAATACTTAAAGCTGCACTATGTAAGATCTGGGGATTTGGAGCCCTCTCTGGTTTAAATGTGTAATTGCACACAACATGTCAACGAGCATTTTGTTAACTAGGGTTGTGCTTCTGACCTCTTCCCTGAGCAGATGAATCTGATGATTGCGAGCGTGTTCAAAGAGAATCGAACAGATCTTACATAGTGAAGCTTTAGTAATTAGGCTGCTTTATTGAATAATTTGAACGGTAATGAAAATGAGAACTTTTTGTTTTCTTCACTCTCCTGTCAGCACTGACACGTTCCTGGTGTGGGCCGTTTTTTTCTCCAAATAATCAACACTTAAGCAACGTGCATGTAAACAGCGCCCCCTGCTGGAAAACCATATTGAGCAGGAGTTCCAAACCCACGTTCATGTGTTTTACATAATTTTTAAAAGACAAAATTAGGTGATTTCTGTCGTTATAGCGGAGGCAATCTGGAATTGAGTGTTATATTAAAGTGTTATATAGTGTTATTAAAGTGTTATTATAAAGTGTTATATTTTTAACTTTTAGAACTTTTAATGTTTAACATTATTTCCCAAGCTGTTTAATATTAAATCAGTCCTCTAACTCTCGGGGTTCTCTTTCCCAACATTGTGATTATCACCTTTGAAGCATGTCAGCATTATTACATTAATTCAACTGCACAAATAAAATGTAAATTATATATAAAAGAACTATTTCTTTAGATTTTCGGCTGAGTGTGTCATTTCGGTGCATCACTATCCTTGAAATCACTCTACTGACACTATAAGGCGAGTGCACTAAAGGTGGGTCTATGAGGTGGAATGAGTGTGGAAATGAGCTATGAGAGATAGAGAGAGCACGTAGGGGGCAGTGAGAGTGGGGTGGAAGAGTGAGGGTGAAGGGGCGTCTGCTCTACAGATGCAGCGGGCGTCTGGGGGCCGGTGCGCACTTACTCTGGCCTTTGGAAAGCACGTCGTCTTGGTTATCCTGTGGTCAGCGAGAGAGAGCAGCAGGAGAGAGCAAAACAACCACAAGAGCACAATGGGGTTACTGACACAATCTGGGAACAACTACCGGATACAGCAGCCACTGACCCCGACAGAATGCAGGCAGGTAGTGTATGCAAAACCAATACTGCCTTACAGCTCATTTACTCAGCAACAGTTTGCAAAAAATCTAATTTGCACAGTCCAACAACCCCCCCCCACCACCACCACCACCACCACCAACTTCAAAAGTAGCCCATCAGCCCAGGCATGTTTGGTATCCAAAGTTTGCTGAAGTTTATAATCGCGCAAACAGCCAAAATGGACCCAGACCAAAATTCAGGTGGCACTGGCTGCTACTACAGTTTTACCGACTATTTATAAAACGGACAGTTCCGGTCCTAAAATCTGATTGGCTGAGCTGTGTTCGAAGCTGTTGTAAAATCCATGATATACACACACCTATGACCGCCTGAACTCTACTGCGCCACAGCACGAAAAGGCCTTGTGCTGTTAGTGGAATAATAATGGATGAAGTAAGAACCTTTTTGTTTAAACTGAGGGGCTGGAAACTTACGTTCTTAACTAGAACTAGACCGGTCAGATAGCTAACAGGCTAATAGATAGACTACCGACTAAACAACTCCATCATTAATATCACAGGTTGAATTAAAGCACTAACAGTATGATTAACTGTGAAACGGCAGCATAACAGTCTAAAAAATGTCACTTGAATGTTTTACACACTTCACATGTTCGTGTTCCAGTCAGAAGTCGCATCAAACCCAGGCTGAATCCCAAACGGCTCCGTACTCCCTGAATAGTGTGCTAGTTAGGGAAGTTTCGAAATTCTAGCTTCTACAGTCAAATAGTGCATCATGTATGGAGTGTGGATGTGTCTGAGACCCAAATGACTATTTCTTAACTGTATTTTGCTCTGTTGGGCTGCAGGATTCAATATTTAAATTCCTACATAGTGCACTATGTAGGGAGCAGGGTGACGTTTGAGATTCAGCCCCAGTGTGAGAAGGGGGCGCTGCTGGATTGGGTGCTAAATAAAACTCGCGGTGGTGATTTGGTGACTTATAAAGCAAAAGATTTTTGCATTAAACAGTGCTGTGTTACCATATGTTCATTGTTATACAGCAAAAGTTCATGAAAAGACTGCAATATACAGCGACAGGGCAACCGAACGTTCACCTCATTTAGCAGTCCATGGTTGCTTGGCAACGATAACTACATTTCTTGGCAGAATACCTGTTTATTAATAATAATTTAATAATTTAGTAGATTAACTATAGTTAACAGTGTCAAAAGGTCTTTGAGATTACTCAAAATCAGCATGAATGCAAAATCATAATGTATTTTCCTTCCATATCGTATCTGTCAGTGAAACAGTATCAGGGAGGGTCTCTGATCTCACGGAGTCTTTTCTCTCTATCATAGATGATATGAAGAGAGAATGAAAAAGTATTATTGGTTAACGTAACTGTTCCCTGCCTGCTTGTGAACAATGACATCATGGTGACAAAAAGCAGATATTTTAAGTCACTACACTTCGATTACAGGAAAACAAGAATTTTATCTTTTAAATGATAATCATGAATCAGGGAATCATGCTTAATATGACAAGAAACACTAATAAGGTTAGGAAAAAAGTTCATTTTTTACTTTAAAAGTAGCCATTTAGTGCTTTTTTGTATTTTAGGTCCACTCATGAGGTTTGTGTGGGTTTAATATCCTAAAATCACATGCTAATTCATTTTTGCATGATCATTTTACAGTCTTTTTTTAATCCATTAGAATTAAGACGGATACATGTGAATGACCCTGTTCTGATTGGCTGAATAGGTGGATACACCGATCAGGCATAACATTATGACCACCTCCTTGTTTCTACACTCATTGTCCATTTTATCAGCTCCACTTACTATATAGGTGCACTTTGTAGTTCTACAGTTACAGACTGTAGTCCATCTGTTTCTCTGCATACTTTGTTAGCCCCCTTTTACCCTGTTCTTCAGTGGTCAGGACTCCAGCAGCACTGCTGTGTCTGATCCACTCGTACCAGCACAACACACACTAACACACCACCACCTCGTCAGTGTTAATGCAGTGCTGAGAATGATCCACCACCCAAATAGTACCTGCTCTGTGAGGGTCCATGGGGGTCCTGACCACTGAAGAACAGGGTAAAAGGGGGCTAACAAAGTACACAGAGAAACAGATGGACTACAGTCTGTAACTGTAGAACTACAAAGTGCACCTATATAGTAAGTGGAGCTGATAAAATGGACAATGACCGAAGAAACAAGGAGGTGGTCAGAATGTAATGCCTGATCGGTGTGTATGCAAATGTATTGGTTGTTGTGACATCACAAAAACCCTGAAATCAAATCAGGTTGCTTTGCAGCTCAGCTTCCATATATGGACTCTGGAGTGAACAGTACATGTTTACGTAGTAGATCAAACTTCTGACATACTAGATCAACGTTCTCCATGAAATGGGCCCTTTAATGTGATTTGAAGCACGACTATGACGATTTAGGCATTAAGTGTGCATGACGCTAATCAGGGATCTTGAGCTTTCACTTGTTAGCTATGTGAGGCTTTTAGGTCCAAAACTAAAGAAGCAGAACTTCAGACACCAAACATGTCTTGCCTGACTGACTACACTGTGGGGTAAAGTGAACAATACCAAACTATCGCTTTAATGCAGGTTTTGCATATGCAACCACACAACCTGCGGCAGTCTTTCACAGACTAGTGCGGCTGTGCTCCTGCAGCTGAGGACGGGTGCTGATGGCTGCTGTACCCGGTGTAGCTGCGCCCCCTGCTGGCCCTGTGCTGTGCTGCCCTAACCCTGGTCGAACGCGGTGTCGCTGTACTTACGGTCCACATCGCTCGTTTCCTGCTCGCTCGCCTCCTTGTTCTTGTAGAAAGGGAACTTGCGGGAAAAGAGGTTCTTTCTACGCTTGTCATTGAGGGACTGCTGAGGAAGAGAAGGAGGGAGAGAGGACACAAAGAAAAAAAGGAGAGGGGAGAGAAGGGTGGCTGATGTCCATGTGGAGAAAATAAAAAGATGAACTGAATGCTTCAGTGCTGACCTCATGCATCTTCTCATCTCCTTACGATTCCACAGAAACATGGAAGAACAGCTAAACACGGGCTGATGGGAAACAGCCGCCAAGTTCCATTAGCAGTACTGGTGAGTCCGAAACTCATGACCTGCTATTTTGGTCATCATTTTATTTACTAGATATTAAAAGCTGCTTTGAAGAACGGGAGGTTGCACAAACTCAGCACTGACTGAAACAAATGAAGAACCAAAATGAACAAATAAGTCACCTCCAGCCATAAACCCGCCCTGCAAAACCAGAATGAGAGAAAGCAAAGCAGGAGAAACAGAAAATCAAACCACAACCACCAGGAGGATGAAGCAAGCTGAATTCTTGACAGCTGTGGCTTTGCTCATATGATTTTACTGGAAGAATCTTAGAAATTATAAAAGATAAGAAGTCTGTTGGTCCTTGTTTTCTCCTTTTGGACCCAGGTCACTTGTGCACACTGACTTAAGCCCTACTTGAGCTGGATTAGTTTCACCTGGGGAGGTGCTGTAGTTTAATGGCCGACAAGATCCGTGATTTTAATCCAGCACGAATCTGCAATGTCCACAGTCAGTCTGCTAAGTAATAATAAATTCCGGAACGAAACACCTTCTATAAATCTCTGAACTCGGAGCTCCGTCAGTGATAGCATTCCTGACTGAACTGACATCACAGTAATCACACAGTAATGTAACAGCAGCTAAAAATGAGCTCGATTTGACCGAATTCCTTAATCCTCAAGTTCATGACGCCTCAAATCCACAACAATTTGGTCTACATTCTACCCCTGTATGCTATGATTATGCACCATCAATTTGAAGTGATGATGGGCGTCACCCCACGATGAAATTAAAAGTTTCCTTTCTCGTTCTGTGTCACTTTTTTTTTTTGGCGCCATATTTGCCATTTAGCTGCAAAATGTGTTGTTATTGTTCTTTAGTGTGGCGCCTGTTGCATAATGCTGATGTAAACATCTGCGTCATGATGTTTCAATCAGGGCTGTTTGGGGAAATTACACAGATCCCTTATCCCACATGAATCAGCCAGTCAAATCAAGCACAAATTACATTACCAGATTTCCTTTGGTAAAACTAATCCAGCTCGAATAGGGTTTACAATACTATTCGTCTGGGATTAGTTTTATGTGGGGAGGCGGAGGAATGGAATTTTAAGCAATTGGAAATTCTGAAGTTTGACCAGTTTGAATGGGATAAAAAAGCTCATTATACATGACATAAACTGGGGTCATGTCTACAGTTTGTTTTATAGCATGGGATTAATGTAACCTGGGGCTACTGCTACGGTTCGTTTTATAGGAGGTAAAAGCTGCTGAGATCTATACTCACTTGGGTGCACAAAGTCTGTAAACATACTGACATGGCAGATTTGGACTAAAATCTCAGAGAAACACTGGTAATAATGCCATGATGCCACCTCCCATGTAAATCTAGCCCTGTCCCAATACATTTAATAACAAGCACAATGCATTTTTATCATCAAACAGCTGCTTTAATCGTACATTCAAGTAACTCAGTGCATGTCTTAGGTTAAACACACGCACGTCTGAAGGCGTATGACGGTGAGTTACTATGAAGCTGTATACGAGCTGTGACTCTGAGTAGGGCCACGCTAGCAGGTGACACTAAGTTGATCGCTTTAAGGGTGTTTAATGCTTTAGATATTTTCTATGCAACGTCTTGACTGAGCTTTGTTTAACCTTTGTTTCCTAGCAGTACTCAGCGGAGGCCCAGTCAGCTCAGGACCCCACAGTACTCACAGATTTACACCACCTGGCACACAGACAGGGGTTTAGCCTCCACATTTGCATGCAAAGTGGAAGGAGCTGCAGCAGAAGCTCTGTAGGAACAGCAGACGGGTGAGTGAGCTCTGACTGCTTCAGTTCAGCCGCACTGCCAACAGCAGAGCCACACAGAAGAACCAGCCTTTTCTTTTCTGGCTACTGCAAACTAGGATTTGGCTCCAGACACAGTGACATCAAAAGAATAAAAGAGAGAACAGAGACAAAATAAAGAAAAAGACAAAAAGAAAGAAAAAAAGAAAACAGAAGGACGGGAGAAAGGAAGGCGAAGATAGGAAAAAAAAAGACACAAAAAGGCAAAGACAGAAAGAAAGACAGAAAGATAGAAAGAAAAGAAAGAAAGAAGGAAGGAAAAGAAGAAAAAAGAAAGAAAGAAAAAAAAGAAAGAAAGCAAGAAAGAAAGAAAGAAAGAAGGAAAAGAAGAAAAAAGAAAGAAAGAAAAAAAAGAAAAAGCAAGAAAGAAAGAAAGAAGGAAGGAAAATAAGAAAAAAGAAAGAAAGAAAGTCAAAAAAGAGGAAAAAGGAAAGAGAAAAATAGGAAAAGACAAAAAGAAAGAAAGAAACAGAAGGACGGGAGAAAGGAAGACAAAGACAGCAAAAAACGACACAAAAAGGCAAAGACAGAAAGATAGAAAGAAAAGAAAGAAAAAGAAAGAAAAGAAGGAAAAAGAAATTCAAAAAAGAAGAAAAAGGAAAGACAGAAAGATAGAAAGAAAAGAAAGAAAAAGAAAGAAAAGAAGGAAAAAGAAATTCAAAAAAGAAGAAAAAGGAAAGAAAGAAAATAGGAAGACAAGAAAGAAAGAAAGAAAGTCAAAAAAGAAGAAAAAGGAAAGAGAAAAATAGGAAAAGACAAAAAGAAAGAAAGAAAGAAAACAGAAGGACGGGAGAAAGGAAGACGAAGACAGCAAAAAACGACACAAAAAGGCAAAGACAAGAAAGAAAGAAAGAAAGAAAGAAAACAGAAAAAGAAAGAAAAAAAGAAAACAAAAAAAGAAAAAGAAGAAAGTGATGGAAACTCAACACAATGTAAACTGGGTTAACCTTTTATCCTGGATTAACTCTGTATCTTCTCCCTTTTCTGTGTTCCTCTGGTAATAAACATTACTCAGTGCTGAAATTAGAGCTCCAGCAGTCCTTATAATCTAGAACAGTATCTAGAACAGTACAGTGTACAGCAGCTCTGTTCACCGTTCTGACTGAAGCAGCAGCAGAGAAGCACACGAGCAGTGTTGGGTTTGCAGACCGCATTGCATGGTAATAGAGGGATAGAGGGGGTGTGAAAGGAGGAGCGTGGTGAGTGAGGGATGAGAAAGAGAGGAGGGGAGGGGCAGCATACAGTAGGTGGAGCAGTCCGACGTCAATGGCAAGCGTATCGTCCTCTGTTTTCCACTCATGCATGCCTGGCTTTGGTTGGGCAGTTAGCTCACGGAGTCGCTACGGGTTTATCTCTCAAACGTTTGTTACGTGTTATATATGCTGCCCATCAAAAGTTTGGGGACACCAAAAATGTTCGTACTGTAAGTCAGCAGGTTTACATGGTTACAAGGTTTGACCTTATCTCAACATCATGGCTTTTCTCTCGAAAACAACATAATTAATCTCTGAGAAAATAAAAACGTCAAAAAAGTGACTCATTTTCATGAGATTTTGTCTGTTGAAATCATTTAGGCAAAACCTGCTCTTCATGTCATAGAAGATACTTTAACGACCATGAAGTGTGGACAGTAAATGCACCCAAAGAATTAACACAGAGCTGCTTTATATTAGCTGTGTCCCAATTCAGGGGCTGCATCCTTCAAAGGCTGCATTTGAAGGCCGATTACGTCACAGTGGCACAACTAGACTGTCCCATTTCCAAGGCTCCTATGTGGCCGAGAAATGTGGCTTTTTTTCCATGGCAATGAAGAATCCAACGGGTGGATCCTTCGCCGACCAACATATCCCGAGGTTCATTGCGTGCCGACGAGGATTCGAGAACACGGCGGCGTCAGCAGAGGAGCGAACGGCGGCTGAGGAGACACTTTTAATGTATGTATCGGGTTTAAACTGAGTCGAATAGCTAACAATACAAATGTTAAAGCCAATGTGATCTGAAGCAAAACCTAAACTAACATGCAGATGCTGGCGGTAAAGCATCTCCAGTTCTAATAAATGAAACAAACAAAAAAAAATCGAAGTTTCTGGCTCCATCTTTAAAGAACTTGACAGGTGCGGTGTTTCATGATGCACAGGTAAGGGAGGGAACAGCGGTGCTGTGACGCAAACAGGAAATCCACCGCAGAGCAGATCGTCTCATTTCAGTTAAGCCTTCGCGGGTCAAAGCAGCCTTCGAAGGACACGCCTTCGTAGACCGTGTCCTTCAAAGGATGCAGCTCCTGAATTGGGACACAGCTGTTGACTTCTCAAGGTGTTTTTCTTACTTAATGCAAAAGAAACAGAAAGAAAATTCTAAGACCGAGCAAGTTGTCCCCAAACTTTTGACTGGTACTGTAAGGCTAAGACCTGGTGGGCCAGCAGCCGTCGCAGTTAAACATGCTGTTAACTCATAACAGACTGTCGGTACGATAGCTTGATTAGTGTATTAAATACAGTACAGTACATTCTACAGACTGCAGTGACTAAGCATTACTGTCATTAACCTCAATATGAGAAGCTATAATGAGTGACACAGCTTGAAGGGCAATTCACCCTTATTTAATTTCTGTATAATTAAATGGTTAAGATGTAAACAAAGTCATTCAGAGTGGTTTGGTGTGAAACGCTCTGTTCTAGAGACACTTAAGAGTCAGAATTGCTCACAGTGGTGGTGATAGGAACCAGACGTCTGAGGTAATAGAGAATAAAAGAAGAAGACGTGTGGGTTCACAGGTGGTTTTGGATAGTAAATAAAACGGCTATATCTGTGATTTACACATGGTGACCCGGGTTCCCATCACCACCACTGTAAAGAAATCTGAGTCACTAAGTTTCTCTACAGTGAACCCTTTCACATGTTAACATCTCAACCATTGAATTATGCAGAAATGAACAAAAAATATTAAACTATAATTTACTTGACAGAAATTTAAAAAGAAAAAAAAACATCATTCAGAAAATATGATATTTTTGTCCCTTTTATCTTCTATACAGTTTCTCACTAAAATACTGCAAAAATCATCTCTGTCAGTTGTGGGGAGGTTTGTGTCACCCCTGTTGGCCGGCACAGATCAGTGGACTTACCCCTTTATCTCGAGACTTAGAGTTGAACTTTACTGTCTTTAATCTGGCTCTCTCTTTTTTCTCCACTCTGAGAAGGAACAGAAACACACAGGGAGTTACAGGTCACTAAAACCAATACGCAGCATCTTAAAAATATTAAGATAACGCTGTAGTCTGAACAAAACCTCGTATCTCTATTTTTGTATTTTTTCAGTTTTTGACCTAATTTAAAAAAGGCCTGTTGCTCTTTACATTGTCTGGAAATTTCATGATGAATGGACCAAAAAAAACGGCCCAAAATTACTTGGGGAAAAAAGTCTGGTTCCACTGACTTACATTAAAGGTAAAGTATGTTTTTTCCTTCTCCTGTAAAGTTTCCATTTTGGAGATAAGAGGTTTTGTTCCGACAGCAGCGCTATATTAAAATATTATTTACTACAACAGAAATTATATCATGGTCAAAATATACCATTTGTTAATTTGGCTTTTGCAGTACTGATATCATAGAAGACCAGTAAATCAGTAAATCTATAACAGTGTGTCATGAGGATCCTAACCAAGCAGTAATGCATTCTGCAATATGAATACAGAAATCACAATACAGAATTCTGGCCACATCATACAGCCCTAAATTATACAGATACCTTATATTCACTAGACATTGACAGAGGTGTTATAAAAGGTTAGGGAATGGGAATTCTGGATATTTCTCAGGTACATATCTGCAGATGCTGATATATAAGCATATATATATAATGTAGAAACTGGGACTAAATCTACCTGAATTACAGCATTACAGAGAAATGTACCATTTACGGTTAGAAATGCAGTAAAAATTAATACAATGCAGATATTTTAGTGCAGTAATTACCATTACCTAAACATTCTGCTCTTCCAGAGTACAATAAATAATAATAATAATAATAATAATAGTAATTTTTTAAATTATTTATATAGCACTTTTCATGCCGGTGGCAGCTCAAAGTGCTTTACAGACAGGTGATAAAGTTAAACAGTAACACAAGAAATTATAAGTATTAATTTAGAATCATGTAAGAAAATGACAGATCAAATTAAAAGATAAAAACACCACGAGACGTAGAGTTTTAATTAAATGCAAAGTTAAAGAGATGCGTTTTTAGATGCTTCTTAAAACTGAACGCTGAGCTTCACCGTCTGAACGAGTCTCTCCATGTTTTCTGTATATTACTGAAGCTGTTTGTAGAAGGTCAGTATCTGCAATGATCACATGCTGGAACAGTCAATCTAAACATCTGTCTGATGCTGATATTTTTAAAAGTAATTACCAACCGATACTGATACGATTCCAACATCGCTGTGCGTCTCTAGTTGAAATATGAACGGTACAGTCTGTAACACTCAACAAGGCGGCTGTATTTAGGCACAGTCTCGCCTTTCAATAAAAAAGAGCCAATCAACCTGATAGTAAAGACGTAAGCGGGAAAAGGCGCCCTCATTGTGAAGATGTGTGTTTGCGCAGTAGCCGAAACAACCTGACTACATTCCTTCTGTGTTTATTTGAGCCAAACACCAAAAACTACTGATGCGATTTGTGTCCGATTTTTAGAGCCAGGCTCTCGGTAGCGGGTTTACAGGTCTCTCCTCATTCAAGAAGCTTGGGGCCTAGATTTGACTGGGGGTATGACTGGAAAGTAACTGCCTGGCAGTGTACAGCTGCCGAGTGGACAGACTTTCCTAGAAGGACTTTGACGTTGATCCTTTAGACTAGCGATTTTACACCATAACTAAAGCAGTTATAGTAGCTAATACAGTGCTCCGTTGGCTGGTTTACGTAGATGTGCGCGGGGTCTGACCTTCTCTTGCTAGGGATGACCCCCATCTCCTCCACCTCTCCCTCCGGAGTGACCTGCCGTGCCTGCCACCACTCATCATCGGAGGCGTTCACTACGTGCAGGATGTCTCCAAACTTAAAGTTCAGACCCTGGCTGGGCAGACCCGAGTCCTTGGTCTTATCATAGTCGAACAGCGCCCTGAGGAGCAGATAACAGAGCCAGGAAGAGTTTAGTAGTGAAGAAATGATCTGAGAGATCAAATACATGTTAGTAGTCTTCAAACAGCCAGTTAAGCAACATGTTTTTAATTTTGAAAAACTAGTATTTTCAGTAAGACGCCTCATTTCTGGAAAGCCAACATAAAAATGACGTTTGGTCATTAAGCGCTTTGACACTTAGCCACACCACGATTCAGTCGAATGATTATTCTTAAGCATATTCATTAGTGATTTACTGTCACATGTAGTAAAGTGACATGCAAAGCAACAAATGATTAAGAAAAGGAAAAAGGACATTGAAATTGTAAAGGTGAAACATGCCTGAATGTCAAAGCACTTAATGAGCAAAGGGGTAAAGCGAGGTCATTTTTATTTTGGCTCCCACAAATGAGGCGCTTTATTGAAAATAATATGCTTTCTTAGAATAAAAGAATGAGGATTTTTATTTTGAAAAATGTTTGAGTAAAATGACACAGTAGTCCATACTAATATCATGTAAAACATGTAGACTTTATAAATGTTGATATGCACATCCATTAATATGTTATGAAGCATTTATGTAAGATGTTATGAACGTGTTATGTAGACACCCATTCAAGAAAAGTGTTACCAACATTTTTTGGCCATTATCATACACCGATCAGGCATAACATTATGACCACCTCCTTGTTTCTACACTCATTGTCCATTTTATCAGCTCCACTTACTACATAGGTGCACTTTGTAGTTCTACAGTTACAGACTGTAGTCCATCTGTTTCTCTGCATACTTTGTTAGCCCCCTTTTACCCTGTTCTTCAGTAGTCAGGACCCTCATGGACCCTCACAGAGCAGGTACTATTTGGGTGGTGGATCATTCTCAGCACTATTTGGGTGGTGTTTAAAAACTCCAGCAGCACTGGACCAGCACAACACACACTAACACACCACCACCACATCAGTGTTACTGCAGTGCTGAGAATGACCCACCACCCAAACAGTACCTGCTCTGTGAGGGTCCATCCTGACCACTGAAGAACAGGGTAAAAGGGGGCTAACAAAGTATGCAGAGAAACAGATGGACTACAGTCTGTAACTGTAGAACTACAAAGTGCACCTATATAGTAAGTGGAGCTGATAAAATGGACAATGAGCGTAGAAACAAGGAGGTGGTCTTAATGTTATGCCTGATCGGTGTATATTTTACCTTGTATCAGTTTTACAGAGTCTGTAAAGAGTCCTGATGTAGAGCTGCTGCTGTGCTCTTTTCTTACAACTGACTGAAACCTGGTTAGACTACGGCTCATATTCACAGTCAGTAATGTATCTAGAATTTTCAAAGGCCTAGAGCAGCTCTAGTTCCACCCACTGTAAATCAAAAAGTGATTGGTTGCTGTCACTTTGTAATTACATTGTTAGTTAATATAAAATGCCTTCAGTTCAGCTCCCTGAAGTCCCAACCAATGAGAAAGCTCGCTTGGCTGTAGATACCACCGAGAAAACTAATCCTGACTGAACAATGTTTCGTTGGTCTTTTCAAAATTCTGACCCTTTTGTTTCCAACCAAAATTTAACAATGAAATAAGAGAATTACTACGATACTTGCAGACTTAAAAACAACAAGCATAAAGATGAATTAAAAATGAAAGACGTGTTTTTTTGGTTCACTAAAGGCCTTTAAGGTGTACCTGACGTATAGAGATCTCTTCTGGCTGGTCCTCAGAGAGCCTGATCCAGAGCTGATGCTGCTGTTCATCATCTGCTCCCGCAGGTCATGGATTTTAGCCTCGAAACGCCTGTACTCTAAAAAACAAACACAAACAGCTCTCGAACACCTCTCCACAGCTCATGGATGTACCTACAGCAGGACAGGGACGATAATACGGCAGAGAAAGAGAGTGGGCTTCATTTGTCTGGGAAAAATTGCCCACTTTTGTATTTAGTAGTGGTGGTTCTGGAGAGATGCTTCATACATGGTCAACATCAGAGCACTGTAGAGGCTTTTAGAAGTGGGTGGCGGGCGGGGGTAGATAGATAGATAGATAGACAGATAGATAGATAGACGGGGTTAGATTGATAGACAGATAGACAGATAGATAGATAGATAGATAGATAGATAGACAGATAGACAGATAGACAGATGGACAGATGGACAGATAGACAGGGGGGTAGACTGAGACAGATAGACAGGGATAGACAGATAAGGTAGAGAACAACACAGTGAGGGAGGAATACAGAAAGAGAGGGAGAAAGAGAGGGAAAGAAAGAGAGATGGAGAGAGGGACAGAGAAAGGAAGAAAGACATAGAAAGAAAGATAGAGATGCAGAGACATATGGAGAGGAGAGAGATAGAGGGAGATAACGACAGAGAGAGAGCAAGAGAGAGAGAGAGAAAGAGACAGAAAGCCATAAACACAAAGAGAGAAAAGAGAGAGTGAGAGTAAGACAAAGAGAGAGAGAAAAAAGAGTGAGAGTAAGAGAAAGAAAGAGAAAAAAGAGAGCAAGACAAAGAGAAAAAAGAGAGTGAGAGTAAGACAAAGAGAGAGAGAAAAAAGAGTGAGAGTGAGAGAAAGAGAGAGAAAAAGAGTAAGATTAAGACAGAGAAAGAAAAAAGAGTGAGAGCAAGACAGAGAAATCAGGGCATCCTGACCAATCACAGCTCCAGATGAGCTTCTGTGGGTGTTTTGATGAATCAAAGCGTTCATGTAACCCAACAAAACCAAATGATTTTGGTCGATTTCTTTATCCATGTCCCATCACTGATTCATCAGTTTAATTTACTCATTTTAATATGAAGCAATAATGAGAACACTAGTACAGTGTCCATACGGTGCGGCTCTAAGGGGGCAGAAAAAGGAGAACCCGTTATCATCTTTCATCCTGTCTACTGCGAGGCCTCCTGCTGGTGTATCCAGTTCCTCTCTGCAGTGGAAACAGAGCAGACACTAAAGCCTCAGCAACACGATCCTCCAACAGAGCACACGCTCTCACACACACACACACACACACACACACACACACACACACACACACACACACAGAAGCGGTCTACTGTTTCAGTATTGTTGTTATGGAGTGTGTTGTTTGTGTAAAGTAACCTTGTAAAATAAACTAACCTACGAGAGAGGTGCTCACATCAGTGAGCCCCTCAAGCTTAAAGGGCCCCCCTTCTTTACTTTTCTATAAAGTCTGTGCGCGTTCATGTACCAAAAACAGTCATATTTCATTTTCATATGACCATTTTTCAACCTACCTTCATCCCTCAGAATTAAACCGACTGTTTTTGTTCCTGTGCCTTTACGACTGATGAATGTAAATGAGCTCTGCTCTGATTGGCTGTCATGTATTGTGTCTTGGTCTAAAAGTAGTCTGGGCTGAAATAACTTCCGTGTGTATGGGCAGGGCTAAACTGCAGTCGGCTGAATATTTGTAAATATTTTGTGACATCACAAAAACATTGATTTTAAAACAAGCTGTTTCATAGCTAACATGTTATATGTAAACTACTGATATTTACATACTACCTCAATATCTTTTAATTATAAGATAATACAGTTTTATAAGAAAATACAGTTTTCCTTGATACGGACCCTTAAGCTGCATGTCCATTTCTTATGGTTTATTATTCAATAACTACATGGAAAACAATGCCAAATTTATTAATATGAAGAGTTAATATGAATTGTAGGAAAGAGGCCTGGATCCAGGTCTGTTTATAGTAAAGGGCTATAGTTAAACATATTATTATTAGTAGTAGTAGTATTAGTATTATCACCACCACTATTGTTATTATTATTATTATTATTATTATTACGACTACTACTACTACTACTACATGACATCAAAAGCCTTGTCACAACAATGAAGGAATCTTCAATGCAGGTCTGGGCAGATTACTTGATTAAAAAAATTATTATTAAAATTAAGCTTCTTAATGAATCAGCAGTGACTAGTTGACAGTTTGCTTGATTATAATGCATATTTTAAACTCTCCTACTGTTCCCTCAGTCGGATGGACACACCCTTTTCACCCATACATTTACTGTATTTCATTTTATTACTATTTGTTTTTTTGTGTTTGTGATTTTTTTTAACTTACTATTTCACTGTAAAGCACTTTGAGCTGCAACATGTATGAAAAGTGCTCTTATTATAATAAAGATGCTGTATTTATTTTTTCATTCATTCATTCTTTCACTCAAGCATGTTTTGCCATACAGTGTTCCTAGGTTCCTTTTTTCAATTATATCTATTTTTTAATGACTCTTAAATCTGTATTTTGGGATGTTTGATAAGCTCTGCTTGGTTTGTTTTTGTTCACATTAAGTCCATTTTTAAGGTTTGGCTTTTAAAAGCTCGACTGTTCGATCACAGATACAAATCCACAGCGACAGCCCTACTAATAAGACATAAAATACACTGATAAAGCACAACGCTGAGATACTTCAGATACTCACTGATCCACTCACTGCATGCTAACACAGTTGTATGCAAACGTTTAGGCACCCTTGGACAAATTCCATGCTTTGTTGATTTTCTAAGTGACAGTATGTTAACATAAAATATGGCATTTGTCTGCCCATGACAGTGTACAGTTTCTTTATTTGCTGAGTTTAACCTTTTTAACTCCTTGAGACCACCGGTGGATCCAAAATGCACTTCGTCATGTTCTTCATAACTTTCATATTTCATAAGCTACATTCAAAAGGTGGGGGTCATATGAGAGCGGTAACTGTCTTCTTTCCAGTCAAATAGATGGGTGATGTAATTTTAAACCCTTATAATAAAAGAAGCTGAACTCACAATTTTTTTGTCTACTGAAAGTCGACCCATTTTTCCACAAATCTGGGCTATAAACTATAAACAGATGGCGTCTCTTCAGTGATCTGCTCTGTAAAAATTATTTTGATAAAATAATACAAAGAGCGTCTAAGATTTTTGGTTTCAGCAGTAAATTGTAAGCATATAGCAATATGTATGATCATAAAACACATGTTCTGTTAATTTGAGGGGAGCTTTTACAAAAAATAAATAAAATAAAAATTTACATTTATTTCATGCAGTTACTGAATAACTTGCGTTACGATTTGGTCACATAAATTCAGATGGAAAAACCAAAATATACCCTGGAAAATAATAAAAAAATAAAACAACTGAACTTTTTTTTTTTTCAAATTTTTTTAAAATTTAGCAAATAAAGAGTAATTGTGCATTACATATTAACTTATTCTCACTTGGAAAATCAGCAAAACATGTCAAACATGTCTAAAACAGACACACATTGTTAAAAAAAAAAACACATTCTGTCTCTAACTTGACACCACAGTGTGTTCAGTTGGAGACGACACATTTTGTGTTACCTTAAGCACAAAATGCGCTGAAATCTTTCTGTGCTCAGTTATGGATAAAACATTTTGTAATGCTTTTAACACAGAATGTGTTAAATCAGACAAACAGTATAACACAAAAACAGGTAACACAAGTATGTGTGTTGTTACTTAACACATCACATTTTTGAGTGTAGGGGTGCCCAAACTTTTGCGTAAGACTGCAGAAAAGACTATCGGCTCCAGCATGAACCACCAAAGAGAACAAAACATTAACTTGTATGGTGAAATACTCCTTTAAATACAGCTGGGAAACAGCAAAAGTCCCCAAAAAGCTTTTTTTTAATCATTATAACAGCACTGGAGCCACAATGATCTTTGGAAACAACTTACTGCTAGTCATTCACATGAGAAACATCTACAAGAAAACCCAGAGGAAGCTGGTTTCAGACGTTTGGAGATGTCAAACCCTGCAATTAGCTCAGACTTCTCCTCTTTGTTCCCCATACATGCTTTCCAGAGTTGAACTGAGAGCAGTACTTACAGTATTCAGCTCCTGGAGAATTTCTCTGTGAACTGTCCACTGACTGGACACCGTCATACAGCCAGCACACATACACCTCGCCTACCGCCTCTCTCTCACTCTCCAGCAGAGAGGCAGACACTATAGGACTCCACCAACCCCTCCCATCCCTCCCTCTATCTCTCTCTCTATCTCTCTCTCTCACTATTCAAGGCGATGTACTTCAGGCCACAGTGAATCTGTCCTTGAATAAATATGAACATGAAAGCCAGCATGAAAAAGTGTTGAACGGTAAACACACACACACACACACACACACACACACACACAGCAGCTGGAGCGCAGATTACCGTCACACTCACTAGATCAGATCTCTCATCTACCTCGCAGAGGTGTAACACAGCGTATTGTACTGTATCTTACTGCATCACAGCTAGTGTGTTAGCTCGGGGCTAACATACTAGCATGTGGCTAGCACATTACATAAAGAAACTTTTAAGGACAGCTTGTGTTTAGTGTTTAACCCCTGTGTGGTGTCGATGTGTTTGTTACTCAGTGGTCTGGTGACCCACCACATTATTGTTTATTTAAATCAATACAGACATAACAATTTATGTAAAGGTACCAGATGTTTAAAATATCACAAGTGTCCAGCGTAGGGTTCTTCTTTTAGCAGCTGTAGCCGGTCAGCAGCCTGTCCATGTTGTCCACCCTCACACACACACACATACAAACACATACACACACACACACACACTAACAGCAGGCCATGTAGGGGGAGAACAGAGTGAAGAACACAGCACCTCCACACTTTTACTCCCTGCGGGTTCAGCCCAACACCACATGTGTAATATAAATGTGTGGGGGGTGAACAGAGTGAAGACACTGAAAATGGGTTATTTTATATGTTCTTCACAGAAAATGAGCAAAGACCAAGAATCTGAAGAAAACCTCTCATCTCCAAACTGCTAACTTTACAGGAGACGGAAAAAACCTACTTCACTTTTAATGTAAGTCAGTGGAACCAGACTATCTTCCCCCCCAAGTCATTTTGGGCTGCTTCTTTTTATCTTTCATGAAATTAACACACAATGTAAAGAGCAACAGGCATTTTCAAATTATGTCAAAAACTGAAAAACGACAAAAACGGAGATACGAGGTTTTCTTCCGACAGCAGTGACGTTAGAAACACACTGGCTAATCAATAATGTGACCTGGTTAAAGACTGACCAAAATAACTTTTCTTGCATCGCATGAACACAACGATTCATCAAAATACCCACAGAAGCTCATGTAGAACTGTGATTGGTCAGGATGCTCACAGCAGTGTGACTGGCCAATAACGCAACAATAGGTAACAAACAATGCATTCCGCAGCCCTATTCCTATTCCTTCTTTTTTCTGTCTTCTCTCGCTTCGTCTCACTCTCTCTGTCTAACTCTCATACTTTCTTTTCTCTCTCTCTCTCTCTCTCCCCCTCTCTTTGGAAAAAAAAAATTCAGATTAGACAAATGATATATCACATTGCGCATCTCTACATTTAACTTCCTTTCAAACAAATAACGCAGCACTTGCACACATAGTTGTGCAGAGCCCAAAAACAGTGTCAGACTGTGGGGACTGTGTACAATTATCTACAAAGCTTTTACTTAATTCATCATATTTTACACAACTTCCCAGCAGAAAGCCCCAAATGTTAAACCATAATTCTTTATTTTCCCAGTCTGCTTTCAAACACGACGGAACACCCAGCAAAGAAGGCGTTTTCCATAAAACACAACATACTCAGTCATTTACAAGCTTGTGGTGGGGCATGAGTGCGTCTACACTTTAAAAAAGGAAACATGGGTGTCCATTTTCTGAGCAGAGCAGAATGGGTGTAGAAAACCCACCAAAACCAACCACCCAGAAAAATCTACTGCTGCCATCTATATTACATTATGTAATGGAGCTAAACAAATAAGTTACGTTACCCTCTATTATCCCAAAATAGAGAAATTCACCCAGCATTTAACCCATCTGTGCAGAGAAACACCCACATACACACTAGTATACACACACACTAGGGGGCAGTGAGCACACTTGCCCAGAGCGGTGGGCAGCCTTATCCACAGCACCCAGGGAGCAGTTAGGGGTTGGGTGCCTTGCTCAAGGGCACTTCAGTCTGTCCTGTCAGCTCAGGGGATCGAACCGGCGACCTTCTAGTCACAAGGCTGGTTCCCTAAAACCGGCTTTTTGGATTACTGGCCTACAGCATTAGACTCACCCTCTGGTCTGTAATGGGCGACGATGGTGACAGTCTGGCCGGCGTTCTTCAAAGTGGCCGCTGCCTGCTCGTGAGTGGCGCTGCGCAGGTCCACTCCGTTCACCTGGGGGGCAAAGAAAGAGAGAGAGCACTCAGCTCTGAGGAATAACCAGGGGAAATCTGGACCTGCTGCAAATCAGGAGGATCACAGACTCGGCTCATCTTTGTTACTGTTCTCATATTCAAGTATACAAGGGGGATAAAATACAGTTTCAGGACGGATCAGCTTGAGGCAGCTAAAGGAGAATTCCACCAATTCCTGGAAATTTTAGCACTATGAAATGTAACCAAAGTCATGCAGGATGTTTTGAAGGAAAATGCACTATTGTAGAGAAATTTAGCAACTTATATGTCTTTACAATGTCACTTTCAGGAACCACGAAAAGTCCACTATGCATAAATAGATGGTTTAATCTAGTATCTATACAACCAGTAAGGCTACATGTAAGTTTCGATGTATAAGGCTGATAACGCGGTAATGAATCCATAAAAATCCACTTTCTTTAGGTGCTATTTTCCCTCGTCCTGAATGTATTTTCACAGAAGTAAGACACTAAGGCTAAAATCCTTATCATAAAACAATCGTTAAACAGCCTCTAAGCCATCAGGCAACGTACTTGTAATAATTTTATCTAATAATTTTCTATGAATTAGCTTTTAGAGGCTTTAAACGCTTGGACCTGGGTTCCTATGACTGCCGTTCTGCACAATTTTGACATCTCTAGAGTGGTGCAGCTTTCTTCAAAACAACCCGAATGACTATTTCACAAGAAATAAATTATGCTGAAATTTAAAAATGGGTGGAAAGCCCCTTCAAGTCTAGTCTTGTCATTTATTTGATTTAGCATTAAAAAATGACTGATCCACATTTGTAACATATTCTGCCTTCCCCAAAACAGGAGGCTTCCAGTGCAGTGATGTGACATGAGGGCTGTTTGTACAGAAGCAGAGTGCGAGTGTTTCAGACAGTTATATTTGAGGGGAGAGTGTGGGGTGGGTGTGTTCCTGTGCTGCTTTCACAGGCTTGTTGGATGATCCTTTTCCCACTTGTGAAGCTGTAATTAGTCTCTGTGCTCGAGTGCATTGTAGCTGGAATTGGAAGTGTTTGCTTGCCGAGCCTGTTTGGTAAACACTCTATAACAACAGCTCTGTTCACGTATTTTGTTATCTTCCTAACATTTCCCCACTGTAAAAATACAAGTGATGCAACTACCTGTTAAAGATGTAAGTTAATGTCTGGGGCCTAATCTGTCACTACAAAAAGTAAGTTGCACTTTGAAAAATAAAGGAATACCACGCTTTTTTGGCTAAGTTCACATTACCAGGTTGAAGTGGCACAAATCAGATTTTTTTCCCCTGATGTGACTCAGATTTGATGTTTTCAGAGCTGTGTGGACACACAAATCTGATCTTTTCAAATCTGACCTGAGCCACTATTGCTACATTCACATTACAAGCCTCATTGCTCGAATCCAATTTTTTGCTCAAATCTGATCTCTCTGACATGATGGTTCTCACTCGTTTAGGTAAGAGATTCAAATCTGTCATTAATGTGAACGAACTGCCGTCCTAAAATGACCCTCATGAGCACATCCTACTCAGAAACGTCACATGAATGAATCACGAGCATCATCAGCACAAACTAACGAGCAGAACGAGCTTCGCTGAGAAGATCATTAACTCTGATCAGCTCTCAGCTTCATTATTAGAGCGAGACGAAGGGAGAAAAAGGTGAGATGAGCTGCTTTTCCAGCGTTTACAGGCTTTAACTTCTGTTTGGAGCTGCTGCCATGGTAACGCTGAATGATGGCGCAGACGCAGTGGAAAAAAAGCACATTCTCATTAAGGTCGCATGACCACGAATCGGATACGTATCCGATCTAGGACCACATAGTGGCTCAGGTCTGATAAAAGATCAGATTTGCGTGTCCACACAGCCCTGAAAACATCAGATCTGAGTCACAAAAAATCAGATTTGTGCCACTTCATGTAATGTGAATATAGCCTATGTGGTCCTAGATCTGATACGTGTCAGATTCGTGGCCATATGACCTCAATGTGAACACTCAGATCGGAATTCATGTGCTTTTTTAGTTAAAGCCAGGTAAACAGCGGAAAAGCAGCACATCTCACCGTTTTCACCTTCGTCTCGCTCTAATAATGAAGCTGAGAGCTGATCAGAGTTAATTATCTTCACAGTGAAGCTCGTTCTGCTCGTTAGTTTGTTTGCTTATGATTCACGTGACGTTTCTGAGTAGGATGTGCGTGCGGATGGGCATGCGGGTCATTTCAGGACGCCGGCTCGCTCACATAAACGACAGATTTGAATCTCTTACCTAAACAAGTGTGAACCATCCTGTCAGAGAGATCGGATTTGAGCAAAAAATTGGATTTGAGCAATGAGGCTTGTAATGTGAACGCAGCCTTTCTGTCCAGTTGAAAGGGTAATGGTCACTAACAAGCCAGAAACTCAGAAATCAAAACTGTTTTGGAAGTTACAACTTGTAAGTATGACTTGAGGGGACATTCATACACAACTTTTAGGTCAGGAACGTGTATTTATGTGGTTATAATAACTCTAAAGGCACATGAAGGCAGTACTAGTCTTTGCAGAATAAAGGACGAGGGGATAAAGGACGTTAAAGTGTCACAATTTCTACACAGCATCAAAATATTTATGTACGAAATATTTATGTAGAGAAGGGGTGGGGCTTACACTATACATACACCCAATGTCTGGGCTTTTGTTCTAAATTCACTTATAGATTAGAAGAGTGGCCTTATTTCGTTATTACCAAAGATCAAGAAGTTATGTAATTGTAATATGTAGTTACTACTGTTTATAGTGATTTATTGATGAGTTCAAAATATGAAGAATTCTGGATGTAATTTTATTGTACCTTCATTCTTGATGCTTTCTCAGTCATTGTAGGATCATCTACAGCTCTGTCCGTCACACACATCTAACATCTCTACATTTACAGTCCTACTACTGGGTTGAAATCTGTGTAGCATCATAAAATCATTTTACCAGCATTTTTAAATTTTATTGTGATTCCAAACTTCTGAATGCTAGTGTATGTGTTACACCTAAGACAGAGCCAGTGACCGCAACTGAATAACTGAATGAATCTATATGGGGAAAAACAGATGGATATGCTGTGGTACAATACGTAGTTAAATGTTTTGGGCTACTGATGGTCACTCACAGAGACGAGGCGGTCTCCTTTCCTCAGTTCTCCGCTCAGGTCCGCAGGGCCTCCTGCCAGGATGAAGGAGATAAAGATGCCCTCTCCGTCCTCTCCGCCAACGATGTTAAAGCCCAGACCTGTAGCGCCCCGGTGCAGGACCACCTTCCTGGGCTCTCTGCAATGAAGACAAACACACAGAGACAGAGGTTTGTTTTTATACCTTGTCAGAATACGGGTTAATATATGTGCGTGTATGTGTATGCATATATACACACACACACACACACACACACACACACAAGGTCCAATTTTGACAACTGGGCAAGTTTGTGTACCAAAAACATTAGTAATCAATTTTTACATGTCCATTTCCCTCTTTTATTTCTTTGCATTATACAGGCTGTTTTTTGTTACCTCACTGATATATGTAAATGACCTCTGTTCTGATAGGCTGCTGTGATGTGGCTCATGATGTGGCTCATCCAAAAAGCAGCCCGTGCTTTTACAGTACTTACATACTACATCAAAAGGAAAATTTGTTTTTCTATGACATCGACCCTTTAAAGCCACTCTTAAAAGTTACTGCTGTGTCCTCCCAGTGAAAAGCTGTTCTCAAAGGAGTCACTGACATTACGTCCCCCTTCAAAGAGACACTAACAGTCACACAAGCAGACACCTTAAACTCAGCTTAGCTTACTTAGCTGCCTCACACGTTTCTTTCTCATGTGCATCTAAAATGGCTAATGGACTGACCACCCCAGAGTCCAGACCTCAACATCACTGAATGTGTCTGATTACTTCAGAAAATGATCAACCAGCTTCTAAGACTGAACTTTGGAGGTGTGTCTGCAGATTCTTTGAGGAACTGAAAGTGAGTCTCCTGAAAGGAATGGAAGCTGGAATAAAGGTGATTGACACACACACATATACACCAGACATAATAACTCAAATAATTCACTCACAGTGATTTGGTGACTCAATACAGCAAAAGAAGTGGCCCTGCTTGGCATTCAGCTCTAGTCACGAAAATCATATTACTGCTAAAGTGACTCATGAAGCTCATCGCAATCATACAGATTAAACAAGTCATTCTGTGAGTGTCATTACTACTACAGAACTGAACTATAAAACACTGTGACGAGATCTGTAAACGCAGCACTGCTGACCACAGAGCGCCTCATGCAGCCGGCCATTAAGTGTTTTCTTCTGTTCAGTCCGTTACGGCCAAGGCTAAAAGCATCCTGGATCTGTCCGCACACTGTTAAGCCTTACACGTCCAGAGGCATCGCTGTCATTTCGCTATACATCTGATACCCATTACACACTTATTAATATGTAACTGCATAATTAATTACATAACTACTTACATAATTAAATGTACATATTATTTATATTCTTTATTGGAAGGACAATCTGCACTTTGTTTTGATGTCAAAAATGAAAAAAAGGCGAAAATTTAAAGGCTGTTTTTTCTGCCAAATATGACTGTACACGCAATAATAACGTCATCAAATTCAAATCATAATAATATATCTCTTCTTCTACTTAGAAACACAAACACGGTGTAGACCGAAAGACTCCAATCTGAACTCTGTACAGAATTTCTCCGCTTGTTCCAGTGAGTTACGAGTGACAAACAATGAAACTATACATAAGAGGAGGTTAGTGTTGTAAACGAGAAAGACCTAGTGTGCTGACAGGTGCAGTTCACAGGACCGGCCTCTAGAGGACGCTGCTGCTCTGAGACGACACTACTGCTAAAAGCACCGAGCTGAATGACAAGACATCCTCCCAGCACTTCTGCAAAGGCTGCTCTAGAGTAAAATGCGCTACGTTAGAGGTCAAACACTCTTCAATCACAGCTCACTGTTCAAAATATCACTGATAGACAAGGTTAAATGGTATTTTGGAAGGTTGTGCTCTTGTGAGGTCCCAGACTGGACCATGGTTCTACAAATGACTGTTTGGAGAGCTTGACCATGTGTGATTCTGCCCTCTTTAAGTGGAATTACAGAGAGAGAGTGGAGAGAGAGAGAGAGAGAGAGAGAGAGAGAGAAAAAGAAAGAAAGAAAGAAATATGGGGAGAGAGAGAGAGAGAGAGGACACAGGGGGAAGAAAGAAACAGACAGATATAAGTGGAGAGAAAGAGAGAAAGAAAGAAAAAGAAAGAAAGAAAAAGAAAGAAAGAAAGAAAAAGAAAAATGGGGAGAGAGAGAGAGAGAGGACACGGGGAAGAAAGAGAGAGACAGATGTAAGGGGAGAGAGATAGAAAGAAAGAAAGAAAGAAAGAAAGAAAGAAAGAAAAAGAAAGAAAAATGGGGTACAGAGAGACAGATATGGGAAGAAAGAGAGAGAGAGATAGATATAAGGGGAGAGAGATAGAAAGAAAGAAAGAAAGAAAGAAAAAGAAAGAAAGAAAAAGATGCAGGAGAGAGAGATGGAGAGGGAGAGAAAGAAAGAAAAAGATGGAGGAGAGAGAGAGAGATGGAGAGGGAGAGAAAGAAAGAAAGAAAGAAAAAAGAAAGAAAAAGAAAAATGGGGAGAGAGATATGGGGAGAAAGAGAGAGAGACAGATATAAGGGGAGAGAGATAGAAAGAAAGAAAGAAAAAGATGGGGGTGAGAGAGATGGAGAGGGAGAGAAAGAAAGAAAGAAAGAAAGAAAGAAAGAAAGAAAACAAAAAAAAAGAAAGAGAGTAAGCGAAGGTACAGGAGAGTGACAGGATAACGTTCACTGGACTCCTGCCAGCTGCCCTCATGTTCAGCAGTTCTCTGGGTGAAGCCCAAAAGCTCAACCTGGCAACCTGACACTGACCTGTCTGGGTCATCAATAAAGAAACGCAGAGAATCTGATACAGCACTTATCAGATTAGACTGACCAACTGAGTGATGTAGATCAAAAACCTACTACATCCTGAACTGACCACTGTATCTAGTGACAGTTCGGCAGCACGACAATCAGGACTGAATACACCAGCATGACGAACACTAACAAAAACTGAGATACACAGATCTGTGCACACAGACACCTAAACACACTGTCGTTTATCTGGGCAGTACGTTGGGTTTTAGCTTGTAAAATCACATTGTTATTAGAATAAAGATAAAAAATAAATAAATACGGTAAACAGTAACAAGAATTTCCTGTTTTCAAAAAGTAACAGATATCTTGTGAGGTAGTCTGAAGAACACAGTTTGGTTCTAGATTTCTCATGAAGGCCTCAGGCAATCACATGGATTTATTATACTCCATCAGCAGCACATTGGATCTAACATAATGAAGTATTGATTAGCCAAACCAGGTATTGGATTGTAACTACAAATAACACTGGAGTTCCACAAGGAGAGGTTTGGAACGAGTTAAATGAACACTAACATTTTATATGTCAATATACAGGGTGATCGAAAAAGATGCATCTGATTTCAAAATGATTTATTTCACTGGTAAATCATTACAGAACAATGCAGTAAACTGTAAATGGTTTAAATGAGCATAAAGTTTATTATGTAATTTTACAAGTTCTCAATATGAACCTCCTCCAGCTGTACAGACAACAACACCATAGTCAGATTCATCCCATACTCGATTGAGCATGTCGGGTGTCGCTGCACTCACGACTCGATTTCAGAGATCATCCAGTGTTGTGGAACCAACAACGAACACTCTGAACTGTTGGAGCTTCACTGACAACAAAAAATCAGGTTGCACAGTTATGACTGATTCACTCTTACTGAAGTGGAGAACACAGAATGCTTTCTACTCAGGGGTCTCCATCTCCTCGCAGACTGAAGGGAGCCATGAGTGAGAAACTCTATGACCCCCTCTTTCAATTGGAATGTGATTGGTTCCTAGGCGCCTCACGGTTGTAAAAATACGGCGCTTTGAAATCGGATGAATCTTTCTGAATCACCCTGCATAGTCAGACCGAAGCAAGAGGGTGCAGCTATGTATTTCTGCACCTCTACAGGACACAGTAAACTTCTAGCACTAATCAGAAGAGTAAACGCTACCTCGTCATGTCATCCTCCCCATGTGTGGTCTTCGGGGTGGGGGAGTAACGTCCAGAGGAGGCGGGGGGCACCGTCTGGCTCAGGAAGTTTGGGGGGCTGATATGGTTCTCCATGTGTTGGGAGTAAGCTGAGAGAAACAGAAACAGAAAACAGTCAGTTAAGAATAGTATATAAAATAACACCAACAAAACATTTATAAATAAATAATAATAATACTGTTCTCCAGAAATGTGGGTAAAGAGCCCGCTTTGACCGACCACTTCCATTTATTACAGAAAGCTAATTGGCTTGTTTACTTTCTTCGGACTGCCTAAAGAAAAAAAAACTAAAAATAAACTGGGGTTGTCATGACTACTGCATCAATAGTTTAATCGATTACAATATATGTTCTTGATGAATCATCAAACAAGGTATCTGCAGGTCATTATTAGGTCATGTTTATCAGTCTGAACATTCTCCACAAGGGGGTGCTATTATTTGCTTTTGTGTGACAGCTCCCAGGCTAACAGGCTCCTCCTATAATATTAAGTTAGGCTTTACTGAACGATTCCCTGCAACATATAACGTAAAGAATGTACCAGCTGATGGTCTTTACAGTTCAAAGGCTCGAATAATAACAATAATAATCGAGTTGGCTTAAGTAGTACTAAAACTAAAGAGTGGGAAAGTGAATGTACACCACTGCTAGCCTGGTGCTAACATTTCCCATAGAAGTGCTAGATGATATATGTGGTGACAGTGCTGACAAGATGATGAAGTAACTCTTACATTTTTTAAATTGGTTTTAAATTTCTAAAATTTTGGCATTAAATGGGGCTTAAAAGCATGCAAATACCAGATAACACCCACTGGTCTCTCTCACAGTGAGACACTTGACAGATACCCACATTTCTATGCATTTTCTTATGCAGTTTTGTCACAATGTTTCATTTATTTTCAAAAAATCCCTTTATATTTTTTTCCCGTAAAGTGTTTCGGAATATTTGAAGGGCTGCTGCTCTTGTTAGTAAAGCCTCTTTTTATTGTTTGGGCTTCAATTAAAAAAAGAGCTTTATTAATTGTGTAAATGATAGGTATAACACTTTATTACTAAAATATTAAATAGTGATTTGTGATTTTTCAATAAATCTGTCTTTATGTACCGTCCCCAACTGCTTCAAAAAAAACAAAACAAAAAAACCCTGGACCGTACGAACCTGTACGAACAGACACGTCCCACAGGCGCACATACTGAACAACAGTGTCACCTGAGTGAACTATGTGCATCATGAACAAACCAACCAGCAGACCAAGTCTTCAGATAATTTGCTCTGAACTGCTCTCAGCCGCTCATTAGAGCGAGATGAAGGTGAAAAACGATCGGATGAATTACTTTAGCAGTATTTGCTAGCACTAACTTCAGGATAGGCGCTGCTGCCACATTAACACGTTAGCCGCGTTCCAAGGTCTAGGCTGCAGCCGAGGTAGTGCAGGTCCTCGGTAGGACTGTCCTATGAAGACTCCTCCTTAGTAGCCTATTGGTCACACAAATGGAACAATCCTAACGAGGCTGGGTGGTGACGTCACCAAAAAGGCCCCGACTACTGCAATTATAGCGCGAAACTTGTGAGGGAACTGGTGAGAGAAAATGGAGCCTGCAGCACTGTGTTTATTGCTTTTTCGTTTTCTCATAGAAAAGGAGGAGATGTTCTAATGTAGTACGATACACTACATATATATGGGGCTCCCGAGTGGCACAACCGTCTAAGCGTTGGCCCTATCATCAGGAGATCGTGAGTTCGATCCCTGGTGATGCTACAGCAATCCATAGCCGGGAGTCCGAGAGAGCACAATTGGCCTCGCTCTCTCTGGGTGGGTAGGATGACCCCTCCTTTCCCCCCCCATCACTCAGCGCGAGGCTAGTCAGTGCAGGCGTCTGTTAGCTGACGTAACAGATCTGGCGGTTGGCGCTTTCCTCCGAGCGCGTTTGGCTGTCCAATGACGTTGCGTGAGCGGCAGTTCGAAAAGAAGCGGTGGTTGGTTTCACAGGTCTCGGAGGAAGCCTGTGTTAGCCTTCACCCTCCTAGCGTTGATAGCATCGTGTGATTGGGGGAGTCCTAACTAGCGGGTGGAATTGGAGACGACTAAATTGGGGAGAAAATCGGGTAAAAATTTAAAAATAATATACTAAAACTACACATATACACAAGTGCTTCTAAAGAAAATACGATATATGGACGAATTCTTTAATTAATCAGTGATTTTACACTTTGTCAGGTAACGAAAATTGAAGGATGTGAATAATTTACATTTTAAAACAAGCTCTGCTCCAAAAGCTTTGTTTTCAGTCATTTTCTGTTTTTTTTTTCCTTCGCATCGTTCATAAGCAGAGAACTGTGGGTAACCGAAGGGTCCTTCACTTTGGAACAGCCTTCTTTGACATACCTGCCGAGAAATGCAGCCTAGGCTTTGGAACACAGCCAGTGACTGTGCCTGCACAGTGGAAAAAAAAATCTAATTCCGATCTGAGCGTTCTCATTAAGGTCACACGGCCACAAATTGGATATGTATCTGATCTAGAACCACATAAAGTGGCTCAGGTTGGATTTGAAAAGATCAGATTTGTGTGTCCACACAGCTCTGACTTCAGATCTGCGTCACAGTAAGGCAATGTGAACGTACCCTTAAAAGCTTCGGGATGAACACGTCAAGGTGTGGCTTGGCAACCTGACTGCGCAGGAACTCTGACTCCTACAAAGAACTGTGAGAACTGCTTCCAAGATCACCGTCACTGACCTCCCACAACTTCAGGATATTTACGCATCCCAATGCTGGGCGAGGACTCAGTCCATCACCTCACATGCCTCGC
This sequence comes from Colossoma macropomum, assembly GCF_904425465.1. Taxonomy (NCBI): domain Eukaryota; kingdom Metazoa; phylum Chordata; class Actinopteri; order Characiformes; family Serrasalmidae; genus Colossoma; species Colossoma macropomum. The sequence goes on from NW_023494807.1 coordinate 27,698,625, forward strand.
ACCAAACTCATGGCCTTCTTCCTTCCTCCCTCTGGCAACTGCTTCAAAAGCATTACAACTCCCAATACCAGCCTCAGAAACAGCTTCTTCCCCCAGGCCAGAGGAGCTCTCAACAACTAACACTAGGGCTGCACAATATTGACATAAAATGCTGTCGGATATCACGATGACCATACGAGAAGTGATAAAGTTCTGTTATAATAATGTGTCTCTGGCTGGATGTAATGCGTAATGCAAGTGCAGACCAGAAATCTAACTAACCTCTCTTTAAATCCCTCTTTAAACAAACAGCAGAATACAAAAGCACCATTTACTGCTCTGCAAAATAAAAAAAAATTAAATCTGTATTTTACTGTTTTGTAAATGTTTATATCTCATTATGTTTCGTATTAACAAAGTGCATCAGAAGTGCTACAGTAAAATCTAGGCATATTCTCAGGTTTTAATTCTGAGGTCAAGGTACATTTTGATTTCCGATATATTGTGTGTTTAAAAATGTTTAAAAATGATATCTTACACACATCAGTTTGGCTCAGACAAGCAAAAGTTTTCAACTAAACCCTTTTCAATGTTGCCCCTCTTACAACAAGAGTTTACAAGCACTTCCAAAAAAAAAATAAATAAAAAAATAAAAAAAGCCCAGTCATTTGACCAAGGCTATGTCCGTAGCCCACAGCATAAGCCACACCCCTCTCTGCCAGAAGAGAGTGAGGGGTGTATCGGGCATATAGTTGTAAATTTCCATACGCTGTTTCCAATGTTCATTTTCTTCCACACTGTACTGAAAACATTTACACTCTTATTAAGATCAGATTTTCTGTTCTCTTTTTTGCCCTTACGAGGCAAAAAACAGCCGGCGTGATCCAGAATCGTCGACTTTCAGCGGTCATTTAGCACCTGAAGGCTCAGGTTTGCCCCCCGTAGTGATGGTATGGAGTTAAATGATCTTCTAACACACGGCTTTACAACCTCTTTCCTACAGAGGCTCTGCTTACACGCTAAACGGTGTGGGAGGGATGAAACTGAGCCTAAGCTGATCCTGCCGAAGCCATGCCAAAGGCCTGGGGGTCAGTATGGCAAGCCCTAGTCATGAGTGTACGTGTCCTCTGCGCTGGGGGTCAATTAGAGTGGATGTGATGATTCAAAGTGGTGCTAGTTAGATGAAGTATGAGAGACTATACAATACTCAGACCAGCGCAACACACACTAACACACCACCACCACGTCAGTGTTACTGCAGTGCTGAGAATGATCCACCACCCAAATAGTACCTGCTCTGTGAGGGTCCATGGGGGTCCTGTAACTGTAGAACTACAAAGTGCACCTATATAGTAAGTGCAGCTAATAAAATGGACAATGAGCGTAGAAACAAGGAGGTGGTCATAATGTTATGCCTGATTGGTGTATAGCAGACGGGTTCTCTGTTCTTTTCTAAATACACTGTAATGTGTCACAATTACTGTCTGTGGTAACTGACAATACAGACTTGGCATACAGAGAGTAAGTTGAGAACGTTGGAGTTTCCCTCTGAAATGGACTCTTAATTGGACCGACCTGTCAAATAAATTCTAGTGCTTACGGAAAATATCTAAGAAGGTTTAATTGGGTCACATTACGAAGAGCAATGAGGTTCAGCTGAAGCCGCTGTGACCTTAGATGAGATGTGACATCAGAGGCCGCGTGAGGACAGGACTGTTAAATGAGCCTGAGAGGAGGATTTTAAACAGCCTCTATCAGAGCTGGAGTCTGGGCTACAGCAATGTGGAATCAAAAATCTAAGCCAGCGGAGTCTTTTATTGCTTGCTAAGAGTGGAGGAGCCTCTGCATTGCACTGAAGTCCTATGAACAGGAGGAGGTCCTCTGTTCTCCTGACCTGTGTGCTGTCCTTGGCTCAGCAGCACCACCTCATTTACCCTCTGGCCGAGCAAAGCAGAGCATCATGCAAAAAAAAGGCAAAAAGCTCGGTAGACACCGAGCTTTTTGCCTTTTTTTTGCATGATGCTCTGCTTTGCTCGGTCAGAGGGTATATGATGAGGTGGTGCTGCTGAGCCAAGGCTCTGCAAGCAAGCCCAGGTTCATTAGCTCAACAAATGCAACTTCTTTTACATGAATAATGCTAAATTATCAAACATATGTTTAAACTTCAGCTTAAACAAAAACTCTAATACTGTGACTTATTTGGTAAACGGTGTATTGAATTTCCAAAAGTAACTCCACCCTGAGACCTTTTTTTTCCATTAACAGCTGAAATGCACTGCTTTGTAATAATAATACTCACCAGCCTTGCTTGAAATGTGAACACATCTTTCCAAACTGTAAACATAACATCTTTATCGTGGTCAGTTCCGCCTCTGCAGCGCCCCTTTGGTTCAACTCTGCTTTAGATGCGGACGGCGTCTCTTTGTACCAAAGTATAATAACACGTCACATTATGCAAATCAAATCAACTGGTGTTTTAGGGCCACTGTTCATAAAAATTAAAACAGTAGACTGAACTCGACATGAAAGTATAAGTCCACCAACTCCTCAATGCCCCTCATTTTAAACCAGGAGGTGCCGCCTTCCCTTCGCAAAGCCTTTGGCCACATTGCAACTTTTCCTCGTATTAATGCCACTTTAATGTTGTAATTCTATGACTTTTTTCTCAAAATAGTAAACAAATACTCTAATACCGTGACATATTTGGTAAACAGAGTATTGAATTTTAGAGTAACTCCACCCTAAGACCTTTTTTTCATCAACAGCTGAAATGCACTGCTCTGTAATAATAAAATATACCAGTCTTGCTTAAAATGTTACCACATCTTTCCGAACTGTAGAGATCACATATTTATCGTGGTCAGTTCCGCCTCTGCAGCGCCCCTCTGGTTTAGGCGAGGGTGCCATCTCTTCGTACCAAAGTGCAATGACATCATATTATGCAAATCAATCAACCAATTCTCAGGGATGCTCTTCTTGACAGCTACACATCCTTTCAGACCCACAGCGCTGAGTCGTCTTCTCACAGTGGAAGGATGGACAGAAACACCTGTGGATGTTTTCAGATCTGAAGCAGCTTGATTTTCTCCTCTCTCTCAAAGATGAAAGCTTTAAGTGCTGTTTATCTGATGGGGGCAGTTTTGGTGTCTACCAGGTCTTCCAGGTGGTTGTTAGGAGGCCCATTTTCTCTGTAGCTTTTAATCATTTTTGCAAACTCCAGGTTTGGACATCTCCATTTGTTCTTTTTCATTTGACTTTCTCTTTCAGTATGGAAGGGCTTTGCAGAGTACTGTATATCACACAGCCAGAAAGGGCCGTTCAGTGTTAAAGTGCTGTTACTGTAATTCTCAGACAAGACGCTGAGTGGCTGAGCGCACTTAACGGAATTATTTCTCGTTCATTAAGTTGGCGCTCAGGTCTGTGTGTGGCGCCTCGCCAGGGCACTGGTCCACACACTGCGGCCTCTGCCGCATTAGGATATTACTGCTTGGATTAGCAATAGCCCACTGGGATGTGTGATCCTGTCGCTGTTTGTCCGTCATGTCTCTAAGAGCATACTGTAGGATATATGAGAACGGATCATATGAAACCATGCTGAATGACTGTGTTTACATATTAACCATTTAATTATGCAGAAATTTGGAAAAATTGGTGGAATTCCCTTTGAATATGACCTAATTGCTTGTATTGACACTTCCAGTACCATCACAACAAGCCCAGTACTCATAAATGCTACTGTCTGCTCTTCCAGGCTAAAAGCTCCTTTCACAGAGTCAACATATTAAATGGTTGTGAACAGGTTGCCTGATTTTTGAGACAAGTTTGAGTAGGTTTTGACATAAAACATCATTTTTTAAAAGCCATTCATGGTGGAGAGGCACATGCAGGAAGGCAAAATAGTCCCCAGAGAAAACATTCCTCTACTTTACCATCATCAACACTACATATAAAACTCAGATGAGTGGGTTCAGTGGTGGTGGATAGTAAATAAAATGGCTATATTTGTGCCGTAGACATGGTGACCCCTGGTTCCCATCACCACCACTGTAAAGACATCTGAATCAGTGAATCAGTAGGTTTATCTACAATGGACCATTTCACATCAAACCACTCTGAATGACCAGTAAGTGGGGAAAATAATATAATAACACTAACAGACATGTTTTACCTCCTCCACACTCAGCTGGATCACACATCCCCCTGATACTGATTCACTCAGCATGGAAGGAAAATGCTTTATGACTCATGTTGACTTTAAAGTGACTTGAAACAACAAAGCTTTAAAGCTTTGAAAAATCAAATGTACACAGGTTTCCACCTTAAACTATAGTTTGCTGGCCAAGCTTATGTACATCAATTAAACATTCTAAAACAAACAGTTTTAAGGGGTGATAAATTTTACAGCTCCCCACAAACTGCACTGAATTGTTCAGTAATCTCAAATGGACTTGTCTATAATAAAGGACAAAAATACAGATACAATGCAGACCTTAAGGTGGTTTTTAGTTACACAGTACTTTCATCCAGTTTATATAGGCATCAAACGTCATGCAGCGCCAGATATTTGCATAGAAGAATGAAAATTACTTTAAAATCACTTACTGGTCACTTAAAATAAATTCATAAGTTTACTTTTTATTCCATTAATCAGGCATTAGGCACTTGATATTTGCACAGAAGTGGGAATATGACTTGAAAAAAATTATTTACTGGTCACTTAATTTGGTTTATTAATAAATGGCTACAAAATTTAAATTATAACTTTACATTTTACTCATTTAATCAAGCATTAGCCACTTGATATTTGCATTAAATATAAGAAATTTAAAAATGACTTCACTTAATTTGGTTTTTTTGACAACTATGTGAAAATAAATTCATAAGTTTTCATTTTATTCCATTAATCAGGCATCAGTCACTTGATCTTTGCACAGAAATAAGATAGAACCTCCAGCCTCTCCTCACTCCTAACACGGCACAAGAAATCCCTTTGGTGACCGACCATTCTTCCGTTATTACCAATATCTGTGGCTGATTTGCCCTCTGTTCCACAGGCACCACAGGAAACAACAAAAAGAGGGAGAGGCACTAAGCTTCTTGCCTAATTTGCCCCTCAAACCTACGCAAGACGGATCAGAGTGGCTGCCCTGGCAGTGACTTTGAGGCAGGACATCGTCCTTAGGCGATGCGGCTCGTTTTAGGGGATTAAAAACGGAAGCGTCACGTGAGGTCGAGGCATCAGCGTGCTTTCGGATATGGAGTGGGTGGCATCTGGCACTGCTCGGGCCATGAGAGGCACGCAAAGGAAGGAGAACAATAAGTGTTACTGGTGAGCTGCAGTTGACTGCGCCATGATCCAGACCACGGTTTCCGAGACACGTTTGGTGTCTGAAGAACTAATGTTGCACTGATATTGGCACTTAAATACACCATCCATGTCTGCCATAGAGAACACTGGGACTATGAAGCAACTTCTGACGCTCGTGTGTACATGACGTATGCATCCACACGCCAGCTGATGGACCTTAACTGCAACATGTCAGCGGTGTGGGATGCACAAGACAAATTTGGATGTGTAACAATATTTACATGCATGTACCTCAGGTTTATCTATATATAGTTTAGTTCTGTTTTTGCTATTTTGCACAATTAAAATATTTAAAATCTATTTCAGTTGTAAAATCTGGTTCTTTTCAAAAGTGAGGGGTACTCTGGAATAAAAAGCCACTGTTAACTTACAACAGGTTTTCTTAAGCAACTAAAAATTGCTTAATTGGGGAAAAAATATAGCCAACAAGTAATTGAGACGTATATAAGCTTAGAATGCTTTAGCAACCGTCTAAGCGTTGGCCCTGTCATCAGGAGATCGCGAGTTCGATCCCTGGTGATGTTACAGCCATCCGTAGCCAGGAGTCTCTCTCTGGGTGGGTAGGATGGCCCCTCCTTCTCCCCCCATCACTCAATGCGATGCTAGACAGCGCAGGCGTCTGTTAGCTGACGTAACAGATCTGAAAGTTGGCGCTTTCCTCCGAGCGCGTTCAGCCGTCCAGTGACGTTGCGTGAGCGGCAGTTCGAAAAGATATGGTGGCTGGTTTCACAGGTCTCGGAGGAAGCCTGTGTTAGCCTTCGCCCTCCTAGTGTTGGTAGTGTTGTGTGACTGGGGGAGTCCCAACTAGCGGGTGGAATTGGATATGACTAAATTGGTGAGAAAACTGGGTAAAAATCAAAAAAAAAAAAAGGGGTAACATACAAAAACCAGGATCTACAGGCACACATTGACTAGTTAGGTTAGACTGGTATTGGCACCGAAAAGGAAGAAGTGGTATCAGCGCATCCCTATCTGAAAGCCAGCCCTTGGTCAGTGACGTGGTTGCCCGGGTCACCGCACTGGCAGCTTCTTTTTAATACAAACTGAGTGTTGAAGACGGCTACTACTGCTACTGTTTGAACCTAAGCGAATATATTGGTCCATTTTCGTAGATAACTGTCAGAAACCACTGCACTAAGGGGAAAACTGTAAATCAGACTTTGCCTGACCCCTCCCTTTAAAAGTATTTCTCCATGGTCCATGTTTTTGAATCTGATCCAAGCGCCGTTTCCAGCCCCAATTCACCACGAAGGACAATAAAGGGTCCAGGGTCAGCACTGAGAAGTCTCCAGAAGTCCCCGGGTCTCAGAGAGCTATGACGGTCAGTCACATGTTTCTGGGCTGGAAAAAGCCAGTAGCTGCATGTGTGCTCTGTGTTCCCCCAGACAGCAGCAGCTTTAATGGCTGCAGGGGGGCTCAGACCAGAGCAATCGATAACACTCGAGCCCTCTACTCTGCGGACTATTAGTGCTCCCGCTGGCAGGCCTACGAGTCGAGCGCCAGTCGATGCACTCACGGCCCGGCCCGCGGCCAGGCTGACACACTTTGTGTTTCTTTTTTCCACATTTCACAGTGTTTATTAGGAGCCCAGCAGCACTGCAGCTTCAGCGGCCCATTCACAGAGGAAGCTGAATGAGCTATGGGGGGTTCTCTGAGAGCAGGATGAATGGTGGGACAGTTCTAATAAGCGCTAGTAGCAGCTTTTCTACTTTAAAGATGATTTCTGGGAACTAAAAAAAACAGGTCTTTAATTTTTTAGTTCAGTCTTGTTTAACAGAATACTTTAATTGTACGCTACATTTTGTTTGGAAGCAAATGGGCATTCGTGAAATGCCCAAAAGAAAACTGTCCACAATTTCTCTGTGGTACCGAGGCAGATACAGCCAAAGCGAGCGGTCCCATTGGTCAGCCTTTTATAGAGTAACTACTAATTAGAACAGTGGAATCAACCAATTTTGATTTACAAAGGGTGGAACCAGTTTTTCCCCCTCAGAAAACATCACTCTAGCCCTTCTGGAAGTTCTAGATATGTCTCTGACAGTGAATATGATTTGTGGTCTAACCAGAGTGGAACCAGTTTCCACTCTGGTGGCATCTATATATCATATCATATTAGTGAGTCACTGTAAAGCTGCTACAAGGTAAAATACTTATTAACGTCTTTTCCAAGGTACAAAAGTCTGTGCTTAATCTGCAATGGCCAAATAATGTCCACTAGCGTTAACTTAGCGCCAACATACTACTAGAATCCCACTGGACCGCTAGCAGAAATTTGACCAAGGCTGAATTTTTTGACCAAGTTTTGATGTTAATTAGCTAAACTGAAGGCTGAGCTCTAGTAGTCACAGTTACCAGCGGACAACAAGCCAATGACACAGTCTCATGATTAAGAGTTGGAAAAAATGCCCTCTTCGCATTCATAGCCACGAAGATGGACCAATAATCAGTAATCCAGAACCGCACATTTTGAGGCTCCATTTGCTTTGCTAATATAATCATTACTTGTAAACACCACAATCAAATTCTCTCGTGTATCAGAATCTGTCATTATGGCAGGTTAGGAGAGCTTCTTTGTGTTGATTAAATGACACTCAGTGAATCAGCAGTGATTAATTAGGAATTTTCATCATGTAAATGAGTTGGTTGGCATGATATCACTAAAACAATGAATTTAAAACAGGCTGTTTTGCAGCTTAGTCACCAAATACGGACTGTATGAACGTTTGGAAACAGCAATGTTTACACACTACTTTAAATGGGTTCTTTATAAAACAGACAGAGCCTCAATCAGTAAATGATCCTTATTTGATCTTTTACTTTAAACTGCCTTCATTTCTTAAACAACTTTAAGAAAACAATATTGCACACCATTCCAGTTCAGGTTATTGTGTTTGCTGCGTTTTTAACTAATCCAGTGGCTGCATGTTTACTAATAATGGCGAGTAACATTAATTATATAATCCCAGGGCTGCATAATGTATCACTGGGATTATTACGGGCCTCTAACCAATCACAGTGCTGTGAGCATCCTGATTAATCACAGTATCGGATGAGTGTTTCTGTGGGTGTTTTGAAGAATCAAGAAATTCAGAAAAATCTAACAAAAGTAAATTGATTAAAAATTATATTATTTTGACCAAATTATGTTACAATCATAATATATTGCGAGGTTTATCACAATTGCAAAGAAAAACTTGTATTTCTCCGTCTGTGCACCTGCAAACATGTGCAGGCATCATGAGCAGATGTTTGCATACGTGTCTGCCCACTGAACGTGTCCAGTAGGGGGCAGGCATTCAAACCAGAACATATAGAAAACGAAAGAGGCAATTCTCACGGTTTTCTCTCTCTCTTTCTCTGAGATTGAATCCCCACTTCATAGTTTTTTGTAGTATTTTGCATCTTTTCTGTCACGTGATCCTTAACCTTTTTAACTCCTTGAGACCACCGGTGGTTCCAAAATTCACTTCGTCATATTCGTCATAACTTTCATATTTCATAAGCTACATTCAGAAGGTGGGGGTCATATGAGAGCTGTAACTGTCTTCTTTCCAGTAAAATAGATGGGTGATGTAATTTTAAACCCTTATAATAAAAGAAGCTGAACTCAATTTTTTGTCTACTGAAAGTCGACCCATTTTTCCACAAATCTGGGCTATAAATTATAAACAGATGGCGTCTCTTCAGTGATCTGCTCTGTAAAAATTATTTTGATAAAATAATACAAAGAGCGTCTAAGATTTTTGGCTTTCAGCAGTAAATAGTAAGCATATAGCAATATGTGTGATCATAAAACACATGTTCTGTTAATCTGAGGGGAGCTTTTACAAAAAAAAATAATAATAAAATTAAAATTTACGTTCATTTCATGCAGTTACTGAATCATTTGCCCTATGATTTGGTCATGTTAATTCAGATGGAAAAAAACTAAATATTCCCTGCTCCTTTTGGCTTTTTCACCATTTCTTGGGTTGGGTTTGGGTCGAGTACAGTTGGGGGGTCTTGTACTGCCCCCAGCAGTATTTACACACAGCTCTGCACAAGTGCACAATGCATAACTGAGATTTTGGAGGTGTGCATGCTGAAGCCTCTGCGAGCCACACTTTCCCATGAACCCATTCTGTGTCTCAATTCAAATATGTTTACGTGCATCTTCACAGAATGCATTCTGCAGACTTACTGCATAGTTTCATTCATAACACCGGCATTCTGCAGTCCTACATAGCAGTGATTTAAGCTCTGTGTCAGATTTGTGCTGAAGCTCAGGCTGTTTTACTCACAGTTGGTGATATCCGGAGGAGCGAAGCTGTCATTCATGAAGACACTGTTGGGTTTAGCCACTTTCAAGTAGACCACGTCTGTAGTGTTTTTCAAGGCAGTCACGGCGTGCTCATGGGTCACCTCCTCCAGACAGGCGCTGTTCACCTGACACACACAAACACAAGCTTCAGTCTGAAGAATATAAACAGGTTTCCTCGGCTGATGATTAGTAGGACTGTCATGATTAACCAATTATACTTGATTACTCAACTGAGATATTTTCTTTCTTACAGTAAGTAACAGAGCCTGAAAGACGAACCTATTTACATGCTGTTTTTTTGCCACATAGGGATTTAATACAGTAACTTTTTTTTTTAATTAAGTGTTTTCAAAGGCATCCTATTAATCTTGGACAAATTATTTTCGTCTGCAGAATTATCATATTACACAATATATAATAAATATATAATATAATAAGTAATATACAACAATTACATAATATAATAAGTGAAAACAACACATCCTATAGAGAGAGCACACTTCTGCACATTTTAATGCACAATTACAGAATTTAACACATTGAGTAAAATAAACAAACAAATAAATAAATAAATAGTGGCCTAAACCAAAGTTATGGCACGTTTTATATTTTATCTTTTAATTTTTCAACATGTTAAACTCAGCAAATAAATAAATATTGTGCACTAAAATTTACAGACAAACACCATATTTAAGTTTGTCGTAGAGAATGTGTTAGAAAATGTCATTTGACCAGGGGTGCCAACACTTTTGTATATGACTATGTACACAGATCAGGCATAACATTATGACCACCTCCTTGTTTCTATGCTCATTGTCCATTTTATCAGCGCCACTTACTACAATTAGACCGTAGTCCATCTGTTTCTCTGATACTTTGTTAGCCCCCTTTTTACCCTGTTCTTCAGTGGTCAGGACCCCCATGGACCCTCACAGAGCAGGTACTATTTGGGTGGTGGATCATTCTCAGCACTGCTGTAACACTGACGTGGTGGTGGTGTGTTAGTGTGTGTTGCGCTGGTCTGAGTGGATCAGACACAGCAGTGCTGCTGGAGTTTTTAAACACCTCAGTGTCACTGCTGGACTGAGAATAGTCCACCAACCAAAATTATCCAGCCAACAGCATCCTGTGGGCAGCGCCCTGTGACCACTGATGAAGGACTAGAGGATGACCAACACAAACTGTGCAGCAGCAGATGAGCTATCGTCTCTGACTTTACATCTACAAGGTGGATTGACAAGGTAGAAGTGTCTAATAGAGTGGACAGTGAGTGGACACAGTGTTTAGAAACTCCAGCAGCACTGCTGTGTCTGACAGATGGACTACAGTCTGTAATTGTAGAACTACAAAGTGCACCTATATAGTAAGTGGAGCTGATAAAATGGACAATGAGCGCAGAAACAAGGTCATAATGTTATGCCTGATCGGTGTATTTAGTTAATTAGTGTGTATTGCCTACAATTAACTACAGTCTTTTCTATGGCATATATTTTTGAACTAATGAGAGATTAGGATGATTGGAAAGCAGTAATAATAATACATCATGTGACACTGGAAAGAGAATAAAAAAAACAATAATTGCATAATATTGGCACTAATATAGTGGCATTGGCACTAATTAGCACGATTTTCAACAATATCAATTAAGACCCCGAGGCTACTTTCCAGGTCTTCTTCATGTTTTAAAATCTGAAATGTTTCGAAAAGCTACACATGGCTTGATGCAGTTCAGTTAAAACCTCTTCAACTCTAGACATACTATTGTTTTTAATATTAAATTCAAGACAATAAAGATTAAAGATGAAATAAAGTTTGTAATTTCTATAAATTATTCAATAACTACTATAAAAATGTAAGTTATGTAGTTATGAGAGTGAGAAACTAAAATGTGGGCCCATATAAGGGCCTTTAGGGTTCCATTGACTTTTAAAAATGTCTGTATAATTCAGTTCTTTAGATGTAAACAAAGCCAAACTAAGTGGTTTGATGTGAAATCATTCATAGTAGACAAACTTACAGACTCACAACGTCAAGAACACAAGTATAGTCGTTTTACTTACCATCCAAAACCACCAGTGAACCAACATGTGTCTTCTAAATTTCTATATGTTGATGACTGTAATAGCAATAAACCTAAATAAAATAAGTTTACTTTCATACTAATTTGTTTCACCAGTCCTCATGTACCTTTCCACCATCAATGAATGGATTTAAAAAATGCGTTTCTGTCTGAAACCTTCTCAAAACTATCATAGCACAATGTCTCACAGTGTATCTGTGACATTTCATTTCACGTAATAACTTTCTGTGAGGGAGCTTTTAGAGGTGGACGTCTGGTTCCTATAATCATTACTGTGAACAACTCTGACTCGGTAAGGTTCATTAGAATGGACCACTTCACATCAAACCACCCTGAATGACTTTATTTACATCTTAACCATTTAGTTATTCAGAAATTTTGAAAAATAAGTGGAATTCCCCTTTAAGGGCTTCATTTTCATGGCCTGGTCTTTTAAAATGACCTGATTGCCAAAATCAGATTATTACGAATGTAAGCAATGCTGACACAGTGACTACTGATATTTCCTCACAGCCAAAAGTTTGTCTCCTATTTGAAGTCTCCCATCTTTGTGTGCAGCTCCTCCTTCTATGATTTTGGTGACGTAGATGCTGTTGTCCCCTGGGATGTGCTGGTTCCCGACACCCCCTGCTATACTGAAGCCAAGCCCTGGGACATACCAAAGACAGAAAAACAGGGGGAGGTGAGTGATGATGCCTCCACAAAACAGAGATTATGCGGTTCTGAAGGTGGTATGACTTAAGGAAAAACAACCTTATGCAACTACAAACTGACTGTAGTACGTCTGTCTAGTGTTGCATGTTATTGTTCGAAAATTGCACCTAAAATCCAAAACAATCTGGTGAAAACGTATTAGCCTTCGTAATCCGCCGAAAATAAGACAGACAAATAAACACACCGCTGTCATCAAGGAACCAAAGAGGCCGATCGTGAAGGGCAGGGAGGAGGGAGGAGAGGGAGTTGCCATGGCAACAGCGGTTCAGAGTCGTCAGGCTGCTGCGGTTAATGGGGGAAGACGGCAGGACCTGCACGCCGCTCCAGAGAAATTTCTCGAGCAGAGAGAAAAGGGGCAAAACACTAAAAAGGCCCACATATTGGATCTCCTGGCCATGCGTGCGACCAGGAGAATTGCTCGGGTCTCAGCTTGGGACCGATTTTAATCCTGAGAAGTTATTTAACAGCACTGCTCCCTCCTTTGCTGCAGGATTAGGAACAAAACGAGGAAAAAAAGGCAGAACAAAGGGGAAATATGCACAGCTCTTTTAGAGCATGTAGACGAGGAGAGACGAACATCAAAGACTCTTCTTAAAGGGCCCATATCATGGGCCATATTTTTTGTTTTAATATAACAGAATTTGATGTATGCAAACACTGTTTCAACACATACCATTCATTTCCCAGTCTTTATATGGACATGAAGCCGCAAAAACAGCCCATTTTGAATTCACTGTTTTTGTGACGTCACTAAAACTAAGACATTCACATACAGTCGAAGGCAAAAGTTTGGATTTGTTTGTTAGTGTACAATTTATAACTGTTTGTTGAGTTTAATATATTTGAAAAAAACATAAAATATAACATGTGCCATAACTTTTGCACAGGTCACATTTTGTTTTTTTGTGCGTTAAAATGTTTTTTCTGTCCAAACTTTTGCATACAACTGCAAATCTGTCTATTCAGCATACAGCAGTTTAGCTCTGCCCATCCACGCTGAACTTACAAGGACTGTTTCAGCCTGGACTGCTTTTGGAATGAGGCACAATACAGTGTAGCCAACTAGAACAGAGCTCATTTACATATATCAGTCTTAAAGGAAGAGTAAAGTAACAAAAGCAGCCTGTTTAAGGGATAAATAGAGTCGTATACAGAGGCCAGTCAGTTATTTACAAATCAAGTCTTAAAGGCACAGTAGCAAAAAATAGCCTGTGTAATTCTAAGGGATAGAACGAGGCTGGAAAATGGGCACGTAAAAAAATAATGAGCGGACCTCAAGAAAAAAAAATATGAGAAAAATGTAGGATGTGGGTCCTTCAAGAATAATTTGTTTACTAAAAACTTAAAAGTCAGCACCAAAACACAAGCTGAAGGTTTATTCATAATTAAAAGTTATCTTAGTTACAAAAAGAACTTACGACATGGTAAAAAAACAAGCATATGTAATAACAATGTTATTAACTATATCTATTTATAGATCAGCTGATAAGCAGGGGTCTAATATTGGTATTGGAAAAGAAAAGTGATGTTGTCTCATCTCTAGTTCAGGCCATTTGTACATGGCTGATACCTCCCATAACCCCAACACCAGGCCCAAGCGAATGAAAATCTACTGTATTGTAGATACAAAAACACAGCAAATGTTCTTAACAATACATGATTAACTATAATTATCCATTTATAGAAATTTTTTAACATAAAATTACTATGAATAGCCGTTTAAAGTTGTGTCATTCTAGATTACTTTTATTCTAAGTTTATTCTTGATTCTATACAGCTTTATTATGGAATCATCTACAGCTCTGTTCTTCATTAATTTCTTCATTTTTACAGCTTCCTAATAACAGTCTGAAACGTACAGAACCTTAGCCTCAAACAGAATAACTGTATACATAGTGTGCATGTATGTACGCGACCCTGGACGCTGTGTAAGATGATACTGTACCTTTGGGCCCTTTAACCAGTTTGATCTCCATGACTTTCTCAGAGACCGACTTTCTCCTTCTGACGTAGAGTCTGACCAGTGAGCCGGCCTCCTTCAGCGCTTCTACAGCCTTGCTGTGGGTTACGTCCCTAACGTCCACCTCATTCACACGCAGGATAACGTCATTCACCCTGCAGAGAGAGCAGCGCATTGGCATCAAGTTAATGATATGACATGGATCGAGATACGAGCTCCATGATGTATGAAACAGAAGAGAACATCAGCTGCACGGCATAACTGACAGTCTACTAACAGAGTGATTTTACAGGTCGGGTCCACAAGAGGCACTGGTCATCAGAAACAGCACACAGACCGAGATATACCTCTCTCCATCCGAACACCAGGCCCGAGCAAATGAAAATCTACTGTATTGCAGATACAATGTATTGGGTTATTGATACTGCTGCTCTGTAATGACAGAGTTATGTACATTTTCTCTGACCTTTAAGTGAAGTGAGCACCATATTTATGCTTATAAAGATATTTATGAAGCACTATGGCAATGCAGTGACACTGTAATGACAGTTATGTTTGTTTTCTTGGCCTCATAAAAAAGTGAGTTTCATTTTGCTGTTTATAAGATGAATCAGTATTGATGACAGTAATGAGTTATGCACATTGTATTTGGCTGTTCAGTCAAATGAGCAGTTTGTTCAGTCGTTTTTTGCTGGACATTCCGGCTTTATGGGGTCACATCTTTCCTTTCTCTCTTGGTGGTGGTGCTATAAGAAATTCCTGTACACAACATTTGATTAACACTGAAAAACTATCCTGATGTAGGACAATTTCAGGCCAATGTGAGTCATCTTTGGGAACGGCTTGGGTTAGAAATTTTGTCAGGATTAAAATGTCCAGTATGGTACTTTAAGAATTGAATGTGAAATGGACACTAAGGCCCCAACCCATTTCACCCCTCGCCCCTACCTCTTGGCCCTTAGCCCTCTGTTTTGCGCATTCACGTCTAGAGTTAGGGTGGCCCAATTTTTGTTGAGATAGAAGGGTAGGGCTACATGGCCCTCCAAACGGCGGCTTTTCAGAGACTCACTCCAAACAGAGTGTTATGGAAAAAAAAGAAAAGAAAAACCGGCAAGATGGCTGTAAAAAAGACCAAAGAAACCCAAAAATATAAGTGTTTTCTCAGTTAAAAATACAATAACCACCATATTTTCTTAGTTTAATGTGGTTTCAATGTATTATGGTCATTTTTTTCGTAAAAAGCATAAAAAAATTGCTAAAAGTATGCTAACGTCTCAGTAACTAGCTAGCTAACTTTTCCGTTCCACCTTAAATAGTCCAGCAGTTCTGATGCCTGAAGCGCCAGAATGTAACTGCTGCACCATTTAAGGTGGAACAGGAAAATTCAAACAAGTATCACCAAAAAAATAGAGGCAGGTGATAATAAATAACTATCCCCCCTTTTTGAAGGCATATGATGCCCTAAATGTAACTAAAGCCCAGCAGTGAGGAGCTGAACTTTACCCTCCTCTGCTATCGCTGCAGACGGGCAGGGTCGCCTACAGAGCAGCGCTAGTAGCTGTTAATGAAGTAATTTTATTTGAGGGTCCCGTTTCATAGGGCAAGATTTCAACCACTATCCCTTGTAACTTAGTTCCAAGGGGTTAGAGTGACTCTCAAAAACAAGTGGTGGGGTAAAAAGAAATGGGATTGGGCCCAAAAGAAACAGGACACAGACCATGAAATGGACATAATGCCACTACAAAGCTAGCAGTCATAACGCGCCACCACTTCACCTCGCAAAGTGTTACGACACAATTTGACAGTGAAGTTGATGAAAGCAGCCTTTATGACAACTGCCACTTACAGGAATAAGCTTTGGCCTTATCCAATTTGATAATTTGTATCCCATTCAATACTGATTTTAGGGGCAAAAAAGGTTTTATTTTATTTTTAATTAGTTCTCTTCATTAAAAAGTGTTATAAAATTCTATTCTCTTGCAAGGTTTGAATGCATTTTATATGCCTCATCAACAGGATATCGTCAGTTTGAATCCCACTGGTTATCAGCGCAATACTGGCCCATACAAATAATACAGCAGGTCACTTATAGCAGCCAAGTGATATACTGTCGGCCCTAGTCCAGCTGTCATTCGCCTAGACCATCAAAGACCAGCTTAACCAGAAACCAGCTACCAGAAAAAGCTGGTCTTAGCCAGATTTGTCAGCAGGGACCTCATTTATCCTAGGCAGACTGGCACTGATCCACTCAAAAAGACACGAAAACAGCAGACATACATCCATCCAGTCTTAGGCTCGGTACTGCTCTGATTCTGCATGTGCAGCAGGTCGAAATGACTTTTCACAGCACAGACAAGCGCCTGTCTTATTAGCAGAGATACGCACTGCAGAAAACAGATAATTACCTGAATATTCACGAACAAATCAAACCGAACTGCATCAACAAAACAAGAAAAACCTGCTTAACAAAGCATATTTCAAATACACACATAGGCCACAGCAGCACGGACCCCTTTACTAAAGTGTCACCCTGTCTCTCTCTCAGGCTGAAGTCAGGCTCTCATCAGTGTCAGCTCTGACCACACTGTCCACAGCTCTCCTGCAGCTTTAATGAGCCTCTCAGAGCACAAGCAGACACAGCCCAATACTCTCACTAACACACCTCACCGTCATCCTCCAGTTAGATTTAATACTGTATAATGCCCATCACATGTAATGACATATCAAACCAAATGCAAAAAGCATTCAAAACTCACCTCCAGGAATGAGCAATGTGGCAAAACTATATCACAACACTTCAGGACTTTCATTTCTCTGAGGTTTTATACGTCTGAACGGATGAAAAAGCCCCAGCGGTGCCACAAATAAAAGCCACTATCAGAAACTATGAGCACTGCTTTTTATTTAACGTTACACACTGCACTAAATCCAGTTAAGCAGGGCTAATTATGCTCACACTGTAATGAGACATGCAGCTGGACAGTGTTCCCTAAAGGGGAATCTGCACTGACTTTTAAAAATGTATGTGAACGTCATTCAGAGCAGTTTGATGTGAAATTCTCAGTTCTGGAAAGAATTACATAGTCAGAATTGTTCACAGTGGTGGTGACAGGAACCAGACGTCTGGAGAGTTTAATGCCTCTAAAAGCTCCCTCACAGAATGTTATACATGAAATGGCTATTAATACACGGTCTGATGCCTTAGGAACTGTTTATGACACTTTTGAGAAAAGATTTTGGTCTAAATATTTTTAAAAATTCATTCATGGTTGAAAGAAACATGCAGAATGCATCTACATCACATATTAAAACTCAGAGGACACGTGTTAAACTCAGAACAGATACATAGAAGAAACAGCTATATCTGTGCCATAAACATCTTGACTCCTGGTTCCTATCACCAACACTGTGAGGAAGTCTGTAAGTTCCTCCACAACTAGCCACTAAACGTCAAACCACTCTGAATGACTTTGTTCACATCTTAAATGTGCAGGAATTTTGAAAAATCAGTGTAATTCCCCTTAATGTACTGATGACTGATGATCAGAAAAGCACATTGTGACACAGTGTGACATGGGCCCAGTCCCATTTCACCCCTCGCCCCAACACTTTGCCCTTAGCCCTGTTTTGCGCGTTCACGTCTAGGGGTGTAGGGTGCACTGTTAGGGCTACATGGCCCTCCAAACGGAGTGTTATGAGAAAAAAAGAAAAACTAGTAAGATGGCTGCACAAGAGACCAAAGAAACCCACAGATGTGAGAATTTTCTCCGTTAAAAAATTACGATAACCAGTTTAATTATCTTAGTTTAATGTCGTTTCAATGTATTATGGCCGTTTTCGTCAAAACAAGCATAAAAATTGCTAATAGCATGCTAGTGTCTCTGTAACTAGCTAGCTAAATTTCCCGCTCCACCTTAAATAGTCCAGCAGTTCTGACGCCTGAAGTGCCAGAATGTAACTGCTGCTCCATTTAAGATGGAACAGGAAAATTCGAACAAGAACCTGGTGAATATCTGACTTCAGGTTCATATCGCTAAAGAATTAATAAATAATAATACATTTTCTTGTTCCCCCGTCTTTGAAAGCATATGATGCACTAAATGTAACTAAAGCCCAGCAGCGAGGAGCTGAACTTTACCCTCCTCTGCTGTCACCGCAGACTGGCAGGGTCGCCTACAGAGCAGCGCCAGTAGCTGTTAATGAATTGATGTTTTTTTTATTTGAGGGTCCCGTTTCGTAGGGCAAGATTTCAACCACTACCCCTTGTAACTCAGTTCCAAGGGGTTAGGGTGACACTCGAAAACAAGGGATAGGGCCATGATTTTTCACAATAACAATATCATATTTTCACAAACAACAGGCCAGAGCATCTGGAGCGAAGGTGTGCTTGTTGAAGGCTCGGCCTTACCGAAGTCTCCCGTCCTGAGCTGCAGCGCCTCCTGGGATGACTTTGGTGATGTAGATACTGGGGTCCTCTCCGATGTGAGGGTTATCCGTGCCGCCTGCAATGCTGAAGCCCAGCCCGGAATTACCCTGAACACACGAGGAGATGCAGGTTAACAGCACAGCAATGTTGGAACAACACCTCAGGCACTTGGCTTTAACCCCTGGACGCTACAGTTACTGCTGGCACCAACAGAAGTAGTTCTAATTAGTTCTACTGTTTATTCGGTAACTCACTAAACAAGCAGAGAAGGTGCTGACTGTAAACGTTCAATCCACATTATCTTAATGTTTGTGAGTAGAAGAGGAGATATTTTGATATACTGAATTTGATGGACGGTTATTGCTGTGTGGTCTTGCAGGCTTGAAGTGTTTGCCATGTTCCAAACATCGGAAATATAAACTTAAACTTCAATATAAATGAAACAGAAAGTCAATTCAATACACAACAGTTTACTTAATCATTGCATTTAACCTCTTAAACTCCCAGGCGCATTACATCTTAAGGCTTATTGTTCAGTACAATGTTGTGAAAAAGTCTGGGCACCCCTGGTCAAATTCCTTGCTTTGTTTATTTTCTAAGCGAAAATAAGTGAACGCATCCTCTACAGAGAACACACTTCAGGACATTTTAATACACAATTACTGTTTATTGGCTGAATTTCACATACAGGAAAAATATAAAAACAGAAATTGTGGCATGTGCAAAAAACTTGCACTAAAAATCTACAGAAGAATACCATGTTTATGTTTGTTCCCTGTGGAGGATGTTACTTTACTCACATTTTAAAAAAAAATCGACAACACACGTCATTTGACCAGCAGTGCCCAAACTTTTGTGTAAGACTGTAACAACATGGATAACAATGCAAACCGTTGTTATGAGTGTGAACTGAACGTCTGAAGCCACTGGCCATTTAGAAGGTTTAACAGTATTCCAAAAAACAGAAATAGCTTTTTTATTTTTTTCCTCTCCAATTTTAATCGTTGCCAAATAAGATGTCTCCATCACACGATGCTCCAAGCTGGGAGGGTGAAGGCTAGTGCCAACTTCCTCCGACATACGTGAAGCGTCAACACATCTTTTCAAACTGCGGTTAATGCGATGTCACTGGACAGCTCAACACGCTTGGAGGAGAACGCTAACTGCTAATTCTGATACATTAGCTAACAGACGTTGAGTGATGTGGACAGAGTGGAGGTGTCACATTTCAACTATGTCAAAACTACACAGCACTTCTTTTTTTTTGTGGGGGTGGGGTGGGGTGGGGGGGGTCTTTCATCATGTCTTTCCATCCTTTTTTTGAGTGTTTAGAATGTTTTAATAAATGTGGTGTTTCTTTTGTTTGTTTTTACATTTTTCTTCATACTTAAAGAGAATAAACGAATAACTCCAACATTACAGGTCAAACTTCTTACCACTGTACAAATATATTCTCCAGTCCACTATTTGTCCTGGCACTGTGCAACACAAATAAAACCAGGAGAAAATAACCCAGTGTTTATTCACTCTGTTGTCTGTAAGCTAATCAATGCATAAGATAAAGATGAATATGAAATTGTTCTTTTTAAACGAGTCATAACTTTTAAAAAAAAGTAAGATTAAGTGACCCTTTATTAGTCCCACAACAGTGGTAATTTCACCTCCACATTGTAACCCATCCGTGCAGTGAAACACCCCATACACACTAGTGAACACACACACTGGGGGCAGTGAGCACACTTGCCCGGAGCGGTGGGCAGCCCTATCCACAGCACCCGGGGAGCAGTTGGGGGTTAGGTGCCTTGCTCAAGGTCACTTCAGTCACGTACTGTCGGCTCAGGGGATCGAACTGGCGACCTACCGGTCACAAGGCTGGTTCCCTAACCAGCTACACACAGGCTGCGCCTCAATATGAACACTCCTATACCATTTAATGTACCAGTTAAATAAAGTAATTTCAAAATAGACGATGTACTAATGTAACATGCTGTTTAATGCATTATATGTGGTTTGAAAAGCAGAAAGCAGCCACTCCCACCATGGAAATCTCTACCTGTGCGTCCCTGCAAAAGCCTGCGAGCCAACAAGCGACAGAGAGAACGAGTGAGTGAGAGAAAGAGAACGAGTGAGGGATAGAGAGAGAGAGAGAGAGAGAGAGAGAGAGAGAGGGAAAGAGAGAGAGAGAGAGACGTAATGACAGGTCTAGACCATCACTTTATCTACATCAGTTGATGTACTGCATTTAGAGAGAGACTCCATCGGACATCTTAATGTCTGGTCGAGAGTATCAAATGGACAATGGACAGCGGACCATGGGCCTCAAAACCAGACAGGTCCAAAACCAGACACCTGGCAACCCTGGGGGAGAGGGAGGACTATCCTACCCACCTAGAGAGAGAACGCAAGGACAATTATGTTCTTTTGGGCTGGCGGCCACAGACGGCTGTGGCATCACTGGGGATCAAACTCGCGACCTGGCGACAGGGCCGACATCCAGAGAGTGCTGATTCAACAGAACCAGTCAATCACGAAAAGCAACAAAACCAGCGAGGGGGGTGTGCAGGAAACTCTGGACCTTTAGAGTCAATTCGGCGTTTAGCAGGGCAGAGCTGTTGGGAAGATGAGTCGGCCGTTAAGCGGCGTGACAGCCAGCCGAGAGGAGCATTGTTTATTTATGCCGAGTTAATAATGCGCACTTGAGAGAGCGATGCTCAATTGGGTCACACAAAAAGACGACGAAGGGGGGAGGGAGAGAGAGGGAGAGCGAGCGTGAGAGAGAGAGAGAGAGAGAGAGCGAGCGAGAGAGAGAGAGAGCCACAGGCACAGTCGGGGATTAAGTCTCAGCTGCAGAAGGCAAGATGGTGCGCTTTTTTCCCCCCCTTTCTTCCTTCATCCCCGGTAACGGTGGAGATAAGGCATGTTTGTGCGGCTGGAGAGCGCCGCTCCGGCTGGCTGGGCTCTACTGCCTCTGACATCTGGCATTTTAATTACTGTGCTTTAACTCTGCGAGGAGGAGGGGGCACTGCAGAGCCTCGCAGTCTGAAGAGCCTCTGCTCAGGACTGGGGCATAGATGCTTATTTGGGAAGAGATGAGTGAGAGATGTTAACTTCTAGAGATATCGCTGTCATTTTGCTATACATTTGATTAACATCATAGAATTATTTCATAACCCTTAAATGGCGAAGGTCCAGCATGGGGTCACAACATTCATTACTTCTAAGAATAACAGCCAGTTTGCGCTGCAGACTGTAGGTACTGAATAATAAGCCGTAGGATATAATAAGTCTGGTAATTTTAAGGTGCTGGATTGAATTACGAAATTAATTACATTAGGCAAGTCATTAGGAACGCACTGGTAATGGAAATCGTTCACTGTTGCTGCTACATACAATGACCGTATCTAATATTTATCACGTATATATCTGTCAAAGGTGATGGTGATATATCCAATATTTATATATTATATATCAATATGTATGTATCTGTTAAATGGCGATATATTTCATATTTTTCACACACACACACACACACACACACACACACACACATATATATCTGTCAATAGTAATGCCACCATAAACAACATTTTTCATGTACATATCAGCCACTCCAATAAATCCCATACCTGTTTTGTACATATCTGTTAATGGCAGCGAATTTGATGAAGCATCTGATATTTTTCGTACCCATATGTGCCAATGCAGATATATAAACATCTATAAAACGTACTAACTGGGTCCACCTGGACCAGCATTATGGAGAAATATAATTTATAAAGTTATAAACGCATCAAATATTTATTTTAGTGCAGTTTCACCTAAACATTCTGCTCTTCCCAAAGCACATTAAAGTTACCATCAAATGCTGGTTTGAAATATCAGCCAAATCTAATCATCTGCGCTATATTTTCCTATCAATATCTGTAGATAATTGTTATGATCCATATATATGTAATGAACTGCATATTAAATTCAGATTCAATTAACGAGCTAGATTTAGATTCAAAACACAAAGGTGGTGTAGACTGACAGCTTAGACCCCGTGTGTCAAACACAAGGCAGACAAGTCAGGCCTGTGGCGCAATCCTATTCGGCCCACAAAATTATTTAAATTTTCTATTAATATTAGCCCAGTTCCCAGCATGCACTGCAACCTAACGTGTGCTCCCACCCCGTCCCTAACAATTATCTATGGGACAGCACCACAAGAACAAAAAATAAATAAATAAATAAATTTAAATAAAAAAGACGCCAGGTGTCCAGTTCAAGCGAATGGGCAGTTTTAAAAACCTACTGTACATTGAGGACATTTAAAGAGGTTTAACAGTTTTCTGCAGCAGAAAAAAACTAAGTTTTTATTTAAAATTATTTTTGAGTCGTTCAAGTATTGTTCAAGTATTCAGTGCCTATTTTTTGCCGCTGTAGTTTTGGCTTATTGTGAATAAACAATGGCCAGTTGAGGTCATCATAAAAATGTTAAGTAGAAATAAAATAAAAACACAGCTGGGCCACTGATTTGTTGAGATTTTTTCATATGGCCCTTTTAGTGGTTGAGTTACTCAGCAACAGGTAAGAATGAGCTGATATGAATTTACACCATACTCATGCTACTGTCAGCAACCTCTAACTGTTAAATGACGTGTCACATGAGATAAAATCAAGAATGGGAAAAAGAGTTAAATACGATGTGAGATGTGATCAAAAACATATTACGTCTTCTTTTAATGTCCTCACCAAGAAAAAAAGCAATGGAATTTTATTTTTTGTATTTTCTGTTTGGGGCAATAATAATTTTTTTTTTTTATTATTTTTCTTTGTGTTAGTGTTGTTTCTTTGTTTTTTTTTGACCCCACAATTTTTTAAATATTCACGTCTACCAAAGGGTCACCAAATGGTTGAGCAGAACATTAAAGGGTTAAGCAGCTCTCAGTGATGGGGCGGGGGGATTATCTGCTGTTTACTGTCAGAGACCACGCTGGATATTACGCTGGATGCCAGTCATGCTAATAAATTCAATTAGAAGAGATATCATCCTAATCACAGTCTATCAATCTCTCCCATCAATCAGCGGAATGTGATGAACACAGCTGCAGGCTGCGCTGCCCCAGCACGAGGAGAGTCGGTCAATAAAGCCTGAGGCGAGGCTTTTGCGGTCAGTCAATGGCTGGAATAGGAGAGTACACCAGTGTGAAAATGTATACAAATACAAAACAGACTCACTCGCTCAAGTGTGATCTCCTCGTACTCATAGTCCGCCTCTGTGCCGTTCACCTGGAGGAAAACACAAAGACAGTTAGATTTGCCACTAGTAACTGAATTAGACACAACTTCTACACAATTACCGGCACATTCTGGCCCAAATAAGAGTCTAATGTCGCTGCCGTTCAGGACAAAACCTCGTATCCCCAATTTTGTTTTTCAGTTTCAGTTTCTGTTGTCATTCACATTGCGTGTAAATTTCATGATGAATGAACCAAAAGAAACGACACAAAATGACTTGGAAAAAACGTCTGGTTCCATTGACTTACATTAAAAGTAAAGTAGGTTTTTTCCTTCTCCTGTAAAGTTACCATTTTGGAGATACGAGGTTTTGTTCCCGACAGCAGCGACATGTTACTTGTTGTGTTATGTAACGTCCTGTAGTGAATCACTGAATCGCTCAGCCTCATCAGTTTGTTCATAAATGTCTTTTCACTACAATACCCAGCATGCATTACACGAATACATGACCCAACCAACTGCATTAAAGGGCCTAATTCCTTTTTCTTGTATGTTTCACTTATAACTTGTGTCGCTTCATATATCAATCATAACTCATTTTTACATGACCATTTTCCAACCTCCTTTGGAATTAAACAGGCTGTGTTTGTTACTGTACCTTTAAAACATATGATATATGTAAATCGACTCTTTCCTGATTGGCTGCCCTGCATCTGTGCCTCATTCAAAAGCAGTCAGCGCTGAAACACTTCATATAACCTCAGAGTGGACTGGGCCGGGTTGGGCCGGACTGCAGGTGGCGATATGTAAATGTGCTGATTTTTTTGTGACATCACAAAAACAATGAATTCAAAATGAGCTGTTTTTCCAGCTTAGTTTCCACATGTGAATCGTATGCACTAAGAAGGGAGTGCTACATTTTAAAACATAACATTTTCATTCCACTTTTCTATGATACGGGCCCTTTAAAAACCATTAAGAAGTATAATTATGAAGTTTTCTCTTGGGGACGAAGTTAAACATCATTCCCTCCCTCAGTTTTGAGAGAATTCAAGCAGCAGGATCAACATTGTCTTGTTTTAAAGTCGCAAAATATAGATTCAAGCACGCCAAAAAGTGAGTGTAGCAGAATAATATTCGTGCCCAAGTTGGAAGAGCCCACTACACGTACACCTGCAGCAGACAGGGTCTTTAACAGAAGTGAATTCCTATTTAACTGTCCATCAAATACTGCATGTCTAATATATTCACAGCTCCCTGCTTATTTTGCCCATTACAGATGCATTAATATGCCGAATGACTCACACGGACAGCAAGAGCCAGCTACTCCAGCTTTTATGAAATGAGCATCCAATGCCTTCGGTGCCTCGAGGTCAAGCTACCGCTCTATAGCAGTAATACGTGCTAATTATTTGCAGCTAAAAATTGGAGATTTATGTAAACATGCTCAAATGTAGTCAGTGAAATCCAGCAATGCAGAGCAGCACTGTTGTGTAATGCAGACACCTATGCATCAGCCACGTCTCATTAGAATATCAAAACAAGAAAATATTCAGTCTCGCTCTTTTCACACGTACACGACGCAAATATACTGCGTTCCTCAGCTTTACAGGGAAATTACACCATTTTTTCACAATTTCTACTTAATTAAATAGTTAAGATGTAAAGTCGTTCAGAGTGGTCAGGTGTGAGACGCTGTGTTCCAGAGAAACCGGCTGCACTGTTCACAGTGGTGGTGATAGGAACCAGACGTCCACCTCTAAAATCTCCCTCACCCAAAGGTCTTACATGAAATGGTTATGAATACTCAGCCTGATGTCCGAGACATTGTTTTATGATTGAAACTGTTGACCTAAAATATTTTATTTGAATCCATTCATGGCGGAGAGGTGTTTTAAAGCAAAAAATAAACAAACAGATCAACAGATTTTTTTCTTTTACCATCATCAACATCACAAATAACAACTCAAGATGCATGCAGGTTCACTGGTTGTTTTGGATAATAAATAAAATGGTTATATTTGCGTTGTAGACATGGCAACCCCTGGTTCCTATCACCACAATGGTACCATTTCACATCAAATCACTCAGAAGGACTTTGATTTTGAAAAATCGGTGGAATTCCCCTTTAAGGAGGTCATTATAAGTCACTAAAATCAGCTAATTACTGAGACTGGCTGGGTAACACTGAGAGGTGATGGTGATGGGTCATGCTAATGGAGGGATTAAAGCCATATCACAGGATGCTGTCCATGCAGTTAAACAGCTACTTTCAACAAAAATACATCAACACACCACTAATACATACCAAAATAATGCAAATAATCCATACATTGCAAACAGCTGTACTAATCGCCAGGGCTTCTAATTTAACCCTTGTGTGTTGTTCAGGTCTGTAGGACCCATTTTCAATGTTTACAAAAGAAAAAATGTGATTTATTATTATTTCAACCTCAGATTATTGGCCTTTGCTCATTTTCTGTGAAGAACATATAAAATAACCCAGTGTCTTCACTCTGTTCACCCCCCACACATTTATATTACACATGTGGTGTTGGGTGAACCTGCGGGGAGTAAAAGTGTGGAGGTGCTGTGTCCTTCGCTCTGTTCTCCTCCTGCATGGCCTGCTGTTAGTGTGTGTGTGTATGTGTGAGGGTGGACAACATGGACAGGCTGCTGACTGGCTACAGCTGCTAAAGGAGAACGCTACGCTGGACACTTGTGATATTTAAACATCTGGTACTTTTACATAAACTGTTTTGGCTGTATTGATTAAAAAACAATAATGTGGTGGGTCACCAGACCACTGAGTAACAAACACATCAACACCACACAGGGGTTTCATACAGATGCAAGAAATTAAATTCTCCTTAGCCAACTTCTCAAAAAATCTGCATAATTAAAAGGTAAACATGTAAAGTCATCCAGAGTGGTTTGATGTCAAGTCAGCATTGTTCACAGTGCTGGTGATGGGAACCAGACGTCTGAAGAGTTTAATGCCTCTAAAATCTCCCTTACAGACAGTTATTGCTTGAAATAGTTATGAATTCACTGCCTGATGCCTGATTGTTTATACAATAGTACAGAGAAGACTTTGGCCTAAAACACACTTTTTAGAAGCCGTTCCTGGCGGTGCAGGAAGTTCTGAGACAGAACAGCCCCTGAAGAAAACCTTAAGTTCAGATATGACTCCTATAACACATCTGCCACCGATGTATCGCGCATCCCTGTCAGTGATGTATCGTGCAGGCCCAGCCTGATGTGCGTGCAGCTGCAGCGCGACTGTAACGGCTCAAATGAGTTTCAGCTCACGCTGAGGCAGAGGGATATTAATGAAATCAGAGCAGCAGGCTCGCTCCACAATAGCAGGAGGATAAAGCCATTACAGAGCAGGAGCTAATGACAGTAATGATAGCACAGCAGCTGAGCCGCTCACGTGCACGCACTCGCACCAAACGCCTCCCTGGATCTGCTGCCAGCTGTCAGTCACGACCAACAGCACCACATGTCAGTACTGACGGCGGCGCCAGGCAAGCAGAACTCACTTTTATTTTCATTTAAACAACAGACACATTAAAACCACAGAACAGTTTTGAGCCCTTTTGGTTATTTTGACCATCTTTGTTGAGAAAAAATAGCAAAAAAATAAATAAATAAATAAAAAAAAGCATTGGCACGTCAAAATCTGACACTTTACCAATAAATTTAGGTATTGAAAATAGTGATAAAAACAATGTTCCCTCCGCCCTCCTGCACCGGTAAGCACACGCGTTTTAACACGAAAAATGTCAACTGTGTGGAACTACAGGGAGATTCACTCGAAAGAGGCCCCGAATATTCTGTAATGACTCTTGCTAGGATGAAGCAATCTGAACGAAACAACATGCAATGTGTTCCTCAGTATGTGGAGCTTCTAACAAGCCGGGATGCCCCTGCGTCGGAGCGATCAGGTAGGCGCCGGACAGCCGTCACAACGTTTAACCTCCGTTTGCAACTTACGGGTGCAGACCCCCGAACCCCTTCACTCAACCTCTCATCAGGAGGGTGATGTACAATATTGAGCATATTGAATCTCCCTGTATTTCAGTTCTATGAGCAACATTAGAAAAGCTATTTATAATATCTGTTTATGTAGAGTATCAAAAGGAGACAAAACACAAATACCTCTCCATTACAGGTTTGATTCAACTTGGAGACACGACATCCAGCTTAATACACAGCAAAACAACAGAAGCAGAAAGTCCACTGACGCCATTCATAGCCTCAGTTTTATAAATGATGAAAAAAAAGCAGACTAATGATAAACAGACAAAAATGATATCCCAAAAAACAAAAGAACTGTCTTGCATGATCAACTGTTCTCACAGTTGGTTTACACAGCTTATGCTGTATTCTACATACTGTAATCATTTTAGGAAGAAGGTTATTTTATGTAAACTTTGTTTGTTTGTCAGCTTTTTTGGTTTCAGTTTACAACAAAGTGTGTCCTGAATTTCGATTTCTATGTCGGTGTAAGACTAATTTTATGTTTCTATTGCTTAAACATGCACAAGAATCAAACCAGACATGTAAACATTAGATTTCAAAACAATTTGATTACAATTCTTCAGGAAATTATTGTGTATCACAAAATTATAAATAAATAAATTAATTAATTAATTATACTTTGGTATAATTCAGAGTTACTCTTAATCCCATAGTAGTGAAATACTGAGAGAGACTTCAAACATCGGTCGACATATTTTAAGAAAAATGAAAATATTGACCAGTGTTGCTATTTACTGTAGATACAATAATAATTCAAAACATTATGAAAACATGATATTAAACTACTTAAATCTCATGTTTGAATGAAAAACAAGACGCGATACATGAATGTCCCAAGAACTTCATTTGGGCCAAAAATAAGGGATGAGAATATTAATATAATCGACTGTAAGTAATTCTAATAATCCAAAATGAATGCAGTTCATCTTCCGTTAAAGCACATCATGATGCACTGATGCATTCACACCTCTAGTACAGACCAAATGATCAAAGATTCTCATTTGCATTAACTCAGATTCATGTAGAAACAAGAAATAAGACTCTCCGTAGACTCCTGCAACTCCTTTTAAATATTTGATGTTATTTGGCTTTGAGCTGTTGAGCAATCTACACAGAGCACTGCCATTACAGAGCAGCACGCTTTTACCTCCTCAGTGAAAGTGAAGCAGACCTTCACTTACTCTCCTTAGAAAACACGGATAACTGTTCAGACTCCTGAATTAGTTCACTCACTGTTGGTTTTGGATAGTAAATAAAAAGCCTGTATTTCTGCAGTGAGTCTTGGTTCCCATCACCACCACTCTAAAGACAAGAGCACCACTGTAAAGAGTCTTAAGCTTCTCTACAATGAACTATTTCACATCAAACCACTCTGAATGACTCTGTTTACATCCCAACCACTGAATTATACAGAGATTTTGAAAGACTGTCAGAATTCCCCTTCAAATAACTTATTTTAGCAAAATCAAAGCCTTTTTTAAATGTGAAATTTTTGTTGGTGGATTTTACAAAAAACAAACTGAAATATGTATCATGTATCATGAAAACGTCTATTAAATGTTCTGCCTAGTTGCATAATCTGTAGTCTTCAGAGTCTTTTCTTCTGCATCCTGAATCACTCCCTGCTGTTTCCTTGGCTGGAATAAGCGTCAGTCAAAGTGACCATTTATCTGCCACACGTCAATCAAAACGAGAAAGTAACGGGTACCTGACCCGGGGCTGCAGGAGAGCCCAGCTCTGACTGATTATGTAACACAGTGAAGGAGAGAATAGGAAGCAGCTGGATAGCTGAAGCTAACCAAGTCCTGATTTCAGGACCACGGACAGCACCGCAGTACAGGCCGTTAGCATATCCTGCTGACCTCCGACTTAAAGCTAGTCGTATTCAGAAGGTGGACGACCGCCAGTCAAATCAGTCAGATTTTTTTAGATTTCAGATTTTGAGTACTTTCTAAGTAGAAGTGGTTTTATTCTATAATTCCTATTTCTTGGCTGAGTTTAACATATCACAAAAAACATACTTTACTTTTAATGTAAGTCAATGGAACCAGACTTTTTTCCAAGTAATTCTGTGCCATTTCTTTTGGTCATCATGAAAATGGAGATATGAGGTTTTGTTCCAACAGCAGCGAAAATTATAAATATAAAACATGCCATAACATTTGAACAGGCCACATTTTATGCTTAATTTTTGCCCCCAATACATTAAATTCAACGAGTTAGTAATTGTGTATTAAAATGTGCAGGGGTGTGTTCTCTGTAAAAGACAGGTTCACGTATTTTCATTTAAAAAAATCAGCTAAACACAGACTTTGATGTCACAGTTCCACACCTGGTGGGGCTAAAATGAATAGGTTTGTTTAAAAAAATATAAAATTAAACAAAAAGTAAAGAGTCACTGACTGACTGACTGACTAAAACTAATTTTCAACACTACATTGTAGAGGTTAGCGCTAAACACAAGCAAAGGCTTCATCAACAGCATCGGTGTTGTGTTTTTGACCATTCGGGGCTCCAAATGAGCTCCACTCATTATGCTAACTTTGTCATCTAACATCTTTCTAGAATATCACATTTTTAGCAAAGCAGCAATAAAAAGTACTGCAACTGATTTTTAATGAACTTTTACATAATGTAACTGCAGAAACTGAGAAAGAGGTCATAAATACTGCGATAGTCCTCTCTCTGAACATGAAATCATGCAAGTTTCAATGCATGGGAACGCCTGCTCCCCAGCTGCAATGGAGATTTTAATTTGTTTGGCAGTTTTGGGTCAGTTGTCTGTGCAATTGGGGGGGTTTTCTCTACCCCCAAAATAAGCTGCATGAATTCGATCCAAGTTGGTGGTGCATCGCCCCCACAGTACTTTAAAAAGTGGTGAGTTAAACACCCACCAAATGTTTTATCACCGCACATGACAACTTATGACCACATATGACAGCAGCCATGACATGTTTATGGCATGGTTATGCCAATGTAATGTAAATGAGTTCAAGTAAAGTGTTAAGTTTTTATTATATCATATTATTTTAGGGGTGCGGGAAAAAAATCGATTCTTAGATGCAGCGCGATGCGGACGTGAACGATTCTGAATCGATTCACAAATGTCAAATGTCTTTCAATGTTCAACTGTTTTACGAGGCTGAAGTCGCTTCTTATTCTCCAGCTTCTTGTTCGAATTTACCCGCTCCACCTTAAATTCTAACTGAGGCGGCGAATGTAAATGCGGCACCATTTAAGGTGGAACGGGAGAATTCGAAAGAAAAGCCACTTCGTCACTTTTTAGTGTGTGACAGTCTCTTGTTGCAGATTTAACGTATCAGGAAACCAACTGCGCTGCTTATAAATGCGAATAACGCATCGCTGCTATGTGACCTGCAGTCTGCACGCCGGTTCTCAGTCGTTGTGAAACACGGCTTTTGCGCTATGCTGCACACGACCCGTCTCAAAGATACTTTACTGACACAGCGACCCCCCCGTCTCTACAACGAGACCAAAACCGAAGTTATAAAATCACTATAGAAAATGAGTAGAATAGCTATAACATGTGCTGTGTGGAGATCCATCACCACTGGATCTTATTTCACCGTAACTGCGCATTTTATCACAGATGAGTAGCAGCAGCTTCTCATGCTCCAAGCAAGAGCACTGAATGAAAGCCTTCAGGTTCATCTGCCACATCACTTCCACTTGATTTATTAAAAAAGATTTTGGAAGTAAATTCATTATGGATCATTACAAATACTTTGCTTTAAAAGTACCAAGTCACTTTAAATAACAGCACTGAGTCACTTAGTCACTTTAAAATGTATATTGTCTCTATATTCTGTGTATATTTTGTGTATATTTAATATATTTCAGTTGGTTTTTCATGTATTTTTATTTTCACTTATTTACTTTCTGTCGAGTGATTAGCTGAGCCTCACCACAAGCATTTCAATGCATAAATGTCCTGACATGTTGTGCAAATGACAAATAAACTTGAAACTTGAACTCGAAACTTGAGCTCACACAGTGAGAAAATATAAATGCTATATAGAAAAATAAGATGCATCGATAATCGTTTTATAATCGCATCCCAGCCCTCTGAATCTTAATCTAATCGAATCGTGAGGTGCCTAAAGATTCCCACCCCTATATTATTTCACATTATTTTTCTTTTCAAGGTCTAACAACATTACTGTTATATGGTGATCGAGGTCCAGGTCAGTTTCAGACAGATTTTTTTTGACACTCTTTGGATCAAAACTTAACGCAGTTTGGGATGGGCTTGGACAGAAAGTTTTCAGATCATAATTACAGGTCCAATAAAAGCTCTTATATGTCGCTTTACTCCGTCTCTGGTTGGTGGCATTTTGGTTCGGATCAAGTCTGCACAGAAATCTATCGAACTATATTTGGCCTATCAAGTTACCCTAAACAAGCCAACCTCTGCGGATTACTCACACCTTTCCTCCTGAGCACAATTTCTCCATGGAGACCAATTAGAGAGACCCCAATTATGAGAGACAAAAAGGCATGAAACCCCCTGGGGGCTCCATATGCTACTCAGAGTCAGCGTGCTGCTGGTTCAGCAAAAAAAAATAAACTGAGGATAGCGTGTGAAGCAATCGGTAAGAAAAGCACAGGCAGCCCTGCAGAGGGACAGATTAATGCTGGAGCGACCCTTTCCCCCTTGCTGGAACACCCAGGGGACATCTAAGCCTGGTCATACAGAGTTGAAAAAACTGCTAGGCTAGGCTAACCCACTACATTAACTGTGGAATTCAATTTGTGACCCTACTAACGAAGATGCAGTACTGATCTGAGGACTGAATCAATTAATTACTGCTATTCGCTGTATACGTTATATATTACTAACGGTAAAAATGCTATGCTGACATTACCTTGGCTTGTCTATTGTCTTTTAAAGGGCACATATCTTACATTTTAGTT
Source organism: Colossoma macropomum (assembly GCF_904425465.1). NCBI lineage: Eukaryota > Metazoa > Chordata > Actinopteri > Characiformes > Serrasalmidae > Colossoma > Colossoma macropomum. The sequence goes on from NW_023494807.1 coordinate 27,731,654, forward strand.
GTATAATTTTTACAAGACATTTCAGGTCCACATATTAAATTTGTGTGGGTTTTTGTATCAAAAACAGACATCATTCGTTTTTACAAGACCTCGCCTCAACACTTCGAATGAAACAGGCCTTTAAAATTGACGCAGTTGTATGCAAAAGTTTGAACACCCCCCCGTCAGATGATGTTTTGTTGATTTTCTAGGTGAAAATAAGCTAATAAGCATATTATATAACTTTTACAGGGAAAATTTTTTTTTCTTTGCTGGTAAAAATAAACGCTAAAATAAAAATTGTGCCATTACTTTTGCACAGGTCATGTTTTACCTTTACATTTATTTTTTTATATGTTCTACTCCCCCAACATCTGTAGATGATGTATATTTATTTATACATATTTATTTTATATTACTTTGACTTGGTGGCACCCAAAGTTTTGCATATTTTTGCATACATTTGCTCTGTATTGTGCCTCATTCAAAAAGCAGTCCAGGTGAAACACTCCTTATAACACTGTGAGTGGGTGGAGCTAACCTGCTGAATAGGCAGATGTATGTAAATGTTTTCTGTGACATCACAAAAACAATGTTTCACAGTTTCTATATACGGCCTGTATGGACCAAGGAATAAAGGGTGTGTTTTGAAAGTAACAGCTTTAACATTTCGCATAAAACTTCAAAAAAAAAAGCGAAAGTAAAGTACAGCTACCCTTTCCTATCCTATCCTGTCCTAACTGGACACACACAGATGGAGCACCACAATAACAACAGGAACCATCGATATGAATGCATTTCTTGCACAACTGCACCCACATTTCGTACTCGGACAAACGCAGCACTGCATATAAACATTAGTAAGAGATACTTACGTATGGGGCTGAATCCAAACTTTCCGTATTCACCACAACAGGGGGTGGATTTGCCTGCAAAAGAGAGTAATCCAGTTAGGCATCCTTTTTTTTTTTTGCATGCAATCAAATTCTTCTTTGTTTTCAGTGGACGCCACTAACTACCAACACTCTACGACAGCTTTAAAGGTACACTAACTTACTCTCCTCATGACGCTACACATACCAGCACTGGCACTCACACGAGATTAAGGCAGTGTGCCCAGCAATACGTACGTACGTCGCATTTTATGCTGCAGAAAATACAGTGCTGGAGCATGAATGCTACTACTTCTCAAAATAGCCTAAATTAAATCCACTTCCTCTTGCTCTCTCTCTCTTTCTCTCTCCTCCGCCGGGGGCTGTCCACTTCCTCTGGCTGCCTGGCACACAGACGCTGTTTTAGAGGAGGGGAGGCGTGTGCCACTCCAGCCCATTCTCTCTCGGGCCGGTAATCTCTACAGCCCCATCAAAAGAGCAGTGCAATGACAGGGATCAACAGAAAATGACCAACAGAAAAGAAGGAGGGGGGGGTGGAGAGGAGAAGGAAAAAAGGAGAAAAAAAACACAAAAAACCTGTGACGTCGGTGGAGGGATGACTGCGGCCTCCGCAGGGACGGGCGAGATTGGGATCACGGGGATTATGGGAGCGGAGGGTGGGGCAGCATCTGTCTGCTAAACAATAGCATGGGGGGAAGAGGTCAGGTCACATACATACACAGCAGCAATACATAGGGGGCCAAGCATGGAGGGGGATGGGAGAGAGCCAGAACGTATGCATGTGAGGTAAATCCCATGCGTGTGCAGCTGTGGATGGCTGCAAAATGCCATATGTGTACTTCCTAAAGGACGTTGTGCAGAAAAGCAGTCTAAACAGGTCACATACAGCACTGTGTGAAACTCAGAGACCACCCTTCACTTATTAAACTTGCAGCCAATTTTTCAGCATCAGGAACAAAGCAGAAAATTTGTATTTAACAGAAAATAGTAGAGTAGAAAAAAAAATCAGTCTAGAAATGTAGCATTTTCTGCTTCTACCATCCAAGTAATCCTAAACACATTCACTGATGTTGAGGTCTGGACTCTGGGGTGGTCAGTCCATCGTTCAGCTTCTTTGTTTGATGTGTCCGTCTCCTTTTCTCAGTGAGGTTCTTCTCGACAGCTACACATCCTTTCAGACCCACAGCGCTGAGTCGTCTTCTCACAGTGGAAGGATGGACAGAAGCACCTGTGGATGTTTTCAGATCTGAAGCAGCTTGATTTTCTCCTCTCTCTCAAAGATGAAAGCTTTAAGTGCTGTTTATCTGATGGGGGCAGTTTTGGTGTCCGCCAGCTCTTCCAGGTGGTTGTTAGGAGGAACATTTTCTCTGTAGCTTTTAATCATTTTTTGAACTCGGTTTCTTTCTTATGCAAGTGGTTTATCGTCTATCTAATCTCCTCTCAAAAATCTCTTGAAAAATGTATAACTTGTACTTCATGTCTGTTCTGACTGGAAATTAAATAGATGAAGGGTGGTCTCTAACTTTTGCGCAGTACTGTATAGAGGGGAAGGCCTGTCAAATGTATTAAATAATTGACCGATCGTGATTATATGAGCTGATCATAATTATTCTCCAGATATCGTCCTTGCAAGCAAAATCAAACAGAAAGTGAACTGGTGAGTTTTCATCAGTTGAGTTGAGGCAGATACAAGTACATAAGAGGAAGCAGAAAATGTACCACAATTATTATGAAAATAAAAGTTTTCATTTCTGACTTCTGCTATGACACCTTTAGAGGGCAGCGGTGAGTAATTTCTGCTTATCTGAGCTCAAGCTGTGTCTGTCATCAGATGGGAGCTGCTAAGTATCTACAGCTAGGAAGCTAATCAGACAAGTTAGCCACTTCAGGCTTATGCTTATGCTTTTAAAGACCCTTAGCATCCAAAAGTGTGGTTTTAAACAATTAACACTTTTTTCAGATGGTTTATTAAGACTATACAGATTGGTATTTGTGTGAAATAGCTAAAGTGTTAAGACGGGGTGTATCAAGTAATGCTATGTGAAATTTTTACTCACTGGTCATTTTATTTAGTACACCTACTACATTGGTGCACTTTGTAGGTTTAAATAATGCCTGGTCAGCAGTGGTCCAATTAATGGATGGGGTATGAGGGGGGCTGATGAATTGTACAGCAACTGATTAGCTCATCTGTAAAAGTACACCTACAAAGTGCACCTACAGCCATATGAAAAAGTCTGAGTATGTTTGGTCAAATTACACGGTTTTGTTGATTCTCTAAATGAAAACTCATCCAGAGAACACACTTCTACACATTTTAATGCACAGTTATAATTTATTAACTGAATTTAATATTGTATATTGTAAATTGTATAATAATAACACATGTGCCATAACATTTTCACAGGTCACATTTTATGTTTTATTCCCCACCCCTAATTTATAAACTTGCTGACAGGGCTTCCAAATGATGTATCTGTATAATGCATGTGGGTAATGAGAGAACAAATGATGAAGAAAAACATTAAAACGATATAAAATCATGAACTCAATCCGACAGACAACATATTAGGCTCTCATTTTAGGCCAGAACACCCTTTTAATGTACCAACATCACCAAGGAACTCATGTAAGTATTTTACAAAAACATTATACATAAAGGTTTACTGACCGGATATAACTGCTGCCCAATGGCTTCTATATAAGTGTGCTTTGAGTGAACAAGTATTCTGTACTAACATAAATGCAGGAAAAAGTCAAAGCCAGTTTAAGGGAAGCTTGACCACTTCCTATTTCTCTCATTATACCAAAAATAAATATGCAAAATGCAAGAGGGTGCCCGCAAGCAAGTCCTGAATGGAAGAGAATGGAGCTGAAAGACTAAACGAAAAATTAAACACTTTTCTATTTATTTTTGGGGGGACTTGCTTTAATTTTGGAAAAAAAAAAACAAAAAAAACAAAACAAAGAAAACTTTGCAGAGTAGGACGCCAGCGTTACCCCTACTCAGTGCTGACTGGATGGTGAGCTGATCAGCTCTGTGGCCGAGTAAAGCAGTTTGCTGTCACTGATGTCATGAACGTACAGTCGTATGCAAAAGTTTGAACACCCCTAAGTGAGAACAAGTTAACACATCCTCTACTGAGAACACTTAAATATGGCATTAGTACATTTTAGTGCACGCTTTCTATTTATTTGCTGAGTTTGTTTTATTTGGGGGGTCGGGTAGCATAAAATATAAAATGTGCCATAACTTTTGCACAGGCCACATTGTATGTTTTTTTCCCCAGTATGTTAAGTTCAGCAAATAAACAGTATTTGTGCATTAAAATGTGCAAAAAGTATTTTCTGTAAAAGTTGTGTTAACTTATTTTTACTTTAGAAAATCAACGAAACATAATTTGACCAAGGGTGCCCAAACTTTTGCATACAACTGTACATAAAGCAGTGTAAGAAAGTCTGACAGCTGGAGTTGAAAAGCGCTTAAAAATATAACAGTGTTGAATTATTTTATTCTGTGTAAAAGGAGGGTCAGAAATCTGTTGTAAGACCAGAAGGGCTGAGATCTGAACTCAGCGTTAGTGGACATGGTAGCTCTGTAAGGTGTGACAGTCCGGTCAGCAGCTTCCTGCTGTACAGAAGAGAACATACAGGCCTAAACACTTTGAGACAGAGGAGAAAGAGAGTCTGCATACACAAACGGCAGATGTCTATAGTCTAATATGGCTTACGTCCTCAGGGACGACCCCTGAGGGTTTCACGCTTTCAACCTCACCCACTTTAGTCCATGTACAGCTAAGCTTCAGTAGAAAAGACAAACAGGTTCTCCATCTAAAGGTTCTACAGGGCCTGTCACAGTTAACACACAACTGCCTGATCTCGATTATTTGACACGATCGTAATTATTTAAGCTTTTTTTTTCCTCCAGTCATTAGATTTCAGTCATATTACGCTGCAACAAACAAAATGTGAATTGGGTGCGAAGGGTTAAGACAAATAAATGCAAGTAAAAAAAAAGGTAATGAATAAATTTTGGGGCAGTCGTGGGCTGGAGGTTAGGGAACCAGCCTTGTGACTGGAAGGTCGCTGGTTCGATCCCCTGAGCCAACGGGACATGACTGAAGTGCCCTAGAGCAAGGCACCTAACCCCCAACTGCGACAGGGGGCAGTCATGGGCTGGAGGTTAGGGAACCAGCCCTGTGGTCGCTGGTTCGACCCCCTGAGCCGACAGTATGTGACTGATGTGCCCTTGAGCAAGGCACCTAACCCCCAACTGCTCCCCGGGCGTTGTGGATAGGGCTGCCTACGGCTCCGGGCAAGTGTGCTCACTGCCCCCTAGTGTGTGTGTTCACTAGTGTTGTGGGACTAACAAGGGTCACTTAATCTAATCTAATTAAAAATGCACTGATTGAGACAATTTATGAAAAAGTTATAATTCTAGCTTGCTATAAAATATTTAGGGGCAGCACTGAGTAATGTTTATGTGTTAGCTACACAGCTAATTTAATGTTTTAGGCATGCATTAATTCTAATGTGTTTAACATGGATGCTGGCTGAGTGTTTTTGGCTTATATTTTCACTCTGCTGAAGAACATGTATACACTTTTTAAAAAGACGGCTGCTTAAGGGTTCTTCAGTAAAGGCAATGAGAGCTCTATACAGAACCATTTCATGCTTAAGTGGTGAAATGGTTCTTCAGGTTGATGGTAAATGTGTACTGGGTATTTGACTGATACCATGCTCATTTACTTGTACTTGAGCTAATAAAAATGCACTGATACCAATATCTGATAATACCTGATACTATGTGACGTAAGTCTAGTGTACATTGCCGCACTAATGAACAAACAAGCCAAGCTGGCTGAGATTCTATCGGCTTGAATCTAACGAGTCAAGCGTTACTGACTCTGTGAAGATCGGACACAAAGCCACTGGTCACTTTAAACATTCTGCCCTGGCAAATTCCCACCATAATCACAAGCACTTTCCCAATAGAAGTGGAGACAAGTAGGCTAGCAAAACAGAGGCAAAAAAGAATCAACATTTGCTACCAAAGACCAGCCGACGTTAGTCTGTTTGACTGAACAGACTTTGTGAGGTATAAACCTTGATTTTTTAAACTGCCTTTGTAAAACAGGCTGTAAACAGACCACACTGTCCCACTGTGCACATCACTACCTGGTTTTAGTTTCAGTGCATGGCGTGTCACGAGTTAGCAGAGCTGCTGTAGCTCAGTTTCTCAGTGTGTTTGCTCAGTACTCGGTGCGCAGAGTGTTTTGAATGAAACAGCTTTATTGATGATTGTCTGTAGACAGAGCTGTCTGTAGGGGTGGTGTTTCATGTCAACTGGACTGAGCGTACAGTGTACGGTGAGAGCATATAAATCATACTCTTCAACTGCAGCTCAACGAGCCAAAGACCTCCCAACAAGACAGAAAACTCGCAAGTGAACTCCTTGGATGGATTAGCCTTGGATGGGATTCCTGCTGTCACTGTGCTACAGAGACTGTTGTTGAAAGAGGCAGATGAGGAGCGGTGATCAAAACTATGAAATATGAAATGTACATCTGTAAAAGGAAAGGGCAACTCCATATTAATGCCAATGGTTTCAGAATGAGATGTCCAACAAACTTATACAGTGTGATGGTCAGGTGTCCACACACTTTTTGGCCATACAGTGTATATACAGTATGAGATACTTATAACCATAAGATTAACATTAATAGCTTTTGCTGTAAGAATGAATTAACTGTCTTAAAGAGATTTGTGTATGTGTATATTTGAAAAAATTTTTCAAAAGCACAACACCGTTTGGGACAGTATAAACTCTGTCTGGTACAGAGTAGAGGTCTGTGCGAAACTGTTTTTTCAGTCCCACTTCCGGCCACTCCTACAAAATTTCATCCCACTGCTGCAGAATATCGTAATCATTTGTCCTGCTCCCGCCTGCCCAGTTCCATCTAGGTAAACTGACATTCAATATTTGACACAGTCCATTCACAAATACATTATCTTCTGCTGAAATAACACGATAGTCATGCCCATCAGGCTCACTGTGAAGTAATTTCACCAAACATCATTTATTCCCAGTAAACAAAAAGCAAGAATTAAACCACAGAACGGTTATTTCTGGTTTTTTGCCGGGGTCGGTAGCTGTGGCCGTTGGACCGAAGACGCCGCTGTTTCTGTAAGCTACAAGAATCTTGTTCATGTGAGTGGTTGATTTAGAATGATTTTCATTTCATTTTGAATTGTTTTTCTGTTTTACATATACATATATATATATATATATATATTATATATATATATATATATATATATATATACACACACACACACAACATTTTCACACATGCTTCATCCCGCTCCCGCCTGCAGTGGGCTGGTTACCCGCCCGCTCCCGCACACAACACTGAAAACGTCCTGCACCCCAAGATACTGCGGCAGGTCCCGTGGGTCCAGTGGCAATCTCACGGAAGTGCAGATCTCTAGTACAGATTTCTGTTTCAGGCAACTTCTTGACCAAGCAAGTTAGGGATAAAGTTAATGCTGAACCCTGGATGCTAATGCAGAGATTCTATATCGTTTCATTGAAAGCTTTTCCTCTGAATTTCTTAAAATTTATCTACGTACTACTCAAAGGAGTGCCAGTGCATCAGATCACTCTCACTACCACTATCTCAAACATTAACGGCTTGCAGCTTTTCTCCTTCAGTTCACTCAGCTGAACGTTCACTCAACTGTCTTAGGTCAAGAGTCCTGCACACGCACAGCCGAGCCTTCATCTGTCTCGCAAACACACTGTTTCACTTTACGCTCAACATTAACATCTTTGTCCTTGCAAACATGCAGTGACACGTCAATGAGCCCAACTAATGCAGTTACTCAGATACGCTGTACTCAAACACAACAGCAGCAAGATTCATCTTCCATTAGCCTCATTCACTTTACCATCATGCTAATTAATATGCAAGCAAACACACTGAAATGAGCACATGCGGACATTCAAGGCATATTCAAATGTATTTTTCATTTGATCGAAACATTTGAACGCTTGATTGTGTTGGGGTAGATGTAACTGCGTTGCTGTTAAACCACACGACACGTTCCAAGCTGAGACTAAAATCGGTGCTCATCAATAGCATCGATTCGAGCCCTACTTTACCGCTCCACATTAGACCTATAATTGTAGAATTAATTGCTCTAAACGAATTCAACCCAAAAATAAACACAAAGGGAAGAGAAAAGATCACACTGTGCTACAAACATAAACATGGAAAGTATATTAATATGTCCTCAGTTACACGTTCACACAAGCAGATGAAAACAGAAAGCGTGTGCTGGATTGAATACACACGTAGCCAACGACACTACAAACGCTGTTTGCTCTAATGAGCCAGAGAATTGATAGTGACACAGATAAACTACCAACAATGACAATTTGTACTTTTGAATAATGATTACGATTTTTCTTTCTGTCCTCAAACAATGAAATTGACTTAGCATACATGCTATTTTCCTGTTTTTGCACATATATTGTTTTTTTTCTGCACAGGAAAAATAAAAAAACAAACATCTGCACTATTAAAATAAATATGACATGAGTCTTTGAAATCGTGCCGCTGCAATGATGGACCGCAGGGATTAAGAAAGGAACAGACCATTACATCCCACTCAACCAACTCAAGGGGATATCGCAGAGCATAATTCACCAGCCAGTTATGCAGATGAACAACCAGCTAAACTGAGTTTTACTGTGGAAATCCAACAACCACAAAACAATAACTCAGCTTCCATCACCGAACAATATCGGTAAGACCATCCAATACCGCATTCAGGTGAAACGCAAATGCAAAACCCTTCCAAAGCTCCACCTCTGACTCATCCTTCCACGTACCTTATTAAACGAAAGCTCTGCTCTTAGCAGCTCGGCCCTGCTCAGGAACCGTTCTCCTGGGACGGAAACTTTGGCCGTGCTTTTGGTGGGACTCTTCTTCACGCTGTCCCGCAGGTTGATGAACTTGGCCTTGGTCTTGCCGGCATTAGTGGGCAGGGTGCAGGAGGTGTAGCAGGCAGACTGAGGCTGAGAAAGCTGTTGCCTGAGGGTTACTCTTGGTTGCGGGATGTTTTTCCTTTCCGGAAGCCCCCTCTCGGTGCCATCGGACCTCCGGCAGGTGTAATCGGGGCTGGAGAAGTAGGTGGTCATCCTTGGAGCAAAGGTGTCAAAAACAAGCTCACCATTAGAAGAAGAAGAAGAAGAAGAAGAAATGAGAGATGGGGACGCTGAAGGATTATTTTTCCGCTGCACGAAGAAGCTTGGAGGGAGGGTTCTGGAGCACCTTGGCAACAAATAAGCAGGAGAATCCAACTCGGTTTCTCAGACCTCAGCTCGTTCCACTGCTGTGTATGTGTGTGCAGCGTGGGCTGCGAGTCGCTGACACATATACAAACACGGATCTACCGTCTAGCGTTCCGTCTCTCTCGTTTGTTCGCTCTCCCTCTCACCTCCTTGCGCTCTCATGCCAATTAGCAAGCTCCAATGGGCACAGCCAACAAGAGCAGAGGGGCTTTTTCCTGGCATGAATAATCAATGCGGAGCTCGAATTCACACACCAAAGCCAGCTTGCCTCAACCGCAGCCAACTCTCTGAGCTGAAAAGCAAAAGAACCGCTCTGCAGACGCCCCTTTCCAAACCCCGGTGCTTCATAATCTTGCTCTTGGAGCACCCCTGCCTTGCATATGTTGATATTTTCCCTGATCCAACACACCTGATCCTACTAGTTAATTAACCAGGTCCTTCCTGAACTGAAGTGAGCAGAAAAATGATAAAAGATGCAGAGGAGGGATAATCTAGGACCAGGATTGGAACCCACTGCCATAAATGCACACAGGGCCATGAGATAAAGCCGTTCATCTAGGATATGTCATTAAGCAGAAGTACAGACACGGTCAGTCCTCCACTCTAACCTAGAGGGGAGAATCTCTCTGATGCTCCACGTTTCTCTAACCAGAACAGAGACAAGATCAAAACTGGGCTTCCCTAAATCGCATTTGAGTTGTTTATTAGTTACTTTACAGATTTCCAAATGCTTCAAATAACAGATCATAACCTCAACAATGCATTAGTAACCATCTGATTACATATTAAACCACGATATGAGAAGCACATTCATGCTATCGTGACAGATGGCTTATGACAGTGTGGATGCAAAGGGTCTCTACATTGAGTAAATTATGAACGGAGGGATAAATAATACAGGCATGGCCGGGATTGCGTTGGGCTATTGGATTGGCGCGTAAGTGGATTTGGATTTCATGAGCGGAAGGAAAACAGGGCGAGCTCCACCATTCCAAACCTGCTGTAATTATAAAAATCTATTTGTGCATGACTGGATTGTAGAACTGCTCAATTAATTATCAACAGCTCCCATGTGAGGAAAAGAAACAAATGTTTAACAGCAGTTAAATCATACTGAACTGCAGCAGTGGTTAACACAAGAGGGCATAAATCTAAATTTGCTAGGATTTACTTGGGATTAAGATCAGCCTGAGAGCAAGGCGGTTGGCTTCAGAGAACAATGTAGTTACAGTGCCATCTACTGGCCATACATGGACTCACACAACATGAATGGGAATATTATCTTTTATGAATCAATATGGTACAAAACTGTTGATCATTCATATCAATTTGAAACTAAGCTGAGAAATCAGTTTCTACCTTCCACTATACTGCATCCCTTATTGTGAGAGGTTGGGATTAAATTACATTAGATCTTTATTATGTATACAGCACATTAGAAACGTGATTTCATATAATCTTTTCAGATGTGAATATTTTAAAATATAGGCTTAAGAATGAACTTGCTGACCTGACCCAGAGCTTATTTTTCATCTTCAAGTGACTCTGTTCGAGTAATTGCAACAGTATATTACATTACTACATATTAGCCCAATTACGCTCACAAAGTTAAAGCTCACAGGTCAAATGTAAATTAAGGTCACTTAACCCATGCGCTTCAGTGGCACCCTATGTGCTTTAGTGGTACCACAGCAACTGGTGGAACTGTAAGATAGAGTATTACTTGCTTTACAAACGAAGCTATACAACAGAATCTATTTATATAATATACTAATATAAGATATTAATCACATTTTTGTTACTACCCCCTTGGTCTCCATTTCCAAGAGTAAGCCCAAAATTTTAGCTTGCTAAGAATACCCCAAAATCAAGAAATGTCCACCTTTCAGGTCCGAAATAACTTGCCAGTGAAAAACCAAAAGACTTATTTGAACTCTCTGCAAAATATATTTAACAGGACACATTCAGTTCCATGAGTTTGTATGCCTTTACCCCTCTTATGAAGTTCTTTTATCAAAAACTCTGCATTCTTACGTTAAGCTGTGTGCAAAAGTGCAAAATAATGAAAGAAAACAAGAACTATTAAGTGTTAAGCTTATAGGCACCAGCTTAGCAGTGAAACTGTCAAGGCTGCCCAATAAAGAAAAACAGACAACCACCAATAACAAGATCAGAAATCAGAACAGACACTTTCTTAACAAACATCTGAATGTAGCAAAAAATGGTTTTCCTTTTCCTGGTTGTACTTCTACACGGTAACTCACAGAAGCAGTGCCCAGCTGACCTTACCTGGTTGGCTCTTGCAGCAACACAGTTGGTGAAGGCATTGAGGCGAGTGAGGACGGCCAGGATGCGGCGCCAGCGGGACCGACTGGTTTCGGCAGGCTCTTCAGAGGAGCTGCGCATAGACCAGTGGCGAAGCCTGGGTCCCACAGAACCACCATGGGTTGAGCTGGTGCTGCCGCCTCGACTCCCCCTGGAGTACAAGGTGTTCCCACCAAAGATGTAGTTCATTACCAATGGACAAAATCCACTCGCGAGCGTGGCACTGACAAGGACGGAAACACAAATCTTGTCCAAGGCTGAGGGAGAGCAAGCGTCTTTCCGAACGATTTCCTTAATTACGAGAGTGGCTTCCTGTGTTGGGCTGTATCTGGTGGTTTCATCTGTGCAGCGTCCTCATGACTCTGGGGCTCTTCAGACACTCCCTCACGCCCACCAAGACACCAAACCGGGAGAGTCGATTCCAAGTAAACTGCAAAGAAGACAAATCTGAGCAAGGGGTTCCGCTCTCTCAGCCACTGACAATGTTCCATTAATAGTTGGTGATGGCAAGCTCGGAGATAGAAATCAAACTCTGGACACATCAAGAGCTCACACTCAATCTTTTCCCGTTGCTATAGTAATGCTCTTGTTTGCCCCCCAGTATCATCAATCAAATGAAAGCAAATTTGAAAGCTGAAAATTCAATTACAGCAGGCAGCTCAATTCCTCACTGTGTCCAGTTCAACAAAAGTTCTTTGTCTGCAAGTCATCAGGAAATAATAAAAATTAAACTAATCCAAATGAGCTCAACCCTTTCATCATGGGCTCTGCTGCCATAGTTCCTCGGAAACAACCATCCAGGTTAAGTGGAGAGACCAATCACAAAGAAGTTCAACAAGTTGAGCAATAAAGATTGTTCCAAATCATTCTAAGCATTCCGTCGAGTTTGGAAGAATTTTTCACTGTACCGTTCGGTGTGCAAAGTGCTCCGTATCTTCTCCATTGCAGCTCCAAGGGGACCTTTCCAGTTAGAAGCTTCCGGAGATGTGCCACAGGTGCTGGATGAGTTGGGTAATTTTGTCACCAGGCTCTGCTTGCTCTCCTGCGGGAGCTAAAGCCATGGCAACCACTCACACATCTAAGAGAGCCAGCAGGATTTCCCATGCAGGTTCCGCTCTCCTGGCCAGCACCAGACTGTACAGTAAACAAGCCCCTCAGCTTCATCTGCTGACATGTTCATTAGTGCGCAGGGTGGCAGAAAAACATTATCACTCATACATCAACACATTGGCTTAGGTACATCAGTATCTAGGGCGATCAGAGAAGATTTGTCATCATAGTGCAGTGTTTGTGATTTATGGCACAGATATAGGTTTTCGAGGGTATATTTTGTATATTGAAGGCATGGAACACTTCTACATCAAACGGCACAAGTTGCTTATCTTCATTTTCACCTTAACTATCGATTTCAGAGGTGACAATCGTCTGACAACTGTCAGGCATCAATAGTCGTCTGACGAAAGATATGGCAGAACATCAATAATACATTCCCAATTACCCCTGAACACACTGTGTGCATGTCTAATGAGTACCCTACGAAACTCATTAAGAGCCTTTTCTTAGAGCCAAGTTGCCCTGCCTTTCACCTTGCAAATTGACAATTAGATCACCATACTGCATCACTGAACGGCAGGGACATCAAACAAGACAGGTAGCAGCAGACTGAAAGAATGGTCTGGACCAATGAAAATGAAATCACCATGCTTGCTGAGCCAGTAATAGAAGCACCAGTTTGAAAATGAAACTGTTGAAGCTGGCTGCATCCTTCCAATTGGCGGAGATGTCCGGGATATCCTTTTCAAATCCTCTGCAGAAGAACAATGGCCAAGAAATTAGTCCAACCAAGGCCAGGGTGAGGCCCTTTGACTGCTGGTCATCAGCTGAATGGATGCTGTCAAGACCCACAGATGTCTGTGCGACGCTTTGGCTCAAGATTCGGCTCAACGATAAAAGCCATGTTTCCATGTACTGCCTACCGTAAAGGAAGGGAGGAGCCATTACTGATTACCTCCTCACATTCCCTGCAGTGTGGTCCATCAGTTAGTTACCCCTTATAAAAAGCCAAATTTAATTCATCTACACAGTAACAGTTTCAACACTCGGCTCTCTAAGGCAGCAGGAATTTTCCTACTCAAATGCAAGTCAGGAAAGACAGTCTCAGGAGGGCCTAATTAGCTGTAGTGGAGGGAGTTATTCATGGATCAAAACAACAGAAAACAAAATGCACATTACAAAGTAGGAATGAGACGCATTCTACATTGGAGTGCAGAGTGATGGAGAGGGTGGGTATTCTCAGAACTCTCGCAAGCATATTGCACGTATCACATCATTTTCATAGTATCTTTTTACGCCTGGATCCTTCATGGGTGCAATTTTAAAGGAATCGAAGATAACGTAGCAAAGATTGAGAGTATTTCACATAGCTAACACAGCATTTATGGAGCAAATAATCGGTGAGTGTGTGCAAGCATGCAGCTGGCTGTGTAAGAGACTGCGAGCACTGCTGCATGACATGAGCACGCAGGTTGCCAGGCAGCAGGGGGAAGAGGTATGTGCCTCCACGTTTTCCCATTAGAGCGCACAGACAGGCTGGACATCACAGACAAACTGCCGCAATAAAACTCTGCATCGTTCATTTCCGACAGTACAGCGTATCCCCGAAATCTTAAAAGGCAGTCAAGCCTTTTTTAACGGGGAATGACGTACCGCCTCAAAATGACGCACCTCTGCTCCATCAATGCACGACCAGCTACCAGTCTTGCTGGCAATCACGTGTTTCGTCTCACTCTGCTGTTTTGCAGAAAACAAGTGTTCTTATCAATAAATCAAGGCAGCATGGTGAGCGTGCAGATACCGGACGCAACAGATAAACCCGAAGGGCTCAGCAATCTTAATGACTCCACACGTGTGGCCGTGGAACATGAAGCCCAAAGAGGCTGTCGATGTTAAAGAGATGCCATCACATACTTTCTGGGCACGCGTGCCCAGTCGTTCGTCCGCCCCCACTGCAGCGTTCCAGACTTACCAACAAGTGCAGATGAAGCCTTTTGGTCCTCCTCAACGTGCCCATGATGCGCCGGCCCATCTTTTTGGCGTACCAAACTGAGTTGAGCATGGTGGGCCAGGGGTCGAGTGAGAGTGTCTGTATGTGTGTGCGCACAGCAACCCAACCTACGCAGGCATTTCTCTCAGAGACAGCCTCGGCACGATGCGCGAGCCGGCGACAAAAACATGCCTTACAGGTTATGTGAACCTGTGACGAGCAGCGCAGAGAGAGACAGAGAGAAAGAGAGAGAGAGAGAGACAGAGAGACAGAGAGGCAGAGAGCAAGGGAGAGAGAGGCAGTGGCAGTCTGACGCACACTGCTGCAGGGAGGGAGAGAGAGCAAGGGAGCAAGAAAGTGAGGCAGAGAAAAGTGAGAGAGACAGACAGACAGAGGGAGGGAGAGAGTGGGAGGGAGAGGAAAAGATTTTCAAAACCTCCACAACCCTGACACGCTGCTTTCTTCACCTCCTCCCTCCCTCCCTGTGCCGTGAAGGGCTGTGAGCTTGGGGCAGAGCAGGTGCCTCCGTCCGCCTCTTCCAGCTACCAAAATGAGTCAGCAGGAAGCCGAGAGGCTTCGGCTGGAACTCGCTCACTCACTCTGTCTCACTCTCTCTCCCCTGACACAGCCAATTCAGTCCACTTCAGTGCTGTTACACTCTCTCTCTCTTGCCCCTCTCTTCCCTAACAAAAAAACAGACGCAGTATCCACGAGTTGCCCTGTAGAACGACTCTTCCTCTTCTTTATCACCTGACTTCCCTTTTTTCTTCGCCAAATCCTGACCAAAGACGTCCATCAAGTCTCTTGTGGAATTACTGATCTTGCGCAACAGCGACTTAGCACCTCATTCTCTCTGCGTTCGACACACCGTCCCTCCTGAAGCGTTCTCTAATGTGGGGGTCTATCTGTTCAACTTAGCGGCCACAAAGGGAGACGAAACAGGACTGACGTCATTGACGGGAAACTGGGGAGGGGGGGGTCAAGGCTGATCATTCCAGACTACAAGAACACTTAGCATTTCTTAGAAAAGCAGTAAGGAATTGCAGGGGCTTTTCTACTGGATACCTTCCTCATCATCCCAGCTTGTAAACTAGCAGAGGAAAACTATTCTCCTGATTTTGAATTACTATTGTTATTGATTTCCAATTACCTGGCCATCATCAGAACCCATGGACACTATTTTGCATTCATAGCAGAAATTCATATTCACTTCACATAAGAAAAGCAAGGCATACTTACAGGTGACCAGAAGTCACTTTCCAGCATGTTGATGTCAAAACACTCACACATTCATCCATGCACTGGAGAAGCAACTGTGCTTCTGTGCATGTCAACATGCGTTAATAGTCAAGGACATCAGAAAAAGAAGCAACAGTCAATGGCCAGAAGAGCCAGACAGGACTTTTACACATGACCTTTGCACCAGGTACAGACGGCCAACTTCCAAACATCTCATGCCCATCTAAAGATACACATATACACAAACACACCAATGAAAACAACAAATAAGTTCAAAGTGGGGGAGCTGTGGTTTCATGCATGTTGGGAACTGTGCCATCTAGCCTCCATCTACACCAATGTTTGTCTTGGGTCCACATCGACAGGACATCACTTAGCGACATGACTGCATGACCAGACCACCAGACACCACTGACACGATGAGACAACTAGGGATGTGCGGATATACGGATATCCCCTAAATCATTTTTAGATTCATTCGCTTGATTGGGCATTCGTAGGTTAGGCACAAAATTAGGAATGCACCGATACGGGAATTCTGGGCCAATGCAGATATCCGATCATTTCCATTTAAGGATTTGCTGATTTCAATACATAAACATCTATAAAATGTAGAAACTGGGACTACATCTACCTGAATCTACCGGTCTGATGTATCGGACAAATCTTAACATCTGTTAAACGATGAGCTTTTTAAACAATTATCAGCTCATACACATATGAAACCGATATCATTGTGGATTCCATAGAACAAATCACGCATTCTCAAGTTCTGCATGTGACGTGGAGCTGCAAAGAACGTTGGGACACGAGCAGCTGGTACTGCGCCTTACATTAAGGGAAATCGTGACTCTCAAGCTGTGCTCAGATGGAGTGTACTCTGTTAAAACACTGCTATAACCTACGGCAAGAAGCTGATTCCACTTTGCCGACTGATCGCAACCTAAGTCAAGCTACAAGGCCTATGTGTAAAACACAAAGCTAAATCAACCAAACCTAGTAAGTGCGCAATAAAAGACTGTTAAACCTTCCGTGTCCTTCCTTGTTTGTGATATTCAAATGCTGATATATTTGAATAGCAAAAAATGAATAATGCCCATCCCAAACAAGTCTTCACCTATGGCAATGTGCTATATGTGCTTGTCTGCCCTGAGTGCAGTGTCGCTCAATGACACGACTGCATGTCCGGATGACCGACCACCACTGACAGCCACATGACGAGACACAAGACTGCGTGTAACTACTACACATAAAGATGGTCGCTGCCAGTTCCCATGTTTGGGGGGTGGAGAAGTCAGGGAGGGTTGGAGGCTGTTACCTGGACAGTCATGGGGCTTTGAGGGTACAGGGAGGCGGGGGTGGGGGGAGGGCTGTCCTCGCTCCCCACCGTGGGTGGCCCGTCGAAGATGCATTCCAGCGACTCAACCTACAGGGAGGGGGCAACTCAGCTTATTTCAACACACACTGCACCGGTAGGAGTTAAAAAGAGCTTATAGCCTAGCTTAGACAGACAGAAAGAGATCATTAGAGAAGCAGACACAGAGACAGAGTGGGAGTGAAAGAGAAGGATGTTGAGGCTGTGTGTTGTCGGAATGAAAACACAGAAATATATACTCTAAACTTGAGCTCTGAAGCTGTAGCAGATATAAACTATAAGCAATGTTACCGAAGACAACTGGCTCAAACATATCGCACAATAAGGGCCGGCTTCCCAGACACAGATCAAGTCTAGACTACACAGGATTTTCAATGGTGAAACACCACTCATACTGCAATTTAGTCTAAGACCAGGTTTAAAATTTCCAAGAAAGAGCTCTATCATAAATGAAGAAACATCAAAATACATAGAAATATAGATTCTACACCTGAACTAAATCAAAAGTATTTCCAAAGAATGTTTAGGTTCAAAATGTCCATGAATTTGGCTACAAAATACAAGTTTTCATGAATTAAAGGTCTAAAATACAGAAATACAGATTCTAATTTAACTTTGCAGCCATATGAGCCCAGATTAAACCTAAGCCTAGACTAAACAGGATCTTTAATGATTAAACCACTGGAATTGCAATTTATTCTAAGACAAGCTGAATCCAGGTCTGAGAAACTGCCCCTAAATGCCACAAAATGAAGAAACTCAGCTTTAGTTTTACAGGAAACTATTAAATACCTTGTTGCTGAAATACCTTACTGTAATTTTGACAATTCTCCTAATAATTATGTATCTTAGTTCAAGCAAGCAAAGCCAAAGCAATGCACAAAAACAAACTACCAAACTACCAGTGTGTGCTTGTTCCAGCAGAAAGCACATCAGCAACTGCTGTGACGTGAATGATCCACAAGGTGGAGATAAAACTCCACTCGGTGATGAGCGTATGGCACGGAGACACGGCCCTGATCTCCAACACAGCAAGCACTTTTCCTCAAGAAGTTTCTCTCTGCCCACACTATTTGTCTTGTGACAAACAATGATGGCAGGTGATTAATCACCGCGAGTGATAACAGCTTGTTTATGGTGCACAGCGATGTGAATATACTCTACAAGTCACAATAGCACCTGAGGCGTTTAATCAAACTGAGAAACGAGATTCAGTTAGGAGGGAAGAAGGTGCCGTTCGTCGCCCCAAACGTTCTTGCTCGACAAACTGAACACTAAACACTTCCGCCGCTACGGCAGTTCTACTAAACCTCCAGCAGAGGTAGGCGGCTGACGGCAGGCTGTAGCTGAGGGCGATTTTGGTGAAAATGGGCCTCTGAGGGAGAGGGTGAGTGGGCTCTGAGTAGGGTTGCAATGATTAGTCAACAAGGTCTATTAGTCACTGACGATGTCGTTCATGGGAAAACGTTGATGCGTCAATGTGTAATTTGCTTCAAGTGAAAAGTGCTCTATAACGCTCTATACAGGGTGTCTGCACAGTTCAACACTTTTAGAGACGTTTAACGCCACTTTCAACGCAATTCAGAAGTAAATCATGATTCTTTAAAATAACTCACACTCATGTTGTTGTCCATTCTGAATACGCTAGCTCAAAAGTGATGTCAGTTTAGCGCATTGTGCTGTATTGCACAAGCAACTTTCCATTATTTATGTTGTGATATGGTATAAAATGTCTTAAAAAATAAAAATTACACCTGCTGCCTCAAATCTAAAATCTAAAGTCATTTCAGATTTAAGACAATTTAAGAACTTCAATTTGTCAAACTTAACACTTTTCAAGTCTATACTGTTCACTGTCACTAAAAATCCTTGCATCTCGGAAATTGTAACTTTATCAGAGAAGGAAAAAGCATTCTTACATCTACTGATGTAACTTTTAAAAACCTTCTGGACCAACTTTCTCTCCAATTTAGTTGGGATCTGTTCTGCTAGTTCTCCTCATAACATGACTGTACCAAGCCGCGAGGGTGAAGGCTAGCACAAGCTTCCTTCCCCCCAAGACTCACGGAGCTTCATCGGATCTTTTTCAAACTTAGTAGCCAGTCATTCAAAAAGTCGAGCTGAGAAAACTTAAATGTTCTGGACGTCTGTGGAAAGTATTCTGTTAGTAACTTGCTGGCGCTGAGGAGGTGTGAGATGTTCACTGCAGAGGTTTCAGTATGTTGCAAACGCAAACACTCTGTCCACAGAAGTCCAGACTGTCTGATGTAAAATGCACGCTAAAATCACCACACTGGTGAAACTATAGGTAGCAAGAAAACGAGATATCTTCGTTTGTTGGCCGACTGGTTCTCCAGTTTGTTTTCATTGTGTTTGTCAGACTTAACATGCTGTGTTTGGTTGTTCTGCATGTCAAATTGCCCTTTCCTGTTCTCAAAACCTCGCTCAGTTTGGTTTACAAGCCTGTAATTCAGTGCAGTTTTACACAGTGTGCACCAATAAAAGTACTTTGGGCTTTGTGTTAAACTTAGCCCAGTTCTGTCCTCTTGCATCTTCACTGTAGTTTTTACCACCGCTGTATTTCAAGCGCTGTCCTCAACTAGCTGACCCCTACCCACAGTGATGACTAGTGAATTTATTAGTCAGCTAGTCTATGCAACCCTACCACACAGTCACACTGAGTGTGTTTACATGCACTGATAATCTAATCACAATAAGATTTCTGCAGTTATGTGATTATTCAAATAGTCATGTAAACAGCATACTCTGATTTCTTAGATTAGAGTAAGGTCTAGAAATCCGATTAAGAAATCTGACAAAAAGAGCTGGATTTTAGCTCAGTAATCAGATTTCTCAGTGCATGGATACTCTTACTCTGATTTCTTTCGTATTTCTCAGTCTGCGCATGTGCGAAAACAGACCGCAGTACTGGAAATAAGCAAGCAGCATTGCCGAGAAACACTTTCAGAGAGATGCTGAAATCGACTACACGCTTGATGAAACGAAGGATTTAAATATTCATCGTCTTCTAGATGAAGTACGTTCATATTTTCAGGTAAAATGGTGCGATGTTTAAAAAAAAGCTGCAGCATGAAGTTTCAGTTTTATTTTACGTTCACGTCACATCGTCCTCTGTGAGTTTACTGGCCAGTTGCAAAGCAGAAATCTGATCACTACACGAATTACGCACATCTGGTGTTTCCCCATTATCGAAATACTCAAGTGCATGTAAAAGCATTGATCAGATTACTGACCAAGTCTGATTTTCTGCAGTTATCAGTTATTAAGTGCAGGTAAACACACTCACTGACAGACTGCAACACACTACAGGAAGCATAGGTGGCGATATAGCTTGTGTTGTTGTTCCATAACAGAAAAAGATGCAGCACAGATGGAAATTTAAACGATGATGGAGCTGTGATGGGACAAAGCGAGAGGGTTTTAACGGTTCCATTCAGTCAAATTGAATAATAGTCAATTACAGAAGTCACTATCTAATTGCAGCCCTAGTTCTGAGGCGAGGCGAGGCGTGGCCTTTGGTGGATGATCTCATGGCGAGAGTGTGATGGATGGGAGGCAAAGAGACGAGGGAGAGGACAGAGTGGTGGGAATTGAAGGATGAGTTCATCGGTGAGGAGGGAGTCGAGGGACCGGCCAGTTATGAGTGGCCCAGGCGTGAATCGGCGGCCATGGTGCGCGTATAGCGCTGTTAGTCCAGGACTGAGGAAGTGCAGAGGGGTCATCAATCTAAGAGCAGAGGGGAGCAGTGGAGCACAACAGCCGTGAGAGGAGCGCTCGTAAATGCTCCAGCCACACACTCGCACATCCACACACATCTTCTCCAGACACAGAGGCAATCACTCTGCCTTTCGGTTAGCAGACTGAAGCGTGACTGTAGTTCACCTTGAGTTAAATGGCTCAGCGATTTCACGCAAACATTCAAATAAGCCGTTAATGTTGAAGGGGGGGGCTAGCTCTAGGTCACTTTCACTACTGCGATGGAGGCCATTAGGAATGATATGACTAAGCCTGTCGGGATCATGAAATTTTAGATGTTAACTGGCCCCCAAAAGTATTTGGACACTTGGTCACACTTTATTTAGATGGTCCCCTATAGATGATCTACAGATACTTAAATCATTGACAACATTTCTGGCGATAGTTGATCATACACAACATTAAGGTTAGGGTTAGGTTTAAGAGTAGGTGTAGGTTTTACCTTGAGGTTAGGGTTAAGATTAGGTTTAGTGTTAGGGATAGACTTCAAGTTCAGTTACATTAAATACATATTTAGTTGAATGTTACTTTACATTCATACTGAGCATCTACAAAGTATCTATGGTGGACCATTCAAAAAAAAGTTACCGGACACTTCAACCATTGCTAAACCATGGAAAACACTTTTAGATAGTAGACGTTCTGTCTGCACTGAGGCTTCTGTATAGAAGAGGTGGAAACGCCAAGGTCTGGGTGTTTTTCTTATACTTGTGTTGGTAAGCTTGTGTTTACTGAGGGCATCATGAGCTCAGAAGTGTACAAACACATTTTGGATGGAAACCTGCAGTAGAAGCTGCTCTAATGAGGTGATCTGAAACTCATCAGCCACCTTTTAAAGGAAAATGACAGCCTTGGAATAGTTTATTTAAAATAAATGTCACTTGGTTTAACATTTAGTTTCCTAGCACAATGGCACAAAGATCCAATACTTTTTGGGCCACTGCAAATAAACTCGATTATCAACTAAACTGTCTTTTTTGTCTGTATACAACTATTAAAGCATATATCTGAAGTGACCGAACTGACCGACTGGTTATCTTACTTCCTTCCTATACGTGACTGGTAGCTCCCAACTGCTGACAGCTTGAGCTCTAATAAACAAACACTACTCACCGCTGACCTCTAATGGTCTTATAGCACCAGGCAGCAAAAATTCAAGCCGGAATGTATTTTAATGATGTGTATTAATAAACCTGTTTCCTCCTTTATCTGCTTTATTTCCTGCTTTCTTGTCTCTTGCGATGTAAATATGATCATGAAAGCTAATAACAGTGGGGAAAAAAAACTGGGATCAGCATCAGGACTGTACAATGGCACATTACGCATGGACCTACACTGCGACAGACCTTCATGTGTTCATCTCCATCCAAACATTCTGAAAATAGCTGTAGTGATTTATTCACAGTCAGTTCCTCGTTAGCTACTCTTAACTATGCGATGTATACAGTATCAGACATTTTCCCACTGCCCAAGTGTAGTCACTGCCCCCTCATTCGCCCCCTGCTCAGTGTAGCCATGTGACACGTTAAGTTCTGGCGTATATGGTAGTTGTAGTCCATCAGGTAATTTGAACACTAGAGAATGAATACAGATGTCTGTAAACAAAGGACCAAATAAAAAATATCCAAAAAAAAAAAAGTAATCTTAAAAGGCACCTTTGTATTCAGAGCCTCGGGGGCCCCTCAAGCTTAAGGCTAACGTGGGTTTCCTCTCACTCAACGATGCAGAAAAAAACTGAATGCTAATAGCACCCTCTTGTGGGAAATATGAATTATGAACATTACGGGACAAATCTTTCATGTACATTTTAGTGTTTAAAAATCATGAATTCATGAAAAACCTTTACAACTTTTGCAGCACCAACACTACTCGCTCAAAAAATGTACGTTTTATATTACAGCCCTTGAATGAATAGCTGTAATCAGCTCAAATGACTGTGAACAAGTCCTCTGTTTACCTATTGTGAAAAGGACCAAGACTAACCCGGTTCAACTTACGAGATACCTGTTGTTGTATGTATGTTTAAAAGCTGAAACACTGGATTGTAAGTACATTATTTATTTATTTATTTCTTTTCTTTTCTCCTGTAAGACGTAACCCTCCCGCACTTTTGATGTTATTTGTTGTTACTAAGTTGAAAATGAAAATAAATGTTTAAAAAAAAGACTGAAAACGCCGATTATGGAATTATTGTGGCATTCAGCCACACGTCAGTGAAAAATAATGATTTTCCTGCACCGTCTAAATGTAGTCAATCAGCCAAAACAGTCCAACAGTTTGCTTATTTAGTTTTAGACTGGAGCTACAAGCCTAATTTCTTCTAGCGTACCAATTAGCATTGTGCAAAACCATCACACGCTAGGCTTTAAACTGTGCCGAGCTGTTTAATCTCTAATAGACTTGCTAATGTGCTTTCTGGCATATCTGTAAAAATGGAAAAAAGGACAGACAAAATTTAGGCCTCAAGGTGGCTGTTATTGTTTTTAGCTATCAGTGAACGTTTGTCCATTTGCTCAACCACTAAACTGGGCCCAGCCTACCGTGCATAACTTCACAGAAGCGGTCCAAGTTCAGCAACGCCAAGTATCTAAGGACATGCAAGCCTCTTATGTCCTAAGTGGTATGATTTGGATCATGGTGCATTCGGGTATGCAACGGATCAGAAATCAGCCCGTGGGCTCTGCGAGCGCGTTATTAGCCGCTGCACGCTATTAATAAAAATCATGCTGCGCCCATGAGGGGAGAAACGTGCCCTATATTTTGAGCTGGGTTGAGAATCGAGAAACCCCGGCAGCGAAATCGTCTGCCCCGCCGAATGATTCTCCGCTCAGACTACGCAGCACATTTTCGTCAGGGTTATTCAGTTCATCTGACTGTAGTGTACGCGTGAGGAGTGGGTGGGGGATGACAATAAGAAACTGGCACTGGGCCCGTTTTCTTTACACTGATGTGCAGCGAGGGAGCTGCTAAAACATTCTGTATGTGTGCGTGTTCAATGAAACTGGATGGCATGGCAACATCTGGATAATGAGGCGAACGAATAAGATGTAATGCTGGAACAGGCAAACAGCTAAAACAGCTAAAAGCAGTTTAGAAAAAGCCCAGAGCACACCAGGCCGCACCTTCATCGGGGAGATGTGGGCGTGGGCCACGTAGCCGTGGACGTTCTCGATCTGGGAGATGTTCTTCTCAGCCACCTGGACCAGCTCTGGGCCAGGGGCCTCGTCCGTGAGCTGAGGGGAGCTTTGCTCCTGCGGCGACGTGTCCTCGTCATGGTGCCGGTACTTCTGCGGAACGAGCACAAAAAGGAAAGCTTGGTGAATAAACGCTCAAAGGAACGTTGCTGCCCTCGTAGCCTGTAAGAGAGCCTGATTAAAGGCCCTGGACAATAAAACAACAAAGACAATTAGCAACACTGAACATTTTATCAATATCAAAAAAAGCAGTTCTGACAATTTTATACACACTAGTAAAAGCCTTTTGCTTTCTTCAGGGTTCAAAACAGTATTCAGATTAAAAGTCCCACTGAACAGTGTAAAATACTACATATGACTGCATGATGTTAAAATTGAGTGTTGTATTAAACATGCAGCAAATTTTGAATGAAAAAATCCAAGACAGAAATATAATGAGAACACTTCTATGTTCTAATGATCACCCTTAATTAACATCCCTCAGTTCAAACTCCCAGTCTCCCAGCACTGCTGTGTCTGATCCACTCAGACCAGCGCAACACACACTAACACACCACCACCACGTCAGTGTTACTGCAGCGCTGAGAATGATCCACCACCCAAATAGTACCTGCTCTGTGAGGGTCCATGAGGGTCCTGACCACTGAAGAACAGGGTAAAAGGGGGCTAACAAAGTATGCAGAGAAACAGATGGACTACAGTCTGTAACTGTAGAACTACAAAGTGCACCTATATAGTAAGTGGAGCTGATAAAATGGACAATGAGCGTAGAAACAAGGAGGTGGTCATAACGTTATGCCTGACTGGTGTACTGTAGAATTCTTGGGAAACAAACACAAGAGCCCAAAGCATGGAAAAGCAGAGACACACTGTAATCCCTACCCTAAATTTATGGTAATCTTCGACCAAGAGATGCAGCACAGCCTTTTCACGACTGACTAGATCAGGAGGAAGTGTCGACAAGCTCATTTCAAGCCTGCGCTATGCCCTCCTTTCCACATTACTGACAGCAAATTATGCACAGTGAATGATGTAGGCAGGTAGACGCACAGCAAATATTCATGAGCTCTTAAACACTAAGCCTGCATATTCATATTCGCAGACTAACGGCACTGGCGAAGAGAGCCCCTGGTGCCATCTGATATTGGGAAAAATTATTACTTACAATGAAAAGCTGAAATTTTCCAGCTTTTTTATACAAAAAAGTTTCATGTACACTGTTAGAAATAAACGTTCTGTGCAGGTACATTTTTGCTCATCAAGGTACAAACAGTGTAAATGTTCCCTCAAAGGTACAACAGTGGTTTAAGGGTCCAACTGTGAACCTTAAATAAGTTTTTTCAGGTGAAAAGTTCGTATTTGTACCTTTTCATAACCGAATGATTTAAAACAGAACAGTAAAATAAAGGCCTGGAGACGAGACGGGGTGTGTGGAGTCAGTACAGCTTAGAACATATCATTTCAGTGGATTATGGTACAGTTATGTTCCCTGACTAAAGGTGCTGAGATGAAGCCTTGAGGGTTCCACCCCAGTGACAAGAGGGGGACTGCCCCAGTGACAGTTATTTGTGAGAGTGTAGTGTATCACCACTGTTAATGTTTAAAAACGTGTTAATGTGTAAAACCGTTTAAAAATACCATTCACACTGTAAGAACAGCCAGGTTTGGATTCACTGTTTTCGTGATGTTACAAAAACCAGTGCAATTCCAGATCTGCCTATTCACCCTAGAGCAGTTTAGCCCCACCCATTCACTCTGAAGATATAAGGAGTGTTTCTGTCTAGGCTGTTTTCTGAATGAGACACAATACTAGACAG
This sequence comes from Colossoma macropomum, assembly GCF_904425465.1. NCBI lineage: Eukaryota > Metazoa > Chordata > Actinopteri > Characiformes > Serrasalmidae > Colossoma > Colossoma macropomum. The sequence continues at coordinate 27,757,655 of NW_023494807.1, forward strand.
CCAATCGGAACAGAGCTAACTCACATATATCATTCTTAAAGGCACAGAAACACATCATCCTGTTTTTCATTCTAAGGGATAAGGAAAGACTGGAAACTGGTTATGTAAAAATTTACTTAAGACTATTTTTGATGCATAAACTCACACAAATGTCATACGTGGACCTATGGGGAAAAACAAACTAAGAAAAATGTATGATATGGTTTGATGGTAAAACAGAGATGAGCTAATATGGGAAAAATAATCAGTTCACTGAAAAAGAAGCACAAAATCCAACCCAAATGCATAATATACTGGCCTGTACATGGCTTTTTACCCCTACCTGACCTGGACTAGGGTCAGTTTACATGTTATAAAGAATAACAGAAAGTTGAGAGATGAAACAAGCGAATTCCGGGGATTCCGAGGGACAAGGGATTCCAGGAAGCTTAATTTCTGGCAAGAGGATAATGAAAACACCAGCAGCACACTCACATTTGTAGTGACTGCACTGGCCATTTAGGACTACCATGTAAAGGTGATTTGGTACAGCTGATGTACCGAGGAATTAATACATACATAAAATGTAATAACATGATCAAATATGCACCCCCACCCCGGAAAGCTGCGGTAGCGTCCGAGATGAAGGCGCTCCCCTCTTCCTGCAACACAGAGGTCTATTCTGAGACTGGTAAAGGTGCATATAGCTGATGAGTCTTCCCTGTACGGGCAGGGGACGGCCGCAGTTGCCAAGGCAACAGGGTTCTCAGCATACCGACAAGTTTCCTCTATAGGTAGCCCTGTGATTCACACGGCTTTATGTAAAGCGGACAACAGGCCCTCTGAAGTGGCCTCCTAGCCTCAGTTTGCATATCCATTTCCACATCGGCCAATCAGCGGACACATCACAATGACACGCAGCTGATTCATACCACGCACCTTCAGAACACCATGTACTTTGGTGCATTTCACTTCTAGAATTACAATTAGAATAGCCCCTCCCTCACGTAATAGCTCCTCCCTCCCGATAAAAAGGTTACGCCCACCTGAAATGTACATCCTTGCACATCCTTGTAGAAATAAGCAGAAGAACCATTTCATCTAATGCTGAATGCTTATGAGCTTCATTTAACACCTTTTATATTTAGCCAGTACGTAACACACAACGATATTTTGGCGGGGCGTACGCTACACGACTTTAAAAACCTTTCAAGGTTTCTAAAACGGAGAGCATCGCAAACTTAACTCACACCAGACGACAAAGCAACGAGAGAGTACAAGAAGTTTCGACTACAAATAAGAACTCAAACTCCCAGATCTCCTCAGGTATCACGACACAAATGTAGTTAAACTTACTGGACCGGACCCATTTCTGGCAGCTGAGCTGAAACTGTTAAGACTGCTTTGACGTCTGGATCCAACATCCGATCAAGCTCCCGACCTGCAAAATTGCTTTAGATTGTGAAGATTGGTCACAAGGGGCAAAAGTGGACCCAAACCATGCCAGCAAAATGCACCTCTCAGCATAACAGAGCCACCAGACCTCCTCACTACAGGGGTCAATCATTCACTCTTGTTGTACGCTGCACATGCACTCTGACCAGATCACCATTATCTGCGTAGACCAGTGCCTACTGAACTCTCAGACGGTCATTCGTGTTTGTAGAAGTTGATGAACTGCAGCGCTACTATACATTACTCTCCTTATAGCTGTGGACGGGCAGTTCTTGCTGACAACCTGATCAAGTTCTGCTCATGTTCTCGGGTCGCCTGAGGAACAATTGCTCTTCTGCTTTTGGTCATTACAGTCATTTTCAGCTGAAAACTGTCAAATGATTATGAGCTTCATTAAGCAGCTTTTAGATCAAGGTCTTTCTGCCAACCTTATACATGTATTAGTGTCTAGAGAACCACGCATTAGAATTAGAGCTTGAAATAGTTGTGCGAACCCGATGGGACTCGACTGCTCACATTTGGTTTGGACAATATTTCCCAAATACGTGTAAATAAACCAGTGAATCGAGTCAGGAAAGTACAGATTAGTGCAGATGCTATATATATATATATATATATATATATATATATATATATATATATATATATATATATACACACATACACATATACATAGAGAGAGAGAGAGAGAGAGATAGATAGGTAGATAAAAACAGTTGAATAGCATTGCTTTATTTATCAATCTGTTAAAACAAGATTTAAACTGAAAGTTGTTTATATCATACATTTCATACTATATTTTATTTATTTGTTTGTTATCTAATGACAGCCATTACTGTCAGTATGCAGTAAATTTAGCAGTGCTATACTGTTTTATTCGGGTTTTTGAGTAATAATGGGCCGGTTTGGATCAGGTTCGGACATAATTTTGTGGGATTCAGGTCAGTTTTGGACCAAAACTGTGTTGGGTCAAACTCAGACAGAAAATTCTTGGCCTGTATTTGGGGTTCGTGCAAAATTTCAGGTCTGACTAAAGCTTTAATCGCAATCACTTCACCTCATCTAGCCGATAGGTAACCTACAGTAACGTCTGTACGATAAGCACTGATACAACTGGCTGGGCTCAAGTTTCAATTGTAATTATTCTCGACAGACAGCAGGTCTCAGTGGGACAGCGTGTGTGCTCGGCTGGTCGGAGGAAGCACATCACAGCACTGGACAGCTCGGTCTTCCCCTGATCAGCAAATGAGGAGGAGGATCTCCTGGCAACCACAGTGACTCCGTGTTGAGTCACAGCCCACTGTGAATTAGGTAAGCTGCTCACTATTCACGCCAGAGCCTTCCGGGACCATACCTGAAACTTCCACACTGAAACTGACTGACTTCTCCTGCATTAAAGCCCCTTCATACTGTAATAAATCAAGGCATGTCGTGTCTTTAAACAACCTGAGCAAAAAACATAAACATGTTAAAAACATGAAAACAGCGCTGTGAGTAGTTAAACTGTCCGAATCCTCGGACAGAAAAGCTCAGTAAAGTCACGTGGATATAAAACCTAGAAATCGTGTGCCGAGAGAGAATTAAAACTGAATTAAATTAATGAGACACCACCTGCTCCTGCACCATTAAGAGCTGGAAGTGATTCAGTAAAAACCTCTCTGCCCACACCCCAAACTGACCTACTGTATCCAACCAGCACGAGGGCCCAAAACCGCTTTGTCAATGTAACAGGAGCCAGAGCCACACGCTAATGATCCTCTGGCTCTTTACTAGCAGAGATGAAAAGCAAGCCTGGCTGGCAAATCAATCAAAACCATAAAGGGGACCAAACTGAAGAGAAATTTAAAGTCTAGTTAAAAGAGCAGCACAAATTCTAAAGGGTGACGATGCACAATAATATACTGCCAAGCATGTAATCAGGGAACAGTCCAAACGCAAGCAGCGTCCTCAGATGGCTGCGTGTCAAGAAGCTCTTACGTTCGTCAGTTCACAGTCGGGGAGAGCGCAGAGTTAGCGCCACTAACACGGGCGTCTCTTGGAGGTCTTCCCATAATCACACCAGGACCAGCCAACTCAACAGAGCGGAGGAGTAAAGGAATAATGAAATACAGATATTCTTAACTATCCACTGATCTCTCTGCGAAAGCAAAGATGAGAGAAGACACGTGAAGCAAAGTCTGGTATTGGTTAAAAACCCTGTCAAATGGAATTAGCACTTTTTGGATTAAACTGCAGGCTTGTTATTCAGTTATTAATCTTAATGACCTATTATTCAGCAACTATCACAAATAACTCAATAACTACTGAGAAACTAACATGTAAGTGAGGAAGTGTTGGTCAATATACAGACCCCTAGGGCCAGTTTCGAAGACACAGACTAAGCTCAAGCTAGGGCTGGACAATATGACCATATTTAATGTCACTGTGAAGCGTTACGTCACATTGTTTCTCAATATGTCTCACAATACGTTTTCACAAGTTGATTCATCTGAGACTCGAGTCAAAGTTGAGCCTCTGGGGCGTGAGTCAGAGTCCAAGAGTCTGGGTTGGAATCGAGTCTTGAGTCTCTGGGGAGCAAGTCCAAGTCAAGTCTCAAGTCTCTGGGGTGTGAGTCGGAATAGAGTCCCAAGTCTCCGGGGTGCGAGACCAAGTCTCTGGAGCGCAAGTCAGAATTGCGTCTTCAGTCTCTGGGGTGTCCACTGAGTCCAAGTGTCTGGGGTAAGAGTCAAAATTGAGTACTGAGTCTCTGGGGTGCAATCCCGAGTTGAGTCTCTGGAGTGTGAGCCTGAGTCGAGTCTCAAGTCACTGAGGCGCAAGCTGGAGTCCAGTCTCGGAGGTGCAAGTCAAAGTTGAGTCTCTGGAGTGTGAGTCAAGTGTCGAGTCTCTGGGATGCAAGTCGGAGTCGAGTCTTGAATCTTTGGGATGCGAGTCAAATGTCAATTTTCTGCTGTGTGAGTCAGAGTCCGAAAGTCTGTGGTTTGAGTCGGAACAGAGTCTTGAGTGTCTGGGGTGCGAGACCAAGTGTCTGGAGTGCAAGCCCGAGTCGAGTCTCGAGTCTCTGGGGTGCGAGCCAGAGTCGAGTCTCGAGTCCGTAATAGCTTACCTGCTTTATAAGCTACAACCACTTATCCAGCTTAAACTTAATTTTACCTTCGTTTTAAATGAATATGATCTGTGTCTTATGAAGATCTCAGCTGAATAATCTGAAAACCTAAATTAGACATCGCACTAGCTAGAATACTTGCTATTCAAAGTACATGCTGGCCAATTTGAAGCTACATGCTTAAAGTTTCAAATTGTGTTCTCTTTTCTTTAAACACCACAATGAAACGCTTCGTTCTGGACTGTTTCATTACCAATACAGCACCAGTAAGTCGGTAACAGCATCCTTTTCCATTGTTGAGTAACTCTGGCTTTTATACATGGCGGATGTCTTAGATAACTGGACTATCAGCACAGACATGACCAAGATTAGAGTCAGGGGTCTTTAAGGCCGTGACATCTCTCCCAAATCTGCTCATCCACATAAGCCAGTCAACAACATGCAGTGTAAACAGGCTGTCGTTCATCATTCTTTCATGCTGCTTCATCAGCAGCAGCAAAGCTTAAGCTTGAAGAAACAGTGTCTTGTTTTAGTCCCTCCAGTTCAGTGGACCCTCCTGAGGTCCTCCATGGCAGACATGATACCTTCTTCTTACATTTTTAAAAATTATTTCTCCCTCATATCTCACTGAAACGAGCAGGCAGATCACACAGAAAGTGCAGATTTTAAACCAATTATTCCAAAACCAAACACTGGTATTTGTATTTGTAAGACGATATTTTATTTTGGTGCGACTTTAATGAAAAGCTATTGCAGTGAATCTTGCTGTGTGGAAGGTCAAAACAAATGGAGAAAATATCAGACGTGCAGACTCGGACCTGCTGATACAGAATGTAATGTAATTATGCGTCTGTGTAATTCATTATGTAATATTTTACTGCATGTAAATGGTGTAACTCAACAACAACAACCCCAGGGGTCTAAGCATAAAGCCTGGATGCATCAAACGGACCATCAGTGTACTGAAGCTCGGCAGTGCTTCAATACACTCAGTTTTTGCCATGTTTTTGCTCAGTACACTAAATATTTTCCATGGTTTTGCTCGGTCAATTAAATATTTTCAATTTTTTGCTCAGTCCCCTAAATATTTCTCATGTTTTTGCTCAGTCCACTAAATATTCCCCACATTTTTGCTCAGTCCGCTAAATATTCCCCACATTTTTGCTCAGTCCACTAAATATTTCCCATGTTTTTGCTCAGTCCGCTAAATATTCCCCACATTTTTGCTCAGTCCACCAAATATTTCCCATGTTTTTGCTCAGTCCACTAAATATTTCCCATGTTTTTGCTCAGTCCACTAAATATTCCCCACATTTTTGCTCAATCCACTAAATAATTTCCCACATTTTTGCTCAATCCACTAAATAATTTCCCACATTTTTGCTCAATCCACTAAATAATTTCCCACATTTTTGCTCAATCCACTAAATATTTCCCATGTTTTTGCTCAATCCACTAAATAATTTCCCACATTTTTGCTCAGTCCACTAAATATTTTCCATGTTTTTGCTTGATACACTAATTTTTCACCATATTTTGCTCAGTACACTAAATGTTTGTCATGTTTTTACTCAGTACACAAACCTTTTGGCATTATGTTCAGTGCACTAAATATTTGCTATATTTTGGTCATTTCTTGGCATTGAAACAAATGGGCAAAGGTCAGAAATACAGACACCAACCTGTGAATATGAGAATGAAAACTGAATGTAAATGCAGTACATGCACATGTAGTACACTTAAATAACAAATAAATAAATAAACATAGCTTCATTATATGCATCAAAAGCCCTGTTGCTGAAGCCTGGCAGTGTGATAAGAGAGGGAAGCAGAGGTGAGAGGCAGTAAAGGAAGGAGAGGGGAACTGGAGAGAGAGACCGGTGCTATAGCGAGAAGCAGCTAGCTTGGCCGCGTTAACATGGTGACGCGCCAATCTGCTGACAGCTCACGACTGTACGGAGGCCTGCAGTGCCTTTCGCCATTGTTAAAACAATGCATTATCATGCCAAAGAGAGAGGGGGAAACCAGCACTGGAGCGAACTCCTGCCTCCTAAAGCGGCTAAAAATAGAGCCGGTGCATCCAGCCAGCACGTCCTGAGAGAAAGGACAATCGACTGAGAAATTAGTATTTACCAGAGGAGCAGTCTGATGCGCTGCGCAGACGCCCTCGTACATCACTGTCATGTGAACGCTTTGCCCTTGGTTTAATCAGAAAAAACACTCGCGATACAATCATTTTTCTAATTACAGCCCATCTCGGTTTCTCATGACGGATGCAAAACAGCTGCAGCTGTCATACAGCTTATTAGGCCTTTTTCACTGGTAGAGAACAGGAAGGTTCAACTCTAATATATTATATATATAATTTTGATTGCAGAGTTGTGATTATAATCGCTTAATACTTCAGACTGAAAATAGTTTGTGCAACTTGTGAACTGAAATGTTTTATTTCAGCTTCTAATAGATGAAAATGTTCATTTAGAAGTTTGCCAACGGTTCTGCAGTTTACGTTTAGATTTGAAGACTTTACAGCATCATACATAATACACCTACATAAATACCAAAAAGTGAACTTGTTCAATTTATAGGAGCGCACAGTGGCACTGATAGTCCAGACACAGGGCCGGATGTACGTACGAGCTCAGGTACAGCTCAAAATGCGCCTTATGTGCCAACTAGAGCTGGGCGATAAAACGATAACGATAATTATCGTGATCATAATTTTCCTCGATAAAACGATCATGAAATGATCGATAAATGTTTCAATATAACACACCGTTTTCACACTTCCACGTTTTAGCGAAAGCCCTGGTGGCGTTTTCTACTGCAAGGAACGCGACACTACTCTGCTGTCGCCAGGAGAGGGCGCACTTCCGAGTTTTACGACTTGATTAGAGAGGGAGGAGGCCACGAGTAAAATGAGTCGCCAAATATCGTTATACATTCCCTGTCAGAGTGGAGCGACCGACGAACTGTTCTCCTGTGACCAAGTCTGAGTGACGAGGTCAGTGGCGTAACTGTACTGTCCTACGGTGAACTCACCTCTTTACATACATCCTCACCAGCTTTAGCAGCGTTAAATGATGTCTGCTCCTCACAACTACAGCGCTGTTACAGAGCTCAGTCATAGTTTATTAGTGCATTCTCAACCCACGAAAGCGAAAGAAAGAAGTGAGTTCATGTAAATTACAGCCCTGATTTAAACTAAAGTAAACTGAGGAAGCTGTGAGGCAGTGGAGAGCGGGAGAGCGCTGTCTTTCCAGGCTAGCTGTTTTTAGCAGCTGGCTAACTTGAAGCAGCGCTCCGTCACTCCACAACACGGAGAATTGATGATACTGTAGATCAAACAAGACACAAAAGCACCGCTTTCAGTTTAAACGTACCTAAAAGTCGGACTCTGTTTGTCTGGTGTTGATATATTGCGGTTCACCCCTTAAACTACTATAGAGAAACCCAGCCGTCGCTAGCTGGTGTCTGAATACTGTGATATGCTCTGACAGGGATGTGGTGGAGTGACGGCAGTGAGGCGGTGTGATCCATCACTGATGTACAGAGCCAGCTAACGTTTGCTGTTCGTACTAAACTGACGTTGTTGAGAAACTAAACAGTTTAGCACTGTTGTTGGCCACTTGTTCAGCATTTGTAACTGGACAGCCGAGCGCTCGTCAGCAGACAGCTAAAATAATCTTTTCTTTCTTAAATTATGACTATTACAAAAACTGCGGCCGTGCTTTTCCAGCTGGGAAAAACAGCCAATCAGAAACTTTCTCCCAGTATCCCAAGACAGACTCTGTGAAATGTTCCACTGTTTGAGTGTTTATCAAGTTCTGACCATAAAGAATAGTTTAAAACAGCAACTAACCACCCAGGAACAAAAATTCAGCCTTCAAACCTGAAAGAAATAATGATTTAACATTTATCGCGATAAGTATCGATATCGAATGATATGAGTTTGTTTATCGTGATAACATTTTGGCCATATCACCCAGGTCTGTTGCCTACGTGACTGAAAAACTAGTTATAGCCCCGCCCACTAACTGCTTGCTTGGGAGCTTTGAAAGGAGCAGTGAACCAAGGGAGACATCATCGAGTTCAGTGGTGAAGAGACAGCAGAGTTAATGAAAGTTCTTTCTCTCCTGAACATTCAACGGGTTTATTTACTCCAGGTTAGAAAACAGTTTGTGAAACGATAACACGGACAGTGTGCGATGAAACAGGGTTAACTAACAGTAAATAATGTTTTAGCATATGTTTGATGCTTGTTTCTTGATCTAGCTGCTGCGTCTGCTGGCAGTGAAACTTTTCAACATGTCTGTAGATATAAACGTCATTATACAGCTGGTTTTAAAAGCCACAGGAAAGTTGACATAAAGCCATATTTAGTAGTATTAAACTGAGCAGAAAATGTAATGAGCCGCAAGTTCAGCAATCTCCCCCCACTTGTTGCACAATCCTCATATTTTGTGTGGCCCCCCTCAAATACACCGATCAGGCATAACATTATGACCACCTCCTTGTTTCTACGCTCATTGTCCATTTTATCAGCTCCCCTTACTATATAGGTGCACTTTGTAGTTCTACAGTTACAGACTGTAGTCCATCTGTTTCTCTACACACTTTGTTAGCCCCCTTTTACCCTGTTCTTCAGTGGTCAGGACCCCCATGGACCCTCACAGAGCAGATACTATTTGGACGGTGGATCATTATCAGCACTGCAGTAACACTGACGTGGTGGTGGTGTGTTAGTGTGTGTTGTGCTGGTATGAGTGATACAGACACATCAGTGCTGCTGTGCAGAAACAAGGAGGTGGTCATAATGTTATGCCTGACTGGTGTAATTCAATATTCATATGCAGCAACTCCAAGAAAATAATCTGAATACAATCTTTGGGAGTTCACAATTAATTTTTCATGAACAGTTTGACATAAAACAATAAAATATAGCTGTTGCCATACGCAATAACTGAACTGCAAACTGCCACTGTACACAATGAACACGGTCATTTCCGGCTCATGGTTTTAACAACATAATTACACTCGTATTCCTTTCTGTATTCTTATAACATCTATACATATTTGGCTGTTATGTACATGTTCTGGTCCATGTTCTATGGTGGTGTTATAGGTTAGTCCCATTGTTTGTTTGCAATGCAGATTATAGTACTGTCCCACATTGTTGCCATATGACAACAAAATACCCCAAAAAAATATGTATTCCCCAATTTTTATACTCAATTATGCAGCTTTCAATGCCACGTCATACTTCATGCAGTTAAAGGATAAACCTCCAAAGCCAGAGTAACACAGGGGTCACGATGCAGCACCGCCTTTATATTCACATCCAGCCAAGTTCGATTAAAATAATCAAGCAGTCAAAAGTTACGCTGTCTGGGCCGAATTCAAAATGCCCGGCAGCCTGACGCTGGAGTCGAGTCACATGGGATGACTCGTAATGCTCAGATTAACAGTGAGGCTCTGCCAGAACTGCCATCAGTGTTGAATGAGCAGTGCTCCAAACTAAGCACTCCACTCACATTTGCAAGTAAAAATAATCCCATGCGCATTTAAAAAGGTCTTCAGCACCGCTGGCTATGAAAGCTATGAAGTATAGCAGGCTGAAAGAAAAACGCCGGCCTTTGTTGAGCGGGATAATAAGGTAAACAGGAGCTGCCCTTGTTCGACATTGAATTTAATTTCAAAGTCTTTTGCTCATCCTTTTTCAGAAGTGAAACAATGAGTGCTGTCTGGTTTTGAAGCACAGTGTGTTGTCTTGATAAATGCAGTCTTAAATAAGCAACATCAAAGGATGGACCTTTACATTTCAACAGTATATTCTGCTGTTCTACAGAGCATGAATGGCTGGCAGGTAGTTCACAACAGAAAGCTGAAACTTGATATATGATATAGGTGTGGCTTTATGCACCAAGAACAGATATAATCAATTTTTACGTGACCATTTTCACCCTATATTTACCTATGCGCTGTTTTTTATTACCATTTCTTTAAGACCAATATGCAAATGAGCTCTTTTCTGATTGGTCACCCTGTATTTTGCCTTGCTCAAAAAGCAGTCCAGGCCGAAACACTACGTGTAGCTTCAGTGTTGTAGGCTGTACAGGTGGATACATATAACGTGTTGTTTTTTGTGACATTACAAAAATAATGAATTCAAAACAGCCTGTTTTGCAGTTTAGTTTCCACATATGGACTGTATGGTCTGCAGAGAGAACCGTATGTCTTGAAACACTGACAAATGCAAAATTAACTCTTTCATTTGGAAAAAAAAGCAGGGAAACATTTTCCATGATGCAGGCCCTGTAACTGTTTAAGGAAGCAATGTACTGAGCTTTCAATATCATTTTGATGATACACTGACTCACTGATACACATAACACGGAGAATGGCGCCTTTGTCACTGCCACTCTGGGCCCGGAAAGCCTGCTATAGCACTATGGAACTTTGGAGGAGCAAAAATCCTCTAACGAGAACTGCTTAGCGCTTTACAGCACCGCATCACACATCAACAGCAATGGCTCTTCAGCAAGCTATAAGGAGCTAGCTCGGTATTCCCAACACAAACATCATGGCCGAGGCTGCGAAGAGACTGAAGAAGACGCTGTCAGAAGAAGCGATGAACAGAAAAAGAGAGAGTGACCGAGCAAGAGGCCGGACAAGAGTAAATCTCAGACTGGCTTTTATTTGTTGGAGAGACCCAAAAGACATAAAAGGATGCGAGACAGTCTGACAGCAAACGGAAAAACAAGGGAAATCCGACAGCAGAGTGTTCATCCCTGCCAATGCCTTTTATGAAAGGCTGTGAAGTAGGCTGTGACCTTATCTGTGTCATCCCGTCTCATGGAGTTTTGTGGTTTTTCTGGATGTCAAAGGTCAAATAACCTCAGTACCATTCCAGGCTAAGTCAGCATGCAGAGAAATAAATTCTTCTCATGCTAAACAGTTTAGTCAGTCTTTCTCAATCTCCTGTTTGCAGCCTCCTGAAATAAAATCCTGTAATATTACTCTACCTTCTACGTCGACATGGTTCTTTCTCTTCTGATGTTCTTCGCCGGCAGAATCCGACTCCGCTTCGTGTGCACGCACGTCACACAGGCATCTGGACAGTACAGATTACACTCGCAATTTCAGGTGTTTACACAAAGAAACATAAAAGTGGTGAGTGTAATCTGTAGCGTCCACATACCTGCATGACGCGTGTGCACGCAAAAGTCGTATCCTGTGTCCTTCAGCTCTACAAATGCACACGTACATGAGAGGGGCTCACAGCATGATTTGTATTTACGACAGTGGTGTAAAAGTGAAACACCCTCTGCAACTGTAGAACAAAAAAATACCAATTCTCCCATAATGCTGCTTTAAGGTCCAATATCCAATATATTTTTCTTTTTTCTGAGGTTCACATATGACTTTTTGTGTGTTTTTATGTACTAAAAACCAGTCAAAATAATTTTATATGACCATTTCCCAACCCCTCTTTATCCCTTAGAGGTCAACAGGCTTTCACTGTTACTATGCCTTTAAGACTGATGTATGTAAATGACCTCTGTTCTGACTGGCTGCTTTAGGCTGAATACACTGATAGACGTAAATGCACTGATTTCTGTGACATCACAGTAACAGTTAATTCATAACTTGCTGTTTCTGAAGCTTAGTTTACAGCTAAAGACTATATGGACAGGAATGAACGGTACATTTCGAAACTTAATAAGCATTTATGTATCTTAAAGCCATCAATCAAGGCTGTGTGCTCAGCCCTTTTCACCCATGACTGTGTTCCTGTTTATGGCTCTAACTCCATAATCAAGTTTGCAGATGACACCACGGTGACAGGTCTAATCAGAGGTGACGATGAGGTGGCCTACAGGGACGAGGTGCAGCACCTGGCAGCATGGTGTGATGACAACAACCTGGCGCTCAACACCCAGAAAACCAAGGAGATCATAATGGACTTCTGGAGGGGTAAGAGCCAGACACACTCCCCCATCTACATCTAGAGCACGTGTCTGGCTTCAAGTTCCTTGGCATCCACATCTCTGATGATCTCCCCTGGTCCCTAACCTCCTCCATCATGGTCAAAAAGGCACAACAGCGTCTTTACTTCCTACGGAGCCTCAAGAAAGCTCATCTGTGTCCTGGGATACTGGTGAACTTTTACCGCTGTACCATCGAGAACATACTCCCAAACGTCTTCCAGTGTGGTACAGTTACTGCTCCGCATCTGACCACAAAGCTCTCCAGCGGGTGGTGAAAACTGCCCGACGCATCACAGGTGCCCAGTTACCCTAAACTGAGAACATTTACCATAAGCGCTGCCTGGGCAGGGCGAGGAACATCATCATCTCATCCTAACCATGGACCTTTTACCCTCCTACCATCTGGCAGACATTACAGAAGCCTCTGCTCCTGCACCAGAAGGCTCAGGAGGAGCTTCTTCCCTGAGGCTGTGACCCTGCTGACCTCCACACCACCACTTAAACTGCATCTTTGCTCTTACTGCAGTGTTACTGTACTTTATATCCTAGTATTACTGCACTACTCATATTTACACCTACAGTTACTACACTGTACGCTCTCCACTCACTCTGTATATATGTATACTATATTTCTACCTGCATATCTATTTTTTTTACCACTCTACCATCCTTCTGCACTTTATTTGTAAATAATATTGCATTTTACATTTCTGGTTAGATGCTAACTGCATTTCATTGGCTCTGCACCTGTACTCTACACAATGACAAAGTTGAAAATAATCTTATCTAATCTAATCTAATGTGCAAAAAGGCGATTAATATTCAGTTTTCCATTATTTGGGCCCTTTAAATGACTGATGAATACAGGCTGATACAAAAATGGCTGAAATTTAGACTAAATATTACTTTATTACTTTTATTTTGGGAGGTAAATACGGGAGGACAGGTTATATCCTCCGTGTCCTCTGTAACAAAAGCTCCCTTAGTTGGTCTGCAAACACTGATATGGACAGTATTAAGGTTAGTAAAATCTGTGTACTAAATTTTCAAAACAGATGTCATCATAAAGCAACTTTCCAGACTGACCGATCATGGACATTTTTCATAACACAGAATAATATTCTCAGAACATACTTTAATATCACTGTTACAGTGACAGATTCATGTATGTACCCACTGTCAATGGCCAACCGCAAGTATAAGAGCTGGGCCTTCATTTTGGGCCATAAATACCAAAACTACCAAAGGGGGAAAAAACCTCTACATTAATGCTCATTTCTAGCGCCTATATGGGATTCTAGTAGTACATTAGCACTATGCTAACAGCGATTCACATGAACATTTTTTGGCTGCTCCAGATTACACAGAGATTTAAATCTTGTTTTTTGAAGCTTGCAGCAGATATTAACATCTAGTCTACCTTGTATCAGTTTTACACTGAAAAAGTCCAGATATAGAGCTACTGCTGTTTTCATTTCTGACAACTGACTGAAATCTGGGTAGAAATCTGCTCGAATTCACAGTCAGTGATGTATCTAGAACTTCCAGAAGCCTTAGAGTGACATTGTTTAGTCCCACTCATTGTAAATAAAAATCGGCTATGACCTATATTTCCTAATTATGTTAGTTTGTCCCAAAGGCCTTCTGTTCAGCTCCTGAAGTCCTATCCAATGGAAGAGCTCATTTGTCACATCTCCCCAGACACCACAGAGAAAAAAATCCTGATTGGATAACAGTCTTTTGGGCGTTCCAAGAATCTATCCCTTTTGCTTCCAACCAAAACCTAACAAAAAAGTAAGAGCATTACCGGAAAGCAGACATTAAACACAACGAGCATGCAGCACTTTGTGAGCGCTGTTGGTGCTCTTGTTAGGCCAACTCTCCTTAAAACTACCTTACTTAGACCACAAATAATTTAGCGCAGCCCCAAATTTGGCAAGTTTTCTAAGTTTTAAAGCTTTAAAATTAGAAGTAGAGCAGTCTTGTGCTGCAGTGGCTACTTGCCATTACTGTAAAACAATTTTCAAAAATTTTACATTTTACATTTACAGGCTTACTCAAGGCACCAAGAGTTCCCGCCTGCTTCACAGCGTTTTGAGATTAACTCTCAAAGGTTAGAAAAACTGAGACTGGTATTCTGACACAGCGCTCCCGTTCTGAGGATCTCCACAACTACAGATTAATGATGAATACTAATCGAGAGTCAATCCACAGCAGAGCGGATGAGATGTAATCCAATGGTCTGTGCATCCTAGGAATCAAGAGGATAATGTCATGGTTAAAGTGGCGCGGAGGACCATACGGTAGGCGGCAGACACTAATCGGACGAGGGGCCAACGGGGATCTCTTATAGAAAAGCTAGGACTCAATCTAATAACAGACATCTGGGATCAATCCTGTGGATTTGCAAGATATCATCTGTCCAACAGATCATTAATTAATCTATATGAATACAGCATGAACATAAATCTGATACACACATTGTGGAATTTGTTCATGTGTACAGTACCGGAACGTCAGACTCCAAAGCTTCATTCAATTTCCAGTCAAAATTCGACGCTATGGGTCTGAAAGGAAAATAGACTGAGAAAATAAACAAAAAAGAAGAAACAAAACAAAGAAGCTGCTGGTGGGATTGTGAGAAGCAGAAAGTGCAGCCAATGTCTAAGACTGAATATGATATTTATTGATGAAAATTCCATGCAATTTTTGCCATTTCTGTTGTATTTCTTGACACTGAAAAATAACTAAACTACTAAATAACTCATCAATATAAAATTATAAATATAATAAATACTAAATAACTAAATAATGAATAATAAAAAAAATCAAATAGTAAAAATGAGCAGTGATTGGACTTTCTGACTGCAAAATAATTTATAATTTACACAATGATACTTAAGCTAGCATTATTAAAATTAACAAACCCTTCTAAATGCTGCAAACAGAATGCCTTACAAACATATGGCTTATGCCTTAACCAGACAGAAAGCTCATTTTATTTATGTATTTATTTATTTTAATGTATTTTAACTGACCGGTCCATGCCTAAACTACAAAAAATAGAGGGACACTGCTATACTGTATCAAATACATCACTAAAATATCACTAAATCCGAAAAGCAATGAGAGGAGCCAGCTGAGGTGGTTCGGGCATCTGATCCGGATGCCCCCTGGACGCCTCCCGGCGGGGGTGTACCAGGCACCGCCTACCAGAACAAGACCCCGGGGTCGTCCTGGGACCCGCTGGAGGGATTATATCTCTAAGTTGGCCTGGGAGCGGCTTGGGGTCCCCAGGAATGAGCTGGAGGAAGTTGCGGGGAACGGGGGTCGTCTGGGATTCTCTGCTCTCCCAACTGCTACCGCGACCCTATCTGGACTAAGCGGTTGACCAAAATGATGATGATGATGAAAAGCAATGTCGATATCACCATATAATGAGCTCTAATCAGTAACATAGTTAAAAATGATGACTGTGATTAAGTTCCAATTTAGACCTAAATATGCCTTCAAAAGCTACACTGATTAGCACTCATTAACTCGTCCACTGAGCACAACCCCTCAGCTCACGAGCCGCATCCGAGCCACACCACCAAATTTGCCATACTCTGTTTGCTGCTCGTGGAGCGAGTGACTGAACTGCACCAACAGGAGATAATTCCTGCTTTTCTCCGGCGATGCCCGAGCTGACGCTTCACTGTGACACACTCTCATTACAGCCGCAAGCTTTTCCTCCCAGAGCTGATACAACGAAACACGCACAATCTGAGCGAGGGCAGAGAGCGCGATTAGCGCAGAGGGGAAAGGGTTAACTACAGTCATAGCACAGATAAGTCAACGACTGATTAAAGCAACAGAGAAAGTGAATGAGGCCTCCAATCCCTCTGTAACAGCAACTGCTGCATTTGCTCTTTACTGTCCAGCGTGAACAGCTTGAAATATGCTCAGAAAACATCTGGAATTCTTGACCGAAAAGAAATGAAAACACAATTTTAACAACAGAACAGTTGCATCAGGTTTTTGCCATAACATTAAGTGATTGACAATCTGCCAAAACTTACGCAATCAGCCAAAAAATAAGCTAGATATAGTATCAAGGGCTTGTGCGAAATGATCATTTTGTGGCTGATAGCTATTTTAGGGGGCTAAAGATTCTGAAAGTTGATAATATTGGCTGACATATTTTTATATTTATAGTTTTATACACCGATCAGGCATAACATTATGACCACCTCCTTGTTTCTACGCTCATTGTCCATTTTTATCAGCTCCACTTACTACATAGGTGCACTTTGTAGTTCTACAGTTACAGACTGTAGTCCATCTGTTTCTCTGCATACTTTGTTAGCCCCCTTTTACCCTGTTCTTCAGTGGTCAGGACCCCCATGGACCCTCACAGAGCAGGTACTATTTGGGTGGTGGATCATTCTCAGCACTGCAGTAACACTGACGTGGTGGTGGTGTGTTTGTGTGTGTTGTCATATAAATGATATTGTGAACAGCCAAACAAAAAAAAATCGGATTTGGTGAGAAAATCAGATTTGGGCCACTTTTACCTGCTGTGTGAACAAAGCCTTTGTTTCAGAATAACAACAGCAACAAACCCACAACTAACCAAACCAAAACTCATTTAAAAACGGCTTTATAAACACAAATAGCATTTTCTGCTTCAAGTACAACACAATGTTTTGCCCTTTCTCACAATTACCTCACTAACTAATGGTGGCCAGGGGTGCCTAATCCTGGTCCTGGAGATCTACCACCCTGAAGAGCTCTGATCCAACACACCTGGCTCTACTGTTCAAGTGTCCCTGAGGGCCTTCATCGCCTGGATCAGGTGTGTTAGATTAGGGTTGGAGCTGTGCAGGGTGGTAGATCTCCAGGACCAGGACTGGGCACCCCTCATACAGGCTATAATAAGTAGAGAATTCAGTGCTTTGTCTCAGTAGAGCGACTCGGAGGCGCGTTCTCTCCCTCCTGTCTGACTTTCCTCTCAGCAGTCTGGGAGAAAGTGTTGTTAGCACTTCATTTGTGCTTCCTCAGGGAGAAGCTAAGCCGCCTTTCAGTCTGTCAACTACCTAAAACAGACAGACAAACAAACAAACACACACATCTCTCCTCCTTCACGCACGCTCACACCAAAACAAACCCAACAGCGGCTTGGGGGGTTGCGTCTCCCACCCACCTTACATCGGGTCAAGGGGGACATGGAGCTGTACGGACCCTAGTGTACCGAGTTCCTCACCAATTCAACAACAAATGCAAAACTACAAAGCTGACTCAACTTTCAGTTTTCAGCATTACCTCCAATTAACAACTTCACGCTATTCATGCCAGACTACACAGAGACATAACACTGAATCTGAAACAGTCAAACAAATAAGCAAAAAAAAATGAACTCCCCACCTAGGGCTGGGCGATAAAACGATAACGATAATTATCACAATATAACTTTTCCTCGATAGAGTGATACGACATGTTCGATAAATGTTCAATATAATACATCATTCTCACACTTCCACGTTCAGCGAAAGCCTTGGTGGCATTTTCTACTGCAAGGAAAGTGACACTACTCTGCTGTCGCCAGGAGAGGGCGCACTTCCGAGTTTTTCTACATGATTAGAGAGGGAGGGGGCCACGAGTAAGATGAGTCTGTAGCAACAGCTGAAACACGGAGATATACATTCCCTGTCTGAGTGGAGCGACCGGCGATCTGTTCTCCTGTGACCGAGTGTGAGTGATGAGGTCAGTGGTGTAACTGTACTGTCCTACAGTGAACTCACCTCTTTCCTAACATCCTCACCAGCTTTAGCAGCGTTAAATCACAATCCTCACAACTACAGCGCTGTTACAGCGCTCGGGCAGTCATATTTAAGTATTAGTGCATTCCCAAGCAATGAAAGTGAAAGAAAGAAGTGAGTTCATGTAAATTACAGTCCTGATTTAAACAAAAGTAAACTGAGGAAGCTGTGAGGCAGTGGAGAGCGGGAGAGCGCTGTCTTTCCAGGCTAGCTGTTTTTAGCAGCTGGCTAACTTGAAGCAGCTCTGTCACTCACACAGCACGGAGAACTGATGATACTGTAGATCAAACACTTTCAGTTTAAACGTTCCTAAAAGTCGGACTCTGTTTGTCTGGTGTTGATATTTTGCGGTTCACCACTTAAACTACTACGATAGTATAGAGAAATCCAGTCGTCGCTAGCTGGTGTCTGAACACTGTGACGTCATGTGTAGCGGGGTAGCCGAGCGCTCGGCACCAGCTAAAACATGATCTGTTTTCTTTCTTAAATTATGACTATTACAAAACAGCCATGCTTTTCCAGCTGGTAGAAACAGCTCACCAGACACTTTGACAGAGTGTCTGTCGTGTTCTGACCATAAAGAATAGTTTAAAGCAGCAATTAACCCCCCAGGACCAAAAATCAGCCTTCAAACTTAATAAATAATGATTTGACATCTATCGCGGTATGTATCGATATCGAACGATATGAATTTTGTTTATCGTGATAACATTTTGGCCATATCGCCCAGCTCTATCCCCACCCAACCAAACCAAAATCACTCTAGCTGGATGGGGGGGGTCTCTCTCCCACCCTCCTTACATCCAAACATAAGGGACATGGTGCTGATGGTGCAGAGAGCACACGTTTTTTTCACCATTTTAATGTCTATATGTGGTAACTGTAATTTTAAACAGTGCATTTACAAGCAAAAATGCGATTAACGTCTAGATAAACAGTTTTTTTTTTCTTAAAGGGTCTGCATTGCTGGTGTGTTTCAAAACGTAACCTTCACTCCTCAGTTCATACACTCCATATTCGGCATACTTCTCGCGAAAAGAAATTCTCGAGGGTTGCGTGAAGCCAAAAGGGCCTTTGCAAACTTACAAGCTGCACCCTTACTGCGGTTTCGCGTTGCCTGTCCCAGATGCTCCACAACTGCAGGTGACGCTATGAGATTTTCTGACAAAGTTCCATGACTAGTGGAAAACGATTCTATCACAGTTCAAATGCCGCCACCATTTAAGGTGGAACGGGAAAATTCGAACAAGAAGCTGGAGAATAGAAAGCCAACTTCAGTCTCGTCCTCTCGTGAACCTAAACATAAGATAACCTGTATGTTTCAGTGCATAATAATAGCATTGACATCTTACATTTAGGAGGTATTCATTTAACAAACGCGCAGTGAAGTATTGGTGTGTCTGCCAAAGCGTTCAGCATAATTCTTGCAAAAACGAAGCTCCTTAAAGGAGTCCATCTTTGTTTCATGGTACGCCTCTTTTTTACTGACCAATCACGAGCTTTGTCTTTGTCCGCGGAGTCTGCCCAGCTACCATGTGCACGACAGAGCAAACGAAGCCTCCGTGCGACGTCTGCGGCTGTTCGTTGTTCGCTAAAGCCAGACAAACGTCGTCTCCGCACGAAGTATGCTGAGGCCTTAAGACTTCTGCACAGAACCAGCCCAGAATGAACACAAACAAACAAACAAGCAAACAAACAAACATCCCCACACCCCACAATAAATACATATATGCCTAAAGAAAAAAAAAGATGTTCAGATTTGACTGAAATATTAAAAATGACATTCGACGGCATGTTTATTGTACTCTGGAAGAGCACAACGTCTAGGCAACGCTGGGTTACTGTGCTAAAAAGCCTTTTATTCATTTACTTCATTTGTATCCCTACAGAAATAAATGTTCCACTTCTCTGTCCTGTTAACACTATTCCTGCTGAAATCCTGCATTTTATAAATGTGTATCAGTATCAGCTGATTTGTACTGAAAAAATATCGGAAAAAAGATATCGGCATCTGACCACAGCTCTCATATCGGTACATCCTTATCCATCAGGCATGCTACGGGCCGACCAACCTCAGTAAATGACTGCAAGACCATGTCAAAAAGTAACCGAATCACAACATGTACAACCACCACCACCAAACCTTACACTGGTTTAATGTACTGCTCACCTCACTTTACCTAAAAACTACTGTTTTATTTCTATGTCTATATTGTTTTTCAGAAACAAAGCCACACTCACTGCTGAGACAGTCTCCCAATCTGAAAAACGAGGGATACGGTGCTGCAAGTACCTGCTGTATTTTGCAAAACTGAGGTTTTTCACTAATTTATCAACAAACTTTAAGTACATAAACATGGTGAACCTGAAGTACAAGGCTGACTCAACTTCCAACATCAGCTCACAGCAAAGTGTAACTGAAGCAGAGACGGACAAAACAACCCGAACCATTCGATCAAGCCAGAATTCCACCGGCTTGGGGGGTCTCTCTCCCACCCACCTTGCATCCGAACATGAGGGAGATGGTGCTGTTGGTGCAGGCCACTTTACAGTGGCACAGCATGGGCGAGAAGCAGTCCAGCTTTTTGATGCTGGGCGACATTTTCTCTCCGCGGGGGCAGCTGAGGCGCTCGGCCGCCGAGGAGCCGGACGCTCTCCTCCTCGAGCCGCGCTGCCTGCTCCTGCCCCGCCGGCCTCCTCCCGCACCTCCTCCACTTCCTCCCGCACCGCCACCACCTCCTCCTCCTCCTCCTCCACTGCTGCTGCTGCTGCCCGCCCGCACCATCCACCCTCATTCCATTCAGCCTCACTCCATTGGGCCAGCCAGACTGCTTCCTTCATCCAGCGAGCCTTCCTCCTGTCCACTCGTTCTCTCCCTCCAACACGGATTCTCTCCTCCTTTCCCTCTTTCCACTTTCCTTTCCTCCTCCGTCTCCTTCCTCTTCCTTCACTTCCTCGGAGCAATCAGGTCTGCTTGATCACTTTCCGTCTCTGCCGTCTTTTCCGCCTGTCTGTGTCTCGCTCTCGTTCTCACGGCCGTCCGTCACGGCGGAGGTGTTTACAGTGAGGCCCCATGGGAGCCATGCTGTGAGTGCTGAGCGGAGCTCTGCTCAGCGTGAGAGAGGGAGAGGGGGAGAGAGAGAGGGAAAGGGGGAGAGAGAGAGAGAGAGAGAGAGAAAGAGAGAGGGGGAGAAAAAGAGAGAGATATCCAGCTTTATCGGAATCGAGACGGCCGGCTCTTCCCCCCAGGAGAGATGGAGAGACGGAGAGCGGCGGGAGCGCACAGAGTGGAGCGCTGGGGTGAACGAGGGAACGAGGGAAGAGGCGGAGGAGAGAACGAGTGAGGGAGGGAGGGAGAGAGAGGGAGGGAGGGAGGACAAATCTGTGACAGAGCGTGGGGTTTATCACATGGGCACAGTCAGAGCCGAGCCGGGACGAGCGAGCTTCTCCTTCAACATCTCTCTCTCACTCACTGTATCATTTCCCCCATTTCTCTCTCTCTCATTTCCCTCTCAATCTCCGTCGCTCTTTTGTCCACTCTCTATCGACCTCTTTTGTCCCATCTATCGCTCGCTCTCTTTCGTCCAATCTCTATCGCTCGCTCTCTTTCGTCCAATCTCTATCGCTCGCTCTCTTTCGTCCAATCTATCTCTTTTATTTCAATTTAATACCTCATTTCTTTTAAAATCTTTCAAACTCTTTCATCCAGCATCTCTCACTTCCATCCAATCTCTCTCTCCCTTATTTCCAGTAAATCCCTCTCCTTCTCATTTCAATCTCTCCCACTCTTTCATCAAATATCTTTCTTTCCTATTTCCATTCAATCTCTATTTCGTCCAACCTCTCTCTCGCTCTCATTTCCCTTAAATCTCTAACTCCCTCCCTCTCTTATATCCAATGTCTATCTCTCTCTCTCTTATTTCAATTTTTCTCTTTTCTCTTTCACTCTCTCTCCTCTCACGGCGTGGGTGCTCTACGTCAGCTAAGATCAGCTGGACGGGGGCATTAAAACGTAAAACTCAGAGAGGAGAGGAAAATGAAAGAGAAGAAAAGAAAGAATATCCTGAAGGTGGGTAGCATCCCGAGTGGGAGGAGGAATAATGGAGTGACTTTCAGCATGTTTACATGAACTGCAGAAAGAGAGAGCGAGAGAGAGCGGGGTAGGGGGAGCGAGAGGGAGGGAGAGAGGGAGAGGGGTGAACAGGGAGCAGCCAATAAGGCGAGAGGTAAAGGTGCTGGAAGCTGATTGGTCAGCCCAGCCGTGACCTTTCGACGCGGCTCGACGGAGACCGAACGCGGTGCAGTGGGAGAGGAGGGCACTGGTGGTCTGTCCACACCTGACAGCACCCACTGAACCAGAGCAATCCTGAAGAAATGAGGAAAGTTCTCGCGTTCAGCAGTCAGAAATGATGGAAGACAGACTGCTGGCATCTCCTGTCTGTTCTAGATAAATGCACACAGCGCTGGGTACCGGGTTAAAGAGCAAGAACCGACAGCTGAAACGATCCACAACTGACTGAACACATTCCGATTATAGATTAAGACTGAGGTGTTTATTCTCACTCTACTCAACAATCTGATGGAAAAATCTCTGTTTACATGCTCACTATAAGTAATCCGACCAAAATGATGCACATGCGTACAGTACCACTTAGTGTAGACGTTACCATGACAACCAGCATCACGTGAGTCCAGTCAGAGTGAGATGAGCAGCAGTGAGCAGTGCTTGTGTTTTTAATGACTTTAAAATGATGTCAGACTCAGGAAAACGTCCTTCAGATGTCCTTATTAAAGAAGGCCGAGAGGAAGACGTCGTGTTCTGAGACACATAAGCTGGACGTCCGTCCCACCGCCGTCTTTTAAAGATCAGAGCATAAACTTCGTCTCCTCTGCAGACCAGTTTCTGCTCCGCCATGTTGAACGGTATAAACTTTCACTATGACGCGACGAACATGATCAGAACGGACTTAAACTTTCTGATAGGGAACGTAATCAGATACAGGCGTTTACACGGATATTATTCTTCTATTTAACGGATTATTTACAGGATTACCCACCTCATTCAGTCAGATTGTATTCCGAATGGCCTCAATCGGACTAGTCTATTCCGACTGAGGAGTTTACATGGACGTATTCTATTCCGATTGAGCTATTAGTCGGACTGTTAGCGGATTATCAGGCTGATGTCAGCTGAACTACTTCTTTGAAAACAATTTCATTACTTTTTACCTTTTTAATGCTTGTTTGCATTTATCCTAATGATACACTGTTTTTTTTTTTACAGGAAACACGCATATGATCCCGATAAGTGTTTTGTGAGACGTCTGCACAGTGCTGTGTTTTCCTTCCGCTCTGTGTTCACACTCGCAACAACGTCCTTGCATTCATATGTGCCAATAAAAAGATTCTGAAACACATGAACATAGGCGCTGATGAGTAAGAGTGCTAAAAATAGACAGAAATATTCTGTAGGCATGCCATAAGATCAACTCACAGCACAGCTCACTGGAACGCCTCATGATGGATGTGCAGGATAATGGCTTTAAAAAGAAGGAGCGTTGCTCCACACGGCTTTCAGAATACTCCTCAAAAAGCGCTTCAGACTCACATTTATTTCCAGACTTCATTCAAAATGCCATTTCAAGGTGGTAGAGTCTTTTTTTTAGGTTGAGTGTGAAGTAGGGCATTAAAAGGCCCATATCATATATTTTTCTTGTTTTTTTATTTTTTTTCCACTCTGAGGACCGATTTAACGTGAGCATGAACGAGCCAAGCTAAAACTGCTGTAGGCTGAATAGGAAGATATACAGTACTGTGCGAAGGTTTTAGGCAAATGAGACAATTTGAGAAAATTATATTTAAGAAGCTTCTTATCTGGGCAGGAAGTATTTATTCATGTATATATGAATTCATTTATATATATATATATATATATATATATATATATATATATATATACATATACACACACGCGCGCACACACACACACACATATATACATATATATAGAACTATATATATATATATATATATATATATATATATATATATATATATATATATAAACGCGTGGGGGCAGGGGGGTAAGAGGGCTTTAAGAGTCACAGTTCGCTACTTATATATATATATACATATAAACAAACTTTGTTCTTCAAACCAGCTCATAAGATTTTTTAAAACTTTTTTTTAAAAGATAAAATACAAAATTTGTGTTACTCCATTTATGTTTTTTCCATGTTTTCTAATTACACAGTGTTTATGTACACAGCTTGTCACAACAGACGAACCCTTTTGGTGCTATATAGAAAGTTTTTCAAAAAAGTTCTATACAGAACCATCTACAGCACATTCTCCATCACTCTGAAGAACGCTTTCATGATGCAAAGAAACCTTCAATCATGCAAAGGGTTTTTTGAGTGTTCATGGTTCTATATAGATCCATTTTCTGTACTTAAGATCCCTCGAAGAACCATCTTTAAGTGTGTACATTATTAAAAACTTGTTTCCAACTACAGCAAACTCCTATTTCTTAAAAAAATAAAAGGTTTTTGACGATATGGGCCCTTTAAAGAATGAGGTCACGTAATTACACTGCCTTCTACGCCAGCTGTACTCTTTGCACCAATTCCCCCGTTTTCGCATCGCTTCGGCTGTCTGACCGCTTCACTATCAAAGCGTGACTCAGATACTGCTGCCCCACTCACATGGATGCGTCACTCAGAGGCACGGACGCGGGCGAGTCGAGTTCAGGGCCAAAAAGCATCGGAGCGCTCGCGGCCCGGCAGCTTCTGACATACTTCGCTTTCAAAGGCACGAGCCTATACGGACATAATTAGCCTTATTTTAGCGATGTGCATTTCCATGGCAACGGGAACATCATCTTGGCTCTTTTCTTAGGACTTTTTCACTCACGACTGGAAAAAGACTGGAATTTCTCTATTATTTCCAGCTCTAGCTGAACACCGCAGTCAATTACGTTGCTCATTAAGAGTGACTGACAGCACGAGCCGGTGCGGTAAGCCCCTCCCCCTGGGAGAAAGTTTGGTTGAGTTTGGCTGAATGAGAGAAACTCTGACGAAGGCTGGCCCGGTCAGGATTTTTGTGTGGCAGCATCGGAGGGAAGCCCTCAGCAGGATGGCACATTAGCACAGCTTTAGCAGCGCTAACGAGAGGAAGTGGGCAGCAGGGGGGCGGCTGAGGAACAGCCTGCTCAGGAGAAGCCGAAAACACAGTAATCACGACTCCTTTGCAGCTGATGTGTGGGGTCAAGCAGTTCGTGAGGCGTTTTTTCTAGGAATCAATGGAAATGTGAGCATCAGAGGTCAAAATCATCCAACAAATCTTCACTGTCCACCAGCGTCCACAAAATGGTCATTACTGTTTAACCTCTCAAGCCAGAGTGCTTCAAATCCAGATCTTAAATCCAGTTTTCTGGTCCAGGATTTTGCTGTGACTGGTAGGTATAACACTGTGTAACTAATCACCTGCATAAACAGTTCAGTTCGTTCACAGCAAATACAAAATTCAAGCCTGGATTCAAAGTCCAGACCTCTGCATTAAACTCGATGGCTGGCTTTACACTGTGAAACTTTCATGCAATGTTATGAGTTGCCTGCAACATAATTCCTGTGCAACTGACAGTTGCACAAAGCAACTCAGAAACAAAGTTGCGTGCAACACATTCAGTTCCACTAAACACATTTACCCACCAAATTAGCAGCTCGTATTTTGATACATTGTGCTGTTCTCGCTAAAAAGTCATCTGCAAGGTGAAATTTACATATCTGTAGCATTATCATCTCACTGTATCTCTTCTATTTGTTCCAGCTGTCATTTCTGTCCTTTGTTTCTAAACCTACACAGCTATCTTTCCCTAACAATCTAGGGTTCTATATCAAATTTGAGTTTATCCGCTTTTTCTATGTTTAGCCTTATAAAAATTAATGTTTAAGTAGTCATTACGGTTTTACATGATGTCTCACTCATCCAGTCCTGTCCAGTTCTAGTCCACTAATCTGGTGAAACCGATGGTTTAAAAGTCGTTCGAGGTAATCGTGTTTCTACGCTCATTGTCCATTTTATCAGCTCCACTTTGTAGTTCTACAGTTACAGACTGTAGTCCATCTGTTTCTCTGCATACTTTGTTAGCCCCCTTTTACCCTGTTCTTCAGTGGTCAGGACCCCCATGGACCCTCACAGAGCAGGTACTATTTGGGTGGTGGATCATTCTCAGCACTGCAGTAACACTGACGTGATGGTGGTGTGTTAGTGTGTGTTGTGCTGGTACGAGTGGATCAGACACAGCAGTGCTGCTTCTTTATTCCATTTGCAAATTAAATAAAACTTATGCAGATGAAGTTTGAGCATAGCTCTTACACAGTAACTGCTACGGAAATAAGAAAATCTGAATTAAAAAGATTTTTATGCAGCCCCGCCCCCCGTGCTACAATATATATTATTTAAGACTGTGTTTCTGTTGTTTAAAAGAGCTTAAGAAGTGTGAGAAATGAGAATTTATAATCATATCCGGTCAGTAAAGCACTGTTTAATTAAAACTACTAAGTGTATTACAGGGATCAAATATAAAAATATTCAATTTAAACCAAAAATTAAAAATAAAATTACAAAAACTATAAATCAGTCAAAATTGTTAGATTTTTTTTTTGATAAAATTTTCATATTTTCCTATCAGTCAGGCCCTGCTGTCTACTGCAAGCACTTCTAAATGTACCTTCAGACTATGAACATCTTTAATAACAGCTACTCTCATTCTCTGCACCCAGAAACAAGAACGTGAGTCTTTTCCTCCAAACAAACGTGCACAGCAGTTCCTCCTCAGTGAGCACAGCACACCTGGGGACACCTAATGCTTTCCACAGCTTCTACCCAACACAATGGCCCTGTAATTCTAACTAACAGGGGACCCAGACATCTTACCGACTGTGTTCCAGTTCCTCAACGCACCCTGGCTTGGTGAGAGACTGTACACAGCGCCACCCAGTGGAGTGAGTCAAACATAGTTCTAACCCTACATGGTTTATTCTCCTCAATTTGCATTTGTTTTGCATTTGAATAATAGGGTTTAGTTTGAATACTGAAGCTGCAGTTTCTAATGAAGTGAGAGAAAATGATACTATAATACACACCTGTAATAAAGCACAGCTCTGACTCTCATATTTACTCATATCTTCTCATATTTCATGTTCATCTGACAGCTTACGTAATCAAACCTGACCTCAACCAATGAAAAGCAACACCTGGACATTAAAGGGCCCGTATCACGGAAGACTGACTTCTCATTGCTTTTGTTTAAAAAATGAAAAATAAAGTTCGATGTCGTATGTAAACATGTTTAAAGTTTCAAAACGTTCGCCGTACAGGCCACACGTGGAAACGAAGCCGCAAGCTTGACTTCAGTGTTTTTGTGATGTCACAAAAACCAACACATTTACATACATCTGCCTATTCAGCACTTTAGTGCCCATTTCACACAGAAGTTATAAGCAGTGTTTCAGCCCTGAATGCTTTCGAATGAAGCACAACACAGCACGGTCAATCAGAACAGAGCTCATTTACATATCTCAGCCTTAAAGGCACAGCAACTAAAACAGACCGTTATGGATAAATACAGGCTGTAAAATGGTTGTGGAAATTAATTACAACTGTTTTTGGATCATAAAAGCACACAGACGTTCTAAGAGGACCTTGTGCAAAGTATTACAAGCAAAAAAAATGTAGCATATGGACGCTTTAAACCAGTACAAAACATCAGACAATCCTCACACAGTGAAAAGATTTTTGATTTAGACTATATTTTTAATATGTAGTGCTGTATCAAACCAGCAGAGGGAAGCAGCTGATAGCAAAAGCCTCTTGCGTTTGCAATAAAAGAGTCCTCCTGGTATTTGCTTCCAAATTATCATCCTGGACATAATGCAATAATAGTACTTATGACAGATCAACACATTAATCAGCAGATATACAGACTGAAGAATGTTTATCTACAGTAAGTCTAACACAATTAGAACCCTTTATAATGATATTTAATAACAGGTATGTCACTCCTCTGCCATATTCGGCTGGTTTCTAAACTTCACCAGCGGTACAAATCCTACTAATCAGCCCACAAGACCAGACTACCTCTGTTTAATATCATCCTCAAAGACAAACCTCACATCATCCAGCTGCTTTAATGATAAGAGAAGAATACGAAGCCAGTTTTGTTACAGATGGCAAGTTCAGCCAAAGGCCGTCTTTCTGTACAAGCAAGGGTTTAAGTTCAAAGTCCTGATTAGCCACACTCCAATGACCGAGAGCATCTATAGCTAGCCTCTAGCGCCACTCTGAAAAAAGTTGGAGCGGGTCAACAAGATTTTTGGGTGTGTTTCCACTTTAACAATTTCTCAGAACGTCTGCAGAAGTGAACGGTTAAGATGCTGAGTCACTCAGAGCGGTTTGGTGTGAAATGCTCTGTTCTAGAGAAACTCGAGAGCCGGAATTCTTCACAGAGGTGGTGATAGGAACCAGGCGTCTGGAGAGATTCATGCTACGCAGAGAATTATCACACAAAATGGTTACGAATACGTTGCCTGATGTCTGAGACACTGATTTATGGTAGTTCTGAGAAGGTTTTGGACTGAAACATTTTGAAAACACATTCAGGGTGGAGAGGAACATGCAGGCTGCAGTGCATGCAAATGTACAGGCTGTAATGAGGCATCGGTGGAATTCCTTTTCAGTGGGAGATGAAGAGAGATATTGAGGTGCTGTTTGCTGTTTTGGTCACACTTTATTTGGATGGTCCCCTATAGATGCTCTACAGATACTTAAATCATTAACAAACGTTCCGGTAATGCTCAGTTGATTATCAACATTGTGGTTAGGGTCAAGGTCAGGGTTAGGAGTAGGGATAGATTTAATAAACTCTTTCACACTGAACTTGTAGTTCAGTTGCATTTAATAGATATTTAGTTGAATGTTACTTCGGCTTTTTAGCTTAGGTACTGCAATAATTAAGAACAGGCAATTATATCTGAAAATCTGATATCAGTGAGTACAGCCTTAATTAAAATTACTGGAGTCTAAAATTAAAACCTAAAATAAAATTGTATCTAAATTTCTAATCTGAAAAAAAATGAAACTATACCTAAAACTTTTATCTAATATTATCAGACAATTTTATCAGCCAATATTATGGGTTATCAGATTTTTTAGTTCTTTAAAATTTGTATGTGTCACAAAACTTCCATATCGGTCAGATACTTGTTTTTAATGGGGGCAAAAAAAGTCAGGAGTCAATGTTTGTCGTTGTTGAGTTGACATACTAAACAATGGCTGGCAAAAGAACTTTACTGTAGTTCATTACACGACTACAGCCTTATAGATGTTTGGGCGTCCAGGGTCAAATAACACGTTTTGGTAAATTGTTATCTATATATTTTTGGTAAAAGTGAAAACACAAATCCTCTACAAACTTCTTCTCATTTTAACACACGTTTACTGTTTATTTGCTAAATTTAATATACTGGGGAATGTTTTTATTTTGGCACCCCTGGTCAAACTTTTTTTTATTTATTTCATTTTATTAAAAGTGAAAATACACATCTCCTCTACAAACTTCATTTTAACACACACTGACTATTTATTTGCTAAGATTTGATTAAACATATCTGGAAAAAACATAAAACAAAATGTGGCCTGTGCAAAAGTGACATTTTATATTTCATACATACATCATCTAAACCGCTTATCCTTCTGGGTCGCGGTGGGGTGCTGGAGCCTATCCCAGCTGTCATTGGGCGGAAGGCAGGATACACCCTGGACAGGTCGCCAGTCCATCGCAGCTTTTATATTTCATGTTTTAATTTCCTTCAATACGTTAAATAAATAGCCTACAGATGTAGGCTGTGCACTAAAAACTGCAGAAAACCACTTTTAAAAAGTCTGTTCTCCGTCATTGACAGGGTGCGTTCAAACCTTTACATGTTCCACTAAAAGTTGATATTCCCAAGGTTTTATGTTTTTATGCCTCATTTCCGTAAAGGCATTACATTTTTACAATCACATAATTTATTCAAAAGAAGCCGTGTAGTAGAGCAAAAACAAAATAAAACACATCCTGAGCAGGACGCCGCGTGTTGGTTCAGAGTTCTGACACTGGGCCGCTGAGTCAACAGTGCTCATCAAAAACTGAAATTCAAATGCTTTAAAGTTCTTTCCAGCATCTTCTGCTTCTGAACTCTAAGCTGGAAAACAAAGCAGCGGCTTGTGCTGCTGAGGGAGCTCATTCGGTGGGGAACGCGCGAGCTGAGGGCGAGGTCCCATGACACGTGTGTTTGTGTGAGGATCAGGAGCACCACAGGTGCCCCCGTGGAGGCGGCGGGTCCTTGATTACACGAGAGAAGCCCTCGATCCCAAAAGAGTCCGCAGATACACCCTGATACACAGACTGTACAAACAAAGAAGCGCCTCACTCTGGAACAAGTGCTGCACCGATACCGATACGGCGCAGATACTGGCTCTTAAACGCAGTATCAGTGATGGGGATACCGATACCTGTAACTGACATTACGAAGCAATTTCTGACTTGTGGGCCAGCAGACAGAACTTAACAACACGTCAGCGGTGCGGGACGACAAGCAGCAGTAAAAATGCTCATGGCAGAATCTTTAACGGCAGTTTTTGGAGCCGCTCACCTGAACAGCTGAGCTGCTTCTCTCAGTAATCGCCTGCCGCTGTTTCTGAGTTAATGTTATCGAGGGAGCAGAAGGAACTGCCGGGCTTTGGAGTGATGATAGCATTTAGCTTTGATTTAGCCTTTAGCATGGCAGCCTGCTAGCTGGGCCTGTCCGTCCACTATCCCCACCTGTGGTGCGCCTCCGTCGGTCAGCTGTATCACTCAACAGTGGGGTCTCACAGCCCGTCGCTTCAACCAAGCCAGAAAAAACACTGAAAGTCGCTGATGCTGACAGACGATGGTGATATTTGCTGAACTGACGCTCAGAGATGCAGCGCGAGTGAACAAGACGCAAATATGAGACAAACGACTTGAGAAATTTGGGTGTGAAACAACATTCAGCTTTTGAACCAGAGAAGCTGCTGTGTAAACACCACAGGTTTAGCTGCATCAGTTCTGTTTCAGCTCTGTTTTTAACTGTTTTGCACAATAAAGAAAATTTACCTTAAGTTGTTAAACATGGTTCTTATTACTAATCACATAACAGTAAATACCAAATATGTATAGTAAATAAAGAAAAATAAGTTTTCTTAAGCATCTGATAAATATAATCCAACAAGCAAATGCCATCTAGCCAAGCTGAGTGTGTTTTATTTGTAATGCAGAGCACAGATTTTACCAAAATAAAATATTTTTAAACATGTAACTGTATAAATATCCTTACTTATAGATGAGTTAGGTTAGATACAGTTAGTATCAGTATGGGTAGCCTGTATTGGCTGATACTAAAGGATCAGGTATCGGTATCGGAAGCGAAAAAGTGGTATTGGTTCATCTCTATCTAGAACCCCACAAGGCAGCATTTACGAGACAGAACAATACTATCTCTTCCCTTCAATACTGATACTGAAACCTTAAGTATCAGCCGATAATGATCAATATGATATTACTACCATGCTTTAAAGTTAGCTATAACTCCAGTTAGGCCTGGAACAATTATTACATAATTGCCTAATCAGAACCATCTCAAATTCATCATCATTTCCTGTGCGTAATATAATCAATACTCCATGTGCAATATGTGTAAAATATCTGTAATGATTTTTTTACTTTTCTATTTATAATGTTTATATTGTTAATTCATCACCATTCCCACATGCAATATAATCAATACTCCATGTGCAATATAATCAATACTCCATGTGCAATACAATCAATACTCCAGGTGCAATACAATCAATACTCCAGGTGCAATACAATCAATACTCCACATGCAATATAATCAATACTCCACATGCAATACAATCAACACTCCAGGTGCAATACAATCAATACTCCAGGTGCAATATAATCAATACTCCAGGTGCAATATAATCAATACTCCAGGTGCAATATAATCAATACTCCACATGCAATATAATCAACACTCCAGGTGTAATATAATCAATACTCCACATGCAATATAATCAACACTCCAGGTGCAATATAATCAATACTCCATGTGCAATATAATCAATACTCCACATGCAATATAATCAACACTCCAGGTGCAATATAATCAATACTCCATGTGCAATTCAGGTAAATATCCTTACAATGCTTTTTCATTTATAACTGTTTATACTCTTAATTTTTGTGAACAATAAGAATTTATATTGTTTATCTTTAGTATTTTACAGTCTCTACAGTAAAAGTAACAAACCGTAACCTTGTTAAATAATTAACTAATTAATTAAGTTTGTTAATTCTCTTCTCGTTACTCTTTTCTTGAGTGCCCTGCTATCCCTTTGCTGCTGCAGCACTGCGAATGTCCCCCGTTGTGGGACTGAGATGATCGCAGTTATTTTCCCCACAGCCCTCATATTTCACCATCATATGCCTCTACAAGTCAAGTGTGAATTAGGTGCACTGGGTTTAGGCAAATGAATGTGAAAACACTGAACTCGGAAACGTGTACACTACAGAGTACAGCAGGTCAGGTGAGAAAGCGCAGGGTTCACCTGCAGCCTCCATTACAGACTTGCTTAGTGACTGGAAGATTAAGCACCATTAAACACAACCATAAACACAATATCAACAATAATAATGATAATATTAAAGTAAAAAGAGCTCTTGGATTCGAATCTGCACCGGTATCGGCAGTCGTGTATCGGAATTGGATCCGAAAAAATGTGGATCGGCCCATCACTACACATAACGCCACTACAACGTCAGAGTTACAGCAGTGCTGACAATGATCCACCACCCAAATACTACCTGGTCGGCGGTGGTCCTATGGTGGTGCTTTTCACTGACGCACATATTGAAGCGGGTTAATAAACTGTGCAGCAACAGATGTTCTACAGTCTGTAACCATAAACCTACAGAGTGCACCTACATGGTGTTTCTGATAAAATGGCCAGCGAGGAGGAGTACTTCATGTGCCGTTTCTGTTATTTCGGACACCCTGTGTACTTTCTCTCTGGAACGTTTGAATATTTGTTTAAATATCCTTACAGCAAGGCTCAGAAGTGCTTAATACTGGTACCGAATACTTTTAAAACCAAGTGTAACTGCATGAGTGAGTATCCAGTGATCCAGTGAATCAGTCCTGCTGTGATCTCCTGACCTGAACCCAACATAGATCTGACAGCGGCTGACACATTAAATGTCAGCTGAGGCTGCTTTATTTGAACAACATGAGGGCTCTGCCCTCCCTAAACCACAGCCACACCCTTTGCGTTGGTCCGCTGGAAGTCAGTGTGGGAATATTTAAAGTGTTTCTGGAAAGCTGTATGAATCACTGATATCCACCTTCATAACTTCTTTCTACAGAACGACAAAAAGAATCTAGAAAAAGTTTCTTCTATGGGATTCTAACATGGAATATTATGCACTGTCCTATATCCACCCTAAAGTTCAGATGGTGCCCAAACATGACTCTGTCTCTACTACAGGCGATGATTTTCAGAGCACAGTCAACAGGGTTGTTAGTATGAGATTAACAGCATTACTATATGCTTTGATACAGTCTCACTGTAATCTACCAATTCAGAGGGTCTAAATGCATAATTTAGTGGTCCCATGTCCAAGGAAGCACAGTGGCACAGCAGATACGACAAGGGCTGCTAAAATATGCAAAGGCTCCATTATCATGCACACAACGGGCACGGGCAGCAACGAACCGAATGACACTCGGAGCTTTCCACGTCACATTTACGCAACCGAGTCCACGAGAGTACATGTGAGTGGCTGCTGGTGAAGCTACTCCTCTGCTTTGGGGAGGAGCTTCTATGGAAATGCTGCAAAGAGAGTGAAACTCGTCAGATCTTCAGGCTGGCTCAGGGTAAATTAGCGGCCTGCACGATGAGCCCAACAGGCACAACCTCAACTTCCTACTCGCTTGTGATTGCATGGTGGGCTAAGGACATTTTATCATTATCATTAACTGTTGATATTGATATAATATAATAGCCAACAACCTGTTTGTTGTATCTAACATTAAATTCAGGATGTTTGTAATGGTCCGTCATAAAGCCTTGGGTTCACTACACGACTTTTAAAGTCTTAATAGATTATAAAAAGACGGGGCGTCTCACACTGTCCCACTGATTTTTTTTTGGGCGACTGAAATATTGGGGGTCACACACTAAACGATTGGGGATCACACACTACTAAGCTTTTCAGCTGCTGCTGAACCGAATGGACTCACTGAACTCGCGCAAACTCTCGCGTTCTCCCGTCACTAGGAGACGCAAACAAACAAACGTGGAGCGCTCGCTGCTGCTGCTGTCTGCGCTGACGCAGTAAAGAAGCAGCAGGTAAACATGTTTAACTGATGGGTCATGGATTTAAAAATGTGATCAGTGTGGGGTTGAGTTTTAAATGTACATAAACTCGACTGTGTTCGTGCCTTAAACTCTCATTAAACAGCTTCACCCCACACTTGAGAGACTTTTCACCATTTTTCTTTGTTTACTTGCTGCATTTTCTTCTTTTGTGCTCTCAGTTCTGATTCTCTCTTGCTGTTCAGATTGAGTCGCTGATCTGATTACACTAGACTGCGTTTTAGAGTCGGGT
Organism: Colossoma macropomum; assembly: GCF_904425465.1. Classification (NCBI taxonomy): domain Eukaryota; kingdom Metazoa; phylum Chordata; class Actinopteri; order Characiformes; family Serrasalmidae; genus Colossoma; species Colossoma macropomum. The sequence continues at coordinate 27,792,719 of NW_023494807.1, forward strand.
CAAAAAAATCAAACGTTTGATAAACTCTGACTGGTCTGAAACGCGATCGGGAGGCCAAAAATCTGAGTCTGCGCCCCTCAAACAGGACTCGACTCTCTCTCCAACCGTCGACTCTGACTGACTCTATTGGGGCGGTCATGGGTAACCAGCTTTGTGACCGGAAGGTCGCCGGTTCGATTCCGAGCCGACAGTATGTGAGTGAAGTGCCCTTGAGCAAGGCACCTAACCCCCAACTGCTTCCCGGGTGCTGTGGATAGGGCTGCCCACCGCTCCTGGCAAGTGTGCTCACTGCCTCCTGGTGTGTGTGCGTTCACTAGTGTGTACGTGGTGTTTCACTGCACAGATGTGTTAAATGCAGAGGTGAAACTTTCCTCGTTATGGGACTAATAAGGGTCACTTAACCCAAAAATCTGCAGACTAGAGCCGGCTAGCACAGACTCAGCCAGACTGAGAATCGGGATAAAAGTTCGGGGTAAAAGTTGTGTAGTGTAAACCCGGCTTAAGTATTGGCCTTAGTCTTTAGTCTTTCAGGTATTAACTGTTGAACTTAGTGTTTTATAAGCCTACATAATGTTTAAAATACTACATTTTCAACTTTTATACAATACTGAGAAAAAAAAGTGTAAATATTTCTTATATTTAGTATATAGCTGTATTAGCTTTGCATTAAGGCTGCTATAACTAACTAACTTAACCACTGTTTTTAGCTATGTTAAAGAAATCAAGAACATCATTTGCAATGGGGTGCGCTGCACTGTTAAGTTTTGGCTTCCATAGTCTGTTCATATGTAAAATATTAAAGATGCTTTATGTCAGATTTTTGATTTTACTAGAATTATTATGTCTTAATGTATTAACGTCATAGAAACAAGCCTGAAAGGCAAAACTAACATTATACTGATAAAGGTATGAGGATGGTAGTAAATAATTCACCCACATCCTCAAATGAGGCGTCTTTCACCAAGTTTATCTCTCTGAATAATAATCTTTCAATGCAGACGCAATCATCAGATTCACCCGCTCACGGAAGGAGACTGAAGCACAGCCCACGTAAAAAAAATGCTCCACACAGTGCATGCAATTACACATTTTGACCAGAGAGGTCTCCAAATCCCCAAAACTAATGCAGCTTTAACTAAATATCTGTTTTTTTTCATAAATGTGTACTCTATTAAACATTAATAACTAGTTATCTGCACAAATGATGAGCATATAATGTGGTAAACGGTATAGTGTGAAGTATCTCTATTACATATGTTGTACAAAAAATCTTAATCTTAGGCTTGCTTCACTCAGCCAAACTTTAATGCAACTAGCTTAATGTTGTGCATGCAACTTAGGAAACTTGAACTTGATACAAAGTTGCATGTTACATGTTTGATTACTCTACAAGTTAACCAGATTAGCAGCCCATAGTTTTTGATACATAATGTCATTCTCGCTATATAAAGTCATCTGAGAGGTGTTATTTGCATATTTGCTGCTGTTGTTCCCTTTATTTTTTCTTCTATCCATTTATCTTGGGGTCTTTATCACACGGTTGGCTTTTTAAATCTGTTGTCTATGTGCCAAAACATAAAGGTTTGAAAGTTGTTTAAGTAGCCATTAGAGTTGTACTTGATGTCTTGCTCAGTCTGTCCTAGAAGCACATCTCTGTCTCCTCCTCTGGAATAATTTTCGTAATTAAGATCCTTAATTAATCCGAACTCTGTGTAAAATTAGGAGGTGAAGAGAAGGAAACCAATCCAGCTACGCAGATCATGACACTGGCAGACTAAAGAAGAACAAACAAGCAGTTGCAAGCAGTTATTTAAACAGATGGTTGCATTAGCTGGCCAGTTAAACCAGATGTTTACAGAAACTTTAGCTTCAAGAAAACAGAACAAAACGGAAAAACTATTCATCTTTTTGCATAAAGTCAATAAACCATCATCTGTTCTACAGTCATTTGTCTTATTGTCTACTGTCCATTGATTTTTTTTAAATGACGTCATACAACATGACCACACGACATGTTCTCTGCATTTTGTTTGGTTGTTCTGATAAGCCGAGACACTTGCAACTGTTGCGGATAAGTTTCAGACAAGTTGCAGGACACTTTACATTACGCAACTCAAATGAGATTTAGTTTCATGTTGGTTGCAAGCAAGTTGCAATAAAGTTTCACCATGTAAAGCCAGCCTTAAATATATTTCAAACGCACATTACCATGCACTATTAGTTGCAATGTGCCACTGACTGGCTCTTCCAGTGTTTCAAGCTGTAGCGTGCAAATGGATTACAGAATATTTGTGGTAGTACATTTGCACAAGTGGGGGGAGGGCGGTCTCCAAAGATCAGAGGAAGAAAATAGCTCATATCAGACCCACTAAGTCAGTCATTTGGGTGGACGTGGATGGCATTTTACTCCGGCTGCGCTGCACAGTCTCCTACAGTCGTGCTAAACCCGATTAAAAGAGTACAGTCACATATGAGCTGCATTACTTGTGTTGGTTCGTCCCCTGGGGCTAGGAGTTAAAGCTACAGGCCTGTGGACTTCACTCTGGCTTTACTGTAAATAATTCATACTGGATGTAGCTATAATGACGTGAATGAGAAGCTAAAGATGAGGGTTATGTTTAATTCTTGTGCACTGGGGCAGAGAAAATGAACTTTCACATTAACTGATGGCAACAGCTGATGCTTTTGTCGCGGTCTGTAAGCAGTTCCTGGCGAGAGTGTTTCTAATTAATTCATAAATTCACTGCAAAGATGTTACACTAATGTCAAAAATGTCCTTTATGCACATAGTTATAAAGAATTCCCTGCAAACAGAAAAAAAAGACTCACATTCCATGTTGCTAATGTTTCCTGGCTGTAAGAGAGCACTAATCCCACAATACCCGGGAATGTTTCCAACTTGGTCGATTAACACACATTTCTTTTCCAAATAAACAGTCGTTCAGCAGTGAACATGTGACGATGTCCACAGATAAGTCTCAAAACTGTCAGCAGTTGTGGGTAAAGTGTTTCCCTCAAATCTGACACCTTTATTCTTTATTTTTTTCCCTGAATTAAACAGCCTGTTTTTGTTACTGTGCCTTTAAGACTGACAAATGTAAATGAGCTCTGTTCTGATTGGCTGCCCTGTACTGTGCCTCATCCACAAAGCAGTCCAGACAGAAACACGCCTTATGACTTCAGTGCGAATGGGCGGAGCTAAACTGGAGTGGGCTGAATAGAGTCACATGCAAAAGTGAAAGTAAGTTATATTTTAGTATCACTCAATGCAATTGGGTAACATTAAAAGATACAGTAACACAAGTTCACAGTACACACAAAACTAGAAAAAAATACTAAAATACTAAAAACAGTTTAAGGTAATGGGTGCTTTAATACTGGCCAAACGATACACCGTCCAGGCCCCCAGTTCCTACATGCAGCATTGTACTACTCCAACCAAATTCAGTCATATAAATGAAGAACAGGACAACGCAGCTCACAGAATAGTCTTCCTTGGCACGTTACCACTCAGAACCGAGTGAGAGATGGAGTGAAGGAGTGTCAGAAATGTGGGCCACGTCTAAATAAATAAACACATTAGGCTAATGCTGCACCTTTGGCCTGCTTTACTGCTGCAGAGACGAAAGCCGAGGAAGAAGAGAGATAGCGGAAGCGGAGAGAGAGAGACCTCGGCGCTTCACGGTGGTGTGGAAAAGGGGGGATGTGTGTCCCATATGAACATCCATGTGCTTTTACTGCCAAGTCTGAAGTGCCCTGGAGCAGACGCCCACCAGAGGAGACACGAGCCGCTCAGTCATGCAGGAAAAACACATACAGTCACTGCTCACAACTGGAGCTGGAGAATGTCCCTCTGGAGGCAAAAAGGGGGGGTGTGTGAGAGAGAGAGAGAGAGACAGGAGAGAGAGAGAGAGAGAGAGAGAGAGAGAGAGAGAGAGAGAGAGAGAGAGACAGAGAGAGAGAGAGACAGACAGAGAGAGAGAGAGGGGGGGCGGGGGGAAGAAGAAAAGAAAGAGAGGAAGAAAAAGACAAACAGAGAGAAAAAAGAGATAGAGATGAAAAAGAAAGAAGGAAAGAAAGAAAGAGAGAAATAGACAGAAAGAGAAATAAACAAAAAAGAAAGGAAGAAAGAAGGAAAGAAAGAAGGAAAGAAAGAGACAGAAAGAGAGACAGAGAGAGAAAATAAAGAAGAAACAGAGAAAGGGACAAAGAGAAACAGAGAAGAAAACAAAGACAAAAACAACAAAACAGGGAGAGAAAAGAAAGATAAAAAGAAAGAAAGAAAGAAAGAAAGAAAGAACACAAAAAACAGAAAAAGAAAAAAGAGAGAGAAAGAGAAAGAAGGTAAGAGAGAGATAAAGAAGAAAAGAAAGAAAGGAGAAAAAAGCCAGAAAAGAGAGAGAGAGAGAGAGAGAGAGAGAGAGAGAGAGAGAGAGAGAGAGAGAGAGAGAGAGAGAGAGAATCATCCCTGACAGTGTGTGTTTACACTTGGCAGGTTTAGTTTGGTTAAATGAACTCTGGTGCACCAAAAATGTGGGCCGAGACCCCCTGAAGCAGAGTGGAGCTCTGTGTGTGTGTGTGTGTGTTTACATAGTATATATGTATACACTGGAGTTTTTAAACACCTCAGTGTCACTGCTGGACTGAGAATAGTCCACCAACCAAAAATATCCGCCAACAGCGTCCTGTGGGCAGCGTCCTGTGACCACTGATGAAGGACTAGAGGATGACCAACACAAACTGTGCAGCAGCAGATGAGCTATCGTCTCTGACTTTACATCTACAAGGTGGACCGACAAGGTAGGAGTGTCTAATAGAGTGGACAGTGAGTGGACACAGTGTATAAAAACTCCAGCAGCACTGCTGTGTCTGATCCACTCAGACCAGCACAACACACACTAACACACCACCACCACCACCACCACGTCAGTATTACTGCAGTGCTGAGAATGATCCACCACCCAAATAGTACCTGCTCTGTGAGGGTCCATGGGGGTCCTGACCACTGAAGAACAGGGTGAAAAGGGGGCTAACAAAGTATGCAGAGAAACAGATGGACTACAGTCTGTAACTGTAGAACTACAAAGTGCACCTATATAGTAAGTGGAGCTGAAAACAAACAATGGTTGACTATCCAAGCCAAAAGTTGTAATATGCACTCTGGTGCTGTCATGTTCCTCCAGAATGCAGCATAAAAAGCTAAAATAAATAAATAAAAAAGAAGAAAGAGAGTTCACCATGGTTACCTAAATGTCTAGATCTAACAAAACACCCTAACAGCACATAACGCATCAGTCCACTCTTAGTGGACGGCCTTGAACTGGAGACCAAACATGAATGACTGACAGTTCATAAGCTATCTTATATTTTTATCTTCACCAACGCACTGAACGATCAGCCTTCTCAGCTGATCAGTAATGAAAAATATCTAAAAAGTAGAAGTTTAAAGCAGCACACAGGCTAAAGACTCCAGACTGCTCCAGCATTCCTGCAACCCAGCTTCGCTCCCAGATCTGGCTGTTTATACTGGCATCAGCGGCTCAGCTCGTCGATACAATCAGCTGCCAGATCAGTGAAAATCTATGATGAAATTTAATAGAAGACTTAAAGCAAAGCCTCAGTTTCAAATGCAAACCGCAGGAGAAACCAGCACACCTTATTCTCAAAATCTCTTTATGTTATTAAAAAAAACCCAGAGAGATTTAACCACTGTTTCAGCAAGAAGATCAAACACACACACCTTTCCCCTCTTTTGCTCCAAATATAGTCAATGAACCAAGACATGTCTGGTATCTGAGGTTTGCTTCTTTAGCTTTGCACTGGAGGACATATTTGCCTCAAACTGTGTTGAGCTGTTAAGAAATCGCTAACAGACTCGCTTATTGGTTTCTGACTTTAGATAATATTATACAACAGTTAGTTTCGGCCACGCAAGCTGATTGGTTGAGAAGCTCTAACTGTGCTGTTATTTCGCCATAACATCACTTTTCTTCACAAACACTGTGTCACTCCACTGAGACGCTCGGTAGGACACGCTGTAGGAGATGCTTAAGCCATTTGAATGTTTTTACTTAATGGACACTTTTAAGATCACATCTGACCGACAGCCGATTTGGTCAGACTCTGAAGATGAGACGACGCTAAATTCCCAAACTGTCATCACCACTGAGCAGCTTTTCCGTCGGCAGCTGTGACAGAAGAACAGCTAAACAACCTGGAATCAGCCAGAAATGAACCCAACACCATTCGCCAAACTAAAAGGGCTGTAAGATGCTTTACAGACTGGCTGGAACAAAACAACATTAATACTGATCTGGCAAAATGACAAAACTGAGCTAAACTTGATATTGCGGCAGATTTATGGCTCAGTCTCGCCTTTGGCTCATGCGTGAGACCAAATCACAGCCATGTTATTTATATAACATGGCTGTGATAACACTCTCCCTCTCGTGTTCTATTGCTTAAGTATATCATATAAACATGGACAAAAGTACAGACAGCTCCTGTTTTTAGCTATGCAAGATATTTCTGTCCATTTCCTAACATATAACATCAAGAAAGTTAGGCTACATTAGTGTTTTAGCTCCAGTACAAAACTAAAGAAGCAAACTTCAGACAGCAAATCCGACTTGTCTGACCGATTATAAATGAGTTAAGGGGAAAACTGCGTAAATTAGAAATTTTGCTGAACTGTCACTTTAAATGCATATAAATACACCTCTTGGAAAGAAGTACAGTATAAAGAGTAGCCAGGCAGGAATATGGGCAGTAGGAGAAAATATATGCTTCATTTTTGACCAAACTACACCTTTTTAAAGCTGCACTATGTACATTTTGGGGATTTGGAGCCCTCTCTGGTGGAAATGCGTAATTGCAAACGACATTTGGAAGAACGTTCTGTATTGTCAGTTGTGCTTCGGACCCCTTCCCTGAGTGGATGAATCTGATGATTGCGAGCGCGGGGAATGAGAAGAGAACGTCCGAGGATGTGAGTCAATCATCTGGACCTTCTTTCAGAGTCTGTGCGTGTGACATTAATACGTACAGATGTTTGACGTGGACCGCAAAACTCCCGACACGACATTCCGACTATTATTTTAGGCCTTACAGGGCGACTCGCAGCAGTGACCCAGTAATGCCATTTATTTCAACTTGAACAAAAACTGTTATGAAGTTAGTCTGAAATCAAAACTGAAATTAGAAACTTTTGTACTTTGTTAGTTTAAGATAGATAGATAGATAGATAGATAAATACTTTATTGATCCCGAAGGAAATTTAGCAGCCAGTAGCAGTCACACAACACAGGACAGCAACAGTAGCGAGGGTGTAAACAATATAACAGGAAGAATAAATATAAAAAAAAATTAATTAATTAATGCATTCCTATCAACACGCATATATACAAATAGAAAAATATGACAGTCTGGAATAATATCTATAACCTGAGATGAAAGTGGCAGTGCAATGATGACTGTACCAGGAGGTACTGGTAACGGCATATAACGACAATACTGAATAAAGATGTGCAGATGTTGGTACCAAAAATAAAGTGTCTAGGTGTGGAGTGTCCAGATGTTACCAGCGTTTCCAGAAGATACGCGATATGACTACAGAAAGTGCAATATGTACAGTAGGTGTTCACCTGTGCAGATGGATATAAATGAAACCTAAAGATTTTAGCATGAGATAAAACCTATTATTTAACATGAGATCCAGATAAGTGGACGTTCGCATTAACTACAATTCTTAAATCATTTAAAAGGCCAAATTCTTGCTTTTCTGTAATATTTGACCGAAGCACATAGACTTTTGCCCACCTCTGAAGCACCTATATGCTTAAGTCTCCTTGCAGCAGCAGGCGGGGAAAGAATATAAACCAATATCATCACGTTTCACCCCCCACCATCCCCACATATCATAGGGCGAAACGCTCAGCTAGCTCAGAGATCCTCCCTGATACTGCACACACCCTGATACACTCACAAATATGGCACAGTACGGAAGAAACACACATCATGATTTCTGACTCACTGGACTTTAAGAACATTGAAGATGCTGCACAACCAAGTACCTCAGACTTAAAGAGCTCTTCTCTGCGCTGTGAGTGACAGAAGTTGCTCAAGATCTAGAAGCAGATGGCAGAAGGGTGAAGGTCATGATACATTACTGCCAGACCCCTGAGACACACAGCATCAAGGCATGAAAGACACACACGTTCAGGCAGCTGCTGTACACACTGCCTGTTGCAGCTCATCCCCGAATACAGCTGCATGATGACGACAAAAATGATGACTATTCTGGAGGATACTGTGACCGCAGTAACCGCAGGCCGAATAACACAGAGAATTAAACACATGTGGAGAGCGGAGCACAAACTAACACAGTAACATCTAACATGCATCATTAATGCGCTTAAACAGCTTCAAGTTGAGATGCTTTTAGTCCTGGTCTCATATTCCCATAACAATGTCATCTGGGAATTCTGAAAAGCAACTGGACAGATATTTTTTAAAGCTCACCCAGAAGAATACTGCAGATGCCTTTTTCATCTTAAGTGTCTTTTAATTACCAAATTGTGCATATAAGTCACAGAATTCACAGCAATATTATTTTCAATGGTGACTTCCAGCAACAGGAATCAGTGCAAACGCTGGTGACGTAAAGCAGGCGGAGTTTGCGACGCGACACACCTGAACAAAGTTCAACTTTATGCAAAACTGATGCAAAGTGATGCAGTGATACCACTGGAAATTGACCAGCATGGTAGATGCTTTATATCCAGCATGGTGAAACAGTGTGCCCCTTAATTGGTTCCTAGATATTTGTTCCTACTGCAGATGAAGGAATGGCTGTGTTTACATGCAAAGATTTTTGCCGATCCGAGTGAAAACACAGGGTAATACAGCATCATTTCAAAATGTGTCAATAACTTACAGGGCAGCTACCACACGGTAACAGGAGGCAGTGCCTATCGCAGCACAGGAGGGGTCAGGTTTAACACAAGTGTTCCAAATAAGACTCACAAAATAAACTATTACATTAGAACAGTTAGGTTTTTATGCACAGATTCATCAAAACATGCTACAGATGTTGTGTAAATAAAACACATTTCAATCCTATTGGGCTAAAGCAGCTAATTAATATTCGCTATTCCACTTTGTGGTCAAAAATCGATTTGCTTGTCTCTTTTAAGCTACGATATTCCTTTTGATAAACTTATTGTTCTGCTTCAAACAACATACAACCTTATAGAATCAACTGTGCTCTGCATCAACTTACCAGGCTTTGTAGCACCTGTTAAAAGTCCCCCCTCCCCACCCCCCGCGGTAGGTGCTGCAAATAACATTTTCGTTTTCATTCGTAGCAAAGATGTGAAGGTTGTTTGTTTAAAAAATATTAATTATGCGTTAGAACACGAGAGGGAGGGTGTTATCGCGACCAAATCACAGCCGTGATGTTATTGGAGATAACACACTCCCTCTCATGTTCTACTGCTTTTATACAACAGTTAAATAAACTAAGAAGTTAATAAACTGGTTTAATGTTCGCAGTTCCTTCCGCCAAATTATAGATCCTTAACAAGCAGCTTGTTGCTACGTCAGAGTAATGAGCTCCGCCCACTCGCTGCACAGTCTGCTGTAAGACTCGCCTTTTGAAGTACAGACTGAGCCATAAAACCGCCGCAATATCAAGTTTAGCTCAGTTTTGTCAGTTTTTGCCAGATCAATATTAATGTTGTTTTGTTCCAGCCAGTCTGTAAAGCATCTTACAGCCCATTTAGTTTGGCGAATGGTGTTGGGTTCATTTCTGGCTGATTCCAGGTTGTTCAGCTGTTCTTCTGTCACAGCTGCCGACTGAAAAGCTGCTCAGTGGTGATGACAGTTTGGGAATTTAATGTAGTCTCATCTAACTGTTGTACGACCTTAAATATTTTAAATTATTAGGCAAACAAGATGATGTGTTCGCCCCACTCTCCCCTACAGTACACTCAACAGTGTTCAAGTTGCTTAGTGGTTTACGTTGCTTAGCTTTGTGCACATCAAGTTCAATCATACCATTACTGTAGTTTTCCTACTATGAAAGTATTTGTCGGTTTAAATGCACCAACTGGACGCAGTGAGACAACAAACGCTGCCTCAGCAAAGCGACAAAGCGTCCGATTCCCATCTAAACATCTCAACAGCTCAGCACTTCTCTATCGATGCTGTTCTCTCTCCCGAGCGGTGGAACGTGGACGCACTGTAAATGACCACACGTGCTGCTGCTTCTGGGCTCCGAACACTCAGGCTGTCCCCAAACCCGGCCAAGCTGGGCAGAGCGGCGCTTTCTGTGGCTTGACAAAAGAAAAAGACTGGCTCTGCTTATGAAGAGGAAAACGCTCTAAATCACAGACGAGACCGGAGCGAACCAAAGATTACAGCACGAAGAGGAGCTCTAACGTAATGATAATAAAGCAAAAGTGAATTCTGCTCATTTTACACCTTGATAAATCTTGAAATCTTCACGTTTTTATATTATCTCTAAAGAAATATGCAAAAATATGCACAGCTTATTGTTGTTGCTGTAAGCTTGCGGCTTCTTTCGGGGTAAAAGTTTCTGTGGGTGCAAAAGTTTCTTCTGAAATAAAGGCTATTATTACGGATTTTGTCCCATTTGCTGCAGTAAGCAGCCTCTACTCTTCTGTGCAAGGTACCAGATGTTAGAACACTGCTGTGAGGATTTGACTGCATTCAACCACAAGAGCAATAGTGAGGTCAAGTACTGATGCTGGATAATTAGCACTGGATCACCCAAAGGTTTCTTTGCCCAAAGCTGTGGGGCTTTATATTCACTCTTAAAAATGATGGTTGTATATAGAACCATGAGCACTCAAAGAACCCTCTGCATGATTAAAGGGTTCTTTGCATCATGAAATGGTTCTTCAGACTGACAGAGAGTGTGCTGTAGATGGTTCGATACAGAACCTTTTTGGAAAGGGTTCTACATAGCACCAAAAAAGAGTTCTTCTATTGTTACGATGTCAAGCCTGTAACAATATAAGAACCCTTTTTAGTGCTATATAGAACCCCATTTCAAAAAGGTTCTATACAGACCCATAAAAAACATCAATCTGAAGAACTCGATGCAAAGCATCTTTTAATCATTGAAAGGGCTCTTTGAGTGTACATGGAACCATTTTATTTACTTAAGGAACCCTTGAAGAACCAGTATTTATAAGTGTGATCCTTGATTCTTCAAAGGTTTCTTTGGTAAAGGGAATGGTTCCATTTAGAACTATGCATTCTTTCATGCTTTTTGGTTCTTTCACGCTGAAAAAGTGCCACGATGAGTGATGGAGAATGTGCTGTATATGGTTCTATGAAGCACCTTTTTGAAAATGGTTCCATATAGCACCAGAAAGGGTTCTTCTATTGTAACAAGCCTGACATCGTAACAACAGAAGGATCCCTTTTTGGTGCTGTATAGAACCATAAAAAACACTCCTCCATCAATCTGAAGAACCATTTCATGATGCCAAAAAAACTTTAATCATGCAAAGGGTTCTTTGAGTGTTCTGTGGTTCTACATATAACCTATTTCTTTACTAAAGAACCCTTGAAGAACCATCTTTTTTTAAGTGTGTACCTCTAAAATGATGCCTGGCACTGAGTATGGTGACATTAGGCTCCACAGCATCCCATTCTATTGGCATCACTTTCAACTGTGTCAACAATGAGCACATTAAAGTAGCTACTGTTGCTAATAAATTAGAGCGGTCAGGATATTTTTGGACACAGCGTATCTTTATATAAACTTCCGACAACCTTAAATGCAAAAACAGAGCAGAACGACTTTGCTTAACCTGCAACTCACAGATCGGTCAACACAGTGAACTACTTTAAAGACTCTTATGAATAACGTCATGCAAAAAATGCTGCACGAGTGCCGGACAGCATCGCAGAGCCGCAGCGAGTCGAATCCTCTGCCTTACCTTTGTAGTAACAATGCAAATGCAGTCCATCCTGGAGCAGCGGGCAGCAGCGTCTCGCGGCTCAGCATCGCCCGCCTCACCTTTCCATGCTCCGCTCAGGGTCCAGCTGTGCGCGATCAAAAGCCACGAAGGGAACAGACGGTGCCCCTGCTACTCCTGCTGAACCGGGGCAGAGCGGGAGCAGCCCGCTCACTCGCGCTCCCTTCACAGCGCCCACAGAGCGAGGGGGTGGGAGTGAGGGTGAGGGGGGATGGGGCGCTCCTCCAGCCCCCGCTGACTCGCTCTCGAGTTGATCTGGAGGCTCCAGAGCCGCGTGCCAATCGCAATTCAGCCACACGTGCAGCGATGCGGTCGTGTTAACCCTTGCGAGTGCTGCTGAGTCCGGGACGGCGCGAGAGCAAGCGTGACCTTCTGCTTCAAGCTTCATTTCACCAACAAGCTCTCAGGCAACTTAATCACAGATGAAAAGTGATTCGGATCGGGGCTGAACGATACAGCCAAAAATCTGACCACAGTCTACTAAATCCAGCCACTTTTCTGGACCATTCAGCATCAATAATGATCAGTAATTAGAAGAAACCAGGCAGAATATTGATTTCTCTATTCTAATGCTTAGTGGCTGATGCTGTAACATATTTGGTAAAACTGTAAGTGTGAGCTATGAAATTAAGTGTGGATGTTAAGAAAAACTCTATTTACTCTAATTTTGTTGTTTTTTTTCTTGTTTTCTCATTTCTCTTTTTAAATTTATTTTATTTTTTATTTTTCTCTTTTCTTATTTCTGACCCATAGCACTGTGGCAAATACGCTGGTTGGTTAATATGTCCATTTTTTCTGTTCTGTTCTTGAAAATGTTAAGGATAATGTTTAAAATAAAATACTCTCTCAGAAAAAAAATGTATGAAACCGTCACTGGGGCAGTCCCCCTCTTGTCACTGGGGTGGTCCCCTCAAGGGTACATCTCAGTACCTTTAGTCAGGGAACATAACTGTACCATAATCCACTGAAATGATATGTTCTAAGCTGTACTGACTCCACACACCCCGTCTCGTCTCCCGGACTTTTATTTTACTGTTCTGTTTTAAATCATTCGGTTATGAAAAGGTACAAATATGAACTTTTTACCTGGTAAAATTATTTAAGATACACATTTGGACCTTAAAGCCACTGTTGTACCTTTGAGGGAACATTTACATTGTTTGTACCTTGATGATCGAGAAACGTACCTGCGTGGAACCTTTATTTCTAACAGTGTATGATGATTATTATAAGTCGTGCTCGATTTTAAGGCTGAAGAACGTTTTGGACCTGAAGAAAACAAAAAGCTTATTTCTGGTTACATTTGATTTGAGAAAACAGAACCAGTGTCACGTTGCAGAGGATCTCCTCTCAGAATGAGATGTTTTCCTCACATTTGCTGCTTTTTTACATTCCATAATTTCAGTTTTTTTAAATGGTTCTATTCAGCACCGAAAAGGGTTCTTCTATTACAGAACAGGCTAATTTGATGCAAAAATCTTTTACAAATGATGGTCCTTCAAGGGTTCTTCAGTAGAGAAAATGGTGCTGTATAGATCCATGAACACTCAAAGAACTCTTTGCACGATTAAGGGTTCTTCAGATTGATGGAGAACGTGTGTCATATGGTTCAACATATAATCTTTTTGAAAATGGTTCTACACAGCAACAAAAAGGGTTCTTCTACTGTTACATTCTTAAAAATGATGGTCCTTCAAGGGTTCTTTAGTAAAGAAAATGGTTCCATATAGAACCATGGACACTCAAAGAACCCACTGCATGATTAAATGGTTCCTTTCATCATTTGAGGGTTCTTCAGAACGATGGAGAATGTGTTTCATATGGTTCAACATATAATCTTTTTGAAAATGGTTCTACATAGCACCAAAAAGGGTTCTTCTATTGTCACATTCTTAAGTCTTTTAGTAAAGAAAATGGTACTATACAGAACCAAGAACACGCAAAGAACCCTTTGCATGATTAAATGGTTCCTGGCATCATTTAAGGGATGTTCAGAACAATGGAGAATATTTCATATGGTTCTATATAGAACCTTTGTGAAAAAGTTCTACATAGAACCAAAAAGGGTTCTTCTATTGTCACATTCTTAAAAATGACGGTCCTTCAAAGCCCTTTTAGTCTATATAGAACCATGAACACTCAAAGAACCCTTTGCATGATTAAATGGTTCCTTGCATCATTTAAGGGTTCTTCAGAATGATTGAGAATGTGTTTCACATGGTTTTATATAGAACCTTTTTGAAAATGGTTCTAGGTGGCACCAAAAAGTGTTCTTCTATTGGTACATTCTTAAAAATGATGGTCCTTCAGGGGTTCTTTAGTAAAGAAAATGTTCTATATAGAACCATGAGCACTCAAAGAACCCTTTGCATGATTAAATGGTTCTTAGCATCATTAAACTGTTCTTCAGATTAACAGAGAATGTGTTTCATGTGGTTCTATATGGAACCTTTTAGAAAAGGTTCTATATAGCACCAAAAAGGGTTCTTTTATTGTTACAATGTCAAAAAGGTTCTATATAGAAATGGGCTGTGTATTTGCAAGAACCTGGTGATATGATACGTTATGATTCAACATACTGTGATCCTGTAAACAAGGCAACGTATCACGATTTTTTAAAATATAATTTTAGGAAAACAGTCTTAGAATAAAAATCTGAGAATAAGAAATAATCTAATGGCTGAAGACAGATTACAACACTGGTATCTAGCAGTCGGGGGTTCTTTGAATGTAATCGATTTGAATGTAAACTATTAATTAAAAATCAAGACTATGTTTGAGAATTAATACAGTATCATAAAATATAATATTACGATACTCAACAGTAATGATATTTTCTTATGATAGTACAATTAGAGTAATGTAGAACCAAACCACACATTCTCCATCAATCTAAAGAATCATTTATCCATGCAAAGAACCATTTAAGCATGAAATGGTTCTATATGAAACCATTTCCTTCACTAAAGAACCCTTGAAGAGTTATATTTAGAGCGTACCCAGCTCTGCTAACTGTCTCGCAGGTTAGTGCTGTTGTGAGTGAACGGCTAGACAACTTCTACCCTCCTTCGCAAACAAAAACAAACAAACAAAAAAAAACATGTACCTAGGGTACTACAGTAGCCATTCATCTGCTGCTAATGGGTCATTCTACAGAAACGTCCATTTGTGTGTCCCTAGCGTTTACAGATATATCACACTTAAAAAACGTTACTTTTTTTACATTTTAAAATAAAACAAGTTATTTTAATAATTACACCTTCTTGAGCCTCAATTTAGCAATATTGGCTTTTAAATCAATTATACAGAATTCCAAGCACCACAGAGGAGCTCGTCCTCACGGTCATGTGTGAAGGGTGAGGCCATATTTTGAAGAAAAAAAAAACATTTTTCTGCAATTTTAACTGCAATAATCTATACATGACTATGGAATACATGAATTAAATGACAAAGAAAACAAATAAATATTATAAAACATATAATGAAAGTTGTGGTCCCCAGGAGTCGTGTCACTGGTGTTACTGCGTAATAAAAAATCTCTTATTTTGAAATAAAAATCACACTCATGACATCACTTGACTTCCTTTTACCTATTTTCTGAGGATCTATGAAGAAAAGCACATGGTGAGTCCACTGTGTCTCTCAGTTATCAGAAATTTTCTCATTTAGTTTATGATTTCATATGAAGCTTTTAGCTGAAGTCACTGGTGTGACCGACGTTATTGTGAAAAAACAGAATACAAATGGATTAAATTACATATTTTAGTGGATATTCCATGATTGACATGTGGTTTGATGCTCTGTAGCAGCCATTTTGTAAAATGCATTTTTCATCAAAAATGATTGGTAACACAAGCGACACCTATGGACAAATAGAAAAGTGGACGTTTCTGGACCCTAATCCCAAACTGAGGAACAACACAGCACAATGTTTAGTGAAAATTCCTCAGCCATGTTCTTCTAATTTGAAAAAAAATAATAAATTCAGGTACATTTTAGGGATGCACCGAAAATTTCCACCAAAAATTGCTGAGGTTCATGTCTCTCTCCTCTAAACAACTAACACTAAAGTGACATGCGCCCCCTGCTGGAGAAGCTGCTAGAAAGAACGGTATCGGTACAAACACTGATCCAGTATATCGTACTGTTTATTTATGAGCAACGAGCTAAAACTGCCAATCGATACCAAGTACAGCGCCAGTATAACAGTCTGGGTCTGAGAGCGCTCCTGTATCCTTGAGGGCGACTCTCTGCGAGCGAAACGGGCGCAGCTCCACTGATCCACAACATCTCTAGCAGCATGTCCAGCACAATCAGCCGTCAGCGCATGTGGACCTAATCGTATGCGCACTGCTTCATACCCACAACGCTGTGCGGCCAACGTGAAATGAGACAAATGCAGCGTCTCTCATGCTCGAGTGGAAGGAGTTCATAGACATTATCTATTATACAGGGGCGTTCCCTTCGTCCTGGCTGTGGAATGATGGAAAGACTCCTCATGCTTGAATGCATTTCATACATTTTACAGTAAAAGAAATGTATGGATTCACAACAAACAGCTGCTGAAGTTGAAGGTAGGGCTGGGCGATAAAATGATAACGATAAGTATCGCGATCTAACTTTTCCTCGATAGAGTGATACGACATGTTCGATAAATGTTCGATATAATACACTGTTCTCACACTTCCACGTTTTAGCGAAAGCCCTGGTGGCGCTTTCTACTGCAAGGAAAGCGACACTACTCTGCTGTCGCCAGGAGAGGGCGCACTTCCGAATTTTTCGACTTGATTAGAGAGGGAGGGGGCCACGAGTAAAAAAAAAGGGTGGCCAAATATACTTTAGCAACGGCTGAAACGCGGAGTTATGCATTCCCTGTCTGGATGTTATCGGCGATCTGTTCTCCTGTGGCGAGAACAGTCTGAGTCTGAGTGACGAGGTCAGTGGTGTAACTGTACTGTCCTACAGTGAACTCACCTCTTTCCATACATCCTAACAACTTTAGCGGTGTTAAATCACGTCTGCAGCGCCGCGTTACAGCGCCAAACCGTCATATTTTAGTATTAGTGCATCCTCGAGCAACGAAAGTGAAAGAAAGAAGTGGGTTCATGTTCGAAAGTAAACTGAGGAAGCTGTGAGGCGTTGGAGAGCGGGAGAGCGCTGTCTTTCCAGGCTAGCGGTTTTTAGCTGCTGGCTAATTGAAGCAGCGCTTCGGCAAAACACGGTGAATTGATGATACAGTAGATCAAACAAGACAAAGAATCACCGCTTTCAGTTTAAACATACCTGAAAGGAGGACTCTGTGACTGGTGTGAGAGATTCACACTGCAGATAATGCTTTTACACAGCGAGCGTCAGATACACTGCGGTTCACCCCTTAAACTACTACGATAGCATAGAGAAACCCAGTCGTCTAGCTGGTGTCTGAATACTGTGATCTGCTCTGACATGGATGTGGTAGGAGTGACCGCAGTGACCTACCGAACCGAGTGGACGTTGTTGAGAAACTAAAGAGTTTAGCACTGTTGTTGGCCGCTTGTTTAGCATTTGTAGCGGGGTAGCCGAGCGCTCGTCACCAGACAGCTAAAAATAATCTGTTTTCTTTCTTAAATCATGACTATTACAAAAATTGCAGCTGTGCATTTCAAGCTGATAAAAACAGCTCAGAAACTTTCTCCCACTCTTCCATGACAGATTAGTGAAATGTTCCACTGTTTGCCGAGTGTTTGTCATGATCGGACCATAAGTGATAGTTTAAAACCACAGTTAACCACCCAGGAGCAAAATCAGCCTTCAAACGTGAAAGAAATCATGATTTGACATTTATCGCGATATGTATCGATATCGAACGATATGAATTTTGTTTATCGTGATAACGTTTTTGGCCATATCGCCCAGCTGTAGTTGAATGTATATCAAACCACACAAGAAGTCCATCTTCGCCTTGTTACACAGACATAAACATCCATCCTTATGCGTCTCAGCTGTTATACACTCTGTTTGTTCTGGTTCTTGTATCTTAGAAGTTATTTCTATATGATCCCACAGCAAGAACAACTCTAAAACAAGCCTGTGTATCTCAGGATAAATCTTATGATCAGGAACGTGTGTCATATGGTTCAACATAGAACCTTTTTGAAAAAGGTTCTACATAGCAACAAAAAGGATACATTCTTCTACTAAAGAAAATGGTTCCATATAGAACCATGAACACTCAAAGAACCCTTTGCATGATTAAATGGTTCTTTGCATCATTTAAGGGTTCTTCAGAACGACTGAGAATGTGTTTCACATGGTTTTATATAGAACCTTTTTGAAAATGTTCTATGTGGCACCAAAAAGTGTTCTTCTATTGGTACATTCTTAAAAATGATGGTCCTTCAGGGGTTCTTTATTAAAGAAAATGTTCTATATAGAACCATGAGCACTCAAAGAACCCTTTGCATGATTAAATGGTTCTTTGCATCATTAAATCATTCTTCAGATTAATAGAGAATGAGTTTCACGTGGTTCTATATAGAACCTTAATTATCTCAGGATTATTCAATTTCAGGTCTTACGATTAGGATTCTCTAGGAAACGAATCAGTGCATCAAGAAATCACACAACAATTTGATTTAATTTAATATGTATATTTGTAAAAATGCACAAATGTAACTGGAGAAAATATCTACTGTTACTACATTACTATTATATTACATGTTCAGTGGAATATACGCCATGAAAACTATACTACAATACACTAACCTTTAACACGTATGTTTGAAAATAGTCCAAGAATTTTACGACTGTGTAACACACCGAGAGTCATGATTACTTGATTTAAAAAATGAATCGGTTAAAATTTACGTTCTATATGAATCAGCTTAGTGACCAGTTCGCAAACTGAACTCTAATCAGGGTATCTGCAGGTCATTATGAAGGAGAGATTTAGCAGATTCTCCACAAGAGAGAGCTTCTAGCACTCAAGTCGCTTTTGAGTGTGTGAAAGAGGAAACCCACACCAGCAGGATCTCACTGCATGTAAATGACGTAAAGCCAAATGTTTGTTGTTACAAATCACAGCTAATAGGAGCCAATAATAGAGATAACATCACGCTTTAATGAAGGATTCAGCGTAAGTAAATAATATGCCACTTAAACATCTTACAAACGTTTACAAGCTTCAAATGCTTCAAACACCAGTGTTCAAGTCACGTGTGTCAGGCTCCAGTCCTCGTGGGTCAAAACACTGCAGACTTCAGCTCACTGACTCAGTAAACACTCCTGATTCAGCTCCTCAGCTAATCAGCAAGGCCTTCATGAACTGAATTCAGAGCGTTAGATGAGGGTAAACGCTAATCTCCACAGCACTTTGGTCCAGAAGGTCCCCAATTCGACATGCCTGGTTTAAGTCGTCTCCAATTCCACCCGCTAGTTAGGGCTCCCCCAATCACACGATACTATCAACGCTAGGAGGGTGAAGGCTAACACAGGCTTCCTCCGAGACCTGTGAAGCGCCCACCGCTTCTTTTCGAACTGCCGCTCACGCAACGTCACTGGACAGCCGAACGCGCTCGGAGGAAAGCGCCAACCGCCAGATCTGTTACGTCAGCTAACAGACGCCTGCGCTGACTAGCATCGCGCTGGGGGGGAGAAGGAGGGGCCATCCCACCCACCCAGAGAGAGCGAGGCCAATTGTGCTCTCTAGGACTCCCGGCTACGGATGAATGTTTCCAGAGAAGTTTTGGGGCTGAACTTTTACAGAAACGACTTGTGCTATTTGGGTGACTATTGAGTTCTAGTGTTTGTTAGCAATGTCAGCTACTTTTACTACAATGAGTAAGTAGAAAACTGCGTAAATTAGATTTTTCACCGAACCACTTCTGTGTGGCAGTTCTGCAGCTATTTGAAAGCTTTTAACGCTGCTGCTGCCGCAGGGGTGCAAACGTACTCTGGATCCGGCTGAATCCGCACGAGAACACTTACTTATTCACAACTCATCATCTCTACGAGCCTCGCAGAGCTCTGGGCACTCCAGGGTCTAAACCCAACTCAGATTAGGCAGCGTCCTGCTGAGGGTTTTGGGCTATCTGCAGGCCGAGCTTCGCCCACTTCTGGCCCGTTTTTTCACACGGAGAGCGCAGAGTGAGCGAGAGGGGGTCCGGAACAATCCGGCCCATCGCAGGAGAGCGCAGCACGAGGATGAATATTTGATGTACCTACAGTCTGTGATCAGTCCGCCCACTTTAGCAGCAGGCTAAGCTCTCGTGCACGCTCCAGAATGTAAAGGGGGCTGATGAGGTGGTCGCTCAAAGCTAAACAAAGCATCAAATGGCGGCAAGTGAGACTAAAGTTGTGTTTTTGGGCTGAAATATGTTCAAAGCTTCTGCTGTGCAGAGTGAAGATTAATAAATGTGACTGGTTGGTATTTTCCACCGCGCCCGTCCCGGGGAGAAGCTCTGATTTTAGCCTTGCAGGACTGGATTCATGCACCACTGTACGACACACAAGACCAGTGACAACTCACAACCCCGCCACGCTGAGATATTCAGGAACACACCGACAGCCCGTTTAGCTTTGTTTCTAAACGGGCGTCAAATAACAGCAGCTATTTCCTCACAATGAGCTGAAGGCCAACCAATCAACTGCCACAGTGAGCGTAAACAATAACTGCTGTTTTCTTTGTTTTAAATGATAAACACTAGCAGGATAAGGCCCGTAATTATCCATATATATCCAGAAGAACAGAAAAAAAAATTATGCACATTTAACTTTATATTCACACCCTTAAAGTGATGGTTCACTGAAAAATCTAATTTACAGAATTTCTCCCTATTCCCAAATGCAGTCAATCAGCCAGGTCAGGTTTGGTGTCTGAAACATGCGCCTCTACTTTTGTACTAAAGCTACGAGGCTAATATGATAAAGGTTTATGCAGTCCCTGTATAAACCTCCATAAAGCTTTAGCTACTTCTGCAAATTCTCAACGTAAAACACACACAAAAAAAACTGGAACTCGATTCCACCTTTTATTAGGCAGCAGGGGTGCAATGATTATTCAGCTTAATCGCCCAAAATCAACAACCAAATTAGTTGGCAACCAATTTAACAGTGGATTAGCTGGTGATGTCATTACGCATCTATCTGTAAATTTAGATTGATCTTTTTTATTTTCTTCATTCAGAGAAAACTGATTTGGTTTTGTAATGTTTTTTTGCTTCTACTTTGCACATCCTTGGTTTTAAATCGACAGAAAAAAAAGATACTGGAGTCTTATTTATCTAAAGATATTTAAAGTTCATTAAAACAGTGAATTTTTGAATAAGTTATTCATCTTTGTCTTCATTGTTAGTTAGCAAATGCATAAAACAAAAAAAGCTAAATTTAAAAGCTGATAGCTACATCAGTGTTATTTGGAAATGTAGTGATTCATAATCCGAATAATCAATTATTCGTTTCAGTAATCGACAAATTATTCTACTATCAAATTAGTGGTTTGTTGCAGCCCTATTAGGCAGTCAAGCCTGGCACACATTTAGACCCCTGAAAACATACCAAAGTTAGCTTTTAATTAAGGTTTGAGCTTATTTTCTGAATATTTTTGAACTGAAAAAAATGTGTTTACATTTATTGTATTTTTGTTACTGTTGAATTTTGTCGCTTGCAAAGCACTGTTGCCTGTATGAAAGGTGCTCTACACACAGAACATAATTATCATCATCATTATCGTCATTGTTATTATTATTATTAGTGGGGCGATGCAGTGATAATATTTTCACAATATGCATCAAGCAAGACCTAAAAGACTCAAAAACAAATAAAAACAAACACATCATCAAATACCAGTTTGAAATATCAGTCAAACTGAAACATCTATGGTGATAATTTTTAAGCAATTATCTGCTGAAACCGATGTGATTCTCCCATCATGCACCCCTAAATAAGCTGTAATAAAGCGACTATTATTTTAAGTACTACTTTAGTCTCGAAGCTCCAGTTCAAAAGTAAAGATGCAAAATTCAGACAGAAGTCACATCTTACTGATCAGCTATGTTTGGAGTACATGAAGGAAAGTTTGAGTAAACTTGATTTTTCAGTGGACCATTTCTTAAAACTTAACACCAAATACAGTTGTGTGCAAATGTTGGGCGCCCTGGTCAAATGACACGTTTTTGCTGATTTTCTAAGTGAAAATGAGTCCACATCCTCTACAGACACTTAACTATGGTATTTTTCTGCTAACTTTACTGCACGGCATATTTTTATTTGCTGAGTTTAACTTTAAATGTGCCATAACTTTTGCACAGGTCACATTTTATGCTTTTTCCTCCCCAATAAGTTAAATTCAGCAAACAAATAAACATAATTTGACCAGGGGTGTTCAACCATTTGCATACAACTGTATAAATTTGTATAAATATAAGCATATTTCTATCCATGCAACACCAGCAGCTCCAGTGCAGCACTTTATCAGCTGGTCATCGGCAGCGAGGCGAGATTTGCAGACGACCATGAGATGAGTGCTAATGAACTTCAACGATCTCTTGAGGCGAGTGCAGCTGACCACTGAACGCTGTTCAAATGCTACCGAACCCGGGCTGATCCATGTCGTGCAACACTGGAGGTGAAACCGTTCTGATGGCGTCCAAGTGACAGGGACAGAAATCATAACCCCCCCATCCCACCTCATGACGACCCAAGAGACAAGGCCACATCAATGGAGCACGAATGACACATGAGCCTCTCTGCAGCAGGACAGAGAGAGAGAGGGAGAGAGAGAGAGAGAGAGAGAGAGAGAGAGAGCGAGAGAGAGAGAGAGAGCGAGAGAGAGAGAGAGAGAGCAGAGAAAGCAGAGAGAGAGAGAGAGGTAGAGAGCAGAGAGAGAGTAGAGAGAGTAGAGAGAGAGAGAGAGAGAGAGAGAGAGAGAGAGATGAAGAGAGAGTAGAGAGAGAGAGGTAGAGAGGTAGAGAGAGAGAGAGGTAGAGAGGTAGAGAGAGAGAGGTGTAGAGAGGTGTAGAGAGAGAGAAAGAGAGAGAGAGAGGTAGAGAGATATATATATATATATAGAGAGAGAGAGGTAGAGAGAGATAGAGAGGTAGAGAGAGGTAGAGAGAGAGGTGTAGAGAGGTGTGTAGAGAGAGTGTGAAAGAGAGAGAGAGGTAGAGAGAGAGTAGAGAGAGAGAGAGTAGAGAGAGTAGAGAGAGAGAGAGTAGAGAGAGAGAGAGACCACTGCCATGGAGCGGGAACAGGACAGGGGGGAGAAGATGAGTGGACCAGGCATGCAGCCATGGGGGATGCCCCAACCACTGGCCCCGCGCCGGCGTCATACTTACTTGGTCCAGCTCACTGGGGGAAGTTTTGGCTTTAGCGAGCACATGTAGGATTTCGTTTAGGAGGGGGGAGTCCTGAAATTGGCCATTTTGTAAGAGAGGCAAAAAACAAGAAGGAGAAGAAAGAGGACATTTAAGCAGAAGGTACAGGATTAGCCTTATTAGCCTCCACCAACTTTCTACCAGACATGCTAAGTATGTAAAAGACTTCTATATGAAAATCATCACAGTGAGATGAAGTGAGAATGTAGAGCTCTAATGAAGATTAATCTGCCAAACCAATTATTTCACCAGTGATGTATGATATGATGCTGATCATCACTGACCAAAGTTCTGGTCGAGTGCTATGTTAACATGCACACAAATGATTTGATACTAGTCTAAATCTAATAGTCTAACAGTACAATTTGGCCAGGATTAGATTTCCAAAATTAGACATGAACAGTTCGTACCGTCTGCCGGCTGCTCGCATAGAAAACATCCAAATATCTAATATAATCGTAGCTTTGTTTAACCTTATCATTTACCAAGCTGCTCTTCAGTGCATCACTAGCACATAATCAGTATAATCTGGGATTATTGCTATGGCTTCTTTTATAGAATGGGATTAATATAACCTGGGATTGTTTCTATAATTTGTTTTCTAGCACGTGATTAATTAATCTGGATAACTCCGACAGTTTGTTTTATACATGGTATTAATATAATCTGGGGTTACTTCCATGGCCAGTTTATTAAATGGGATATATATAATTTGGGATTGTTTCAATGGTCCATTTTATAGCACAGATTTAATATAATCTGGGGTTATTTCTACAGCTTGTTTCATAGCATGGTATTAACATAATTTGGGGTTACTGCTATGGCTCTTTTTATAGTATGGGATTAATATAACTAGGGTTTTTTTCTATGGTTCATTTTATAGTATATGATTAATATAATCTGGAGTTGTTTCGAGAGTTCGTTTTATAGCACATAACTAATGTGATCCAGAGTTATTCCTACAGTTTATTTTATTGAACGACTAATATAATCCGGTGTTATTTCTGTAGTTGTTTTATAGCACATAACTAATGTAATCTGGATTTACTTCTACAGGTGGTTTTGTAGCATGGTATTAATGTTACCTGGACCTGACTGTTTCTATGGTTCATTTTATAGCACAGATTTAATATAATCTGGGGTTACTGCTATGGCTACTTTTATAGAATGGGATTAATATAACCTGGGATTGTTTCTATGGTTTGTTTTCTAGCACGTGATTACTTAATCTGAGTAATTCCGACAGTCTGTTTTATACCATGGTGTTAATAGAATTTGGGGTTACTGCCATGGCCAGTTTATTAAATGGGATTAATATAATTTGGGATTGCTTCTATGGTCCATTTTATAGCACAGATTTAATATAATCTGGGGTTACTGCTATGGCTCTTTAAATAGGATGGGATTACTATAACCAGGGGTTATTTCTATGGTTCATTTTATAGTACATGATTAATATAATCTGGAGTTGTTTTGAGAGTTTGTTTTATAGCACATAACTAACGTAATCCAGATTTATTTATCCAGTTTGTTTTAAAGCACAGGTTTAATGTAATCTGGGGTTATTTCCACAGTTTGTTTTGTAACAGGGTATTAATATGACCTGGGGTAATTTCCACGGTTCATTTTACAGCGCAAGATTAACATAACCGGGGGGTTATTCCTATGGTTTGTTTTATAGCACTGGAATAATATAATTCGCCATTATTTCTATGGTCATTTTGATCTTTTTAAGAGAGAAAAACTTTTATAAACTTCGGTGCAATGGCGTTTCTCGTTTTGGAGTCAAGTTATGCTGGTGTGCATGTAAACAAAAACAAAATACACCTTGGTTTGGTCCAGTTTTTAGACTAAAAACCTCTTATTTATTATTTTGACTTATCAGCTTGTGAACATAATAAATCAGATCATGACATTCGGTGGCTCAGAATTTCCTCCCAAATTGGTGTTATAGGAAGGTTAGATCACACATGGAGCATCATTTCTCTCTTTTTCCACTGCTGCAGATTCAGTAAAGCTCTTACACACTGAAACAAAATAATACAGAGCTGCTCTGGTGTTTGTTAGGCAGGTGGCTCCATTCCTGATTAAGAAGGAATGTATTCTAGACGTGTATCAGCTTGTGATCAGAGCAGCACTTACGCAAAGATGAAATAAATACTTTCGGTCTACATGAACGGACTTGTAAATTGGCAACTGTTGTAAAACAGGCTGATTGTTATTTAACACAGGTCTAGTTTGAAAAGTCAAAAACCAAATCTTCGGTGCTTTTTCTTTATTAAGTATTTGTATGTTAGCCACACACACACCGATCAGGCATAACATTATGACCACCTCCTTGTTTCTACGCTCATTGTCCATTTTATCAGCTCCACTTACTATATAGGTGCACTTTGTAGTTCTACAGTTACAGACTGTAGTCCATCTGTTTCTCTGCATACTTTGTTAGCCCCCTTTTACCCTGTTCTTCAGTGGTCAGGACCCCCATGGACCCTCACAGAGCAGGTACTATTTGGGTGGTGAATCATTCTCAGCACTGCAGTAACACTGATGTGGTGGTGGTGTGTTAGTGTGTGTTGTGCTGGTATGAGTGGATCAGACACAGCAGTGCTGCTGGAGTTTTTAAACACTGTGTCCACTCACTGTCCACTCTAGTAGACACTCCTACCTTGTCAGTCCACCTTGAGACGATAGCTCATCTGCTGCCGCACAATTTGTGTTGGTCATCCTCTAGTCCTTCATCAGTGGTCACAGGACTCTGTTGGCTGGATATTTTTGGTTGGTGGACTATTCTCAGTCCAGCAGTGACACTGAGGTGTTTAAAAACTCCAGTAGCACTGCTGTGTCTGATCCACTCAGACCAGCGCAACACACACTAACACACCACCACCACGTCAGCGTTACTGCAGTGCTGAGAATGATCCACAATGCAATGGGAGCGGCACTGTTAAGAAGCTATCTTGTTCTCTCTGCTACATTCTGCAATGCACACGTCACTGCACATCCGCACTGAACCAAGCAGGTGAAACTTGGAGGATTATGCAGCTTCTGAGTTCTGATAAAATTATGAAGCTTCAACCGGCGTCCATTTCGTGTTATCAGCGAAAGACTGTTAAGCAAATCTAATCTTAGACCGTCTCTCAGCTGTGGACAGCAGGTTTAATCTCAGCTCAACAGCAGGCTGAAGGGCAAAGTCCGAAAGTGTTAGTGTGGATGCACTCGACAACAACAGCAGCAGCCTTACCCACACTTCAATAAGGAAGCTCTCACAGTGAATGGTGTACAGTTCTCTACAGGGACGCCCAACAAACTTTATTACGGAATATCTACCGACACAGAGTCCAATCTGATCCTTCAGTTTTCCACGACAGTTAAAAGTAATCTAATTTAAGGAAGATGTGCTAGGCTGTCGGTTACTTTAAATGATACATGAAGTCATGTACCTTTTCTTTGTTTTAAATGCTCTTATTTCAAACCTGTGCAATTCTTTTACCCAGTTTAGTCATGTCCAATTCCAAGCACTAGCTAGTTCTCCCCATCACATGATGCAACCAAGCTGGGAGGGTGAAGGCTAGCACTGAGGCACGTGAAGCACCACCATGTCCACGTCATTGGACAGCTCAACATGCTTGGAGAAGGCGGCTAACTGCTCATTCTGTTACGTCACCCTCATTGGCTAGCATCGTACTGAGTGAAGGGGGGAGAAGGAGGACCACCCTGCCAATCCAGAGAGAGAGAGAGAGAGAGGCCTCAGATGGCTGTGGTATCCCCAGGAATCAAATCACCATTTATCTGCGGCCAGTTTGTGCTTTTACAAACAGGGTCTAGCTTAGCCGTACTGAAATGCCAGCACTGCAGATCATACAAACGGTCACTGCTCTGTTTTCCACACTGTCGCTTTGTTAACTCCTGACAGCGGACCTCACTGCCAGAGGTTGTGGGTAATGTCCATTTATGGCACCTCTACAACACTAGCAATAGTGAGGTAGGGTAAAATACTCTTAAAGCATTGGAACTGGATTGGATATACACTGCAGGGCCCGACTGATATATCAGTTGCTCAGTAATATTGGCCGATATAAATAAACCGCATTTTTATTCGATATTAGTGAAAACGCTGCCGATAACATGGCGATAGTTGGCCATGTTTTTCTTGACGGTGACGCCAGGATTTAAACTCAAGATCTCCTGGCGACAGAGCAAATCCTTACACAGCTGTACCACTGGGGAATCCCACTGGAGTCACTGCTTCACTATATCAATACAGTCTGAACTGATGAATCTGAACCTAAAACACCATCATGGTTTAAAATAACAAGAGCATGTAAAATGTACCCAAACTTAAGCTTAAGCTCTATTGCTACGTTATAAAGTTCTACAAGAACCTATGTTTTAATACTACAAACTCTTTTCTATGAAGATAAACTAATGAAAAATAAGAAAAATAAAAAGGTAATTAGGAAAAAACACAACTCTGAGTAGCTCCGCCCCCATTGCTACAACATTCTTTAAGACTAAGAGTTTCTACTGTTTCAGAAATGCAACAACTGAGAACTGACATGTCAGAAAGTGCTGCCTAAATTAAACTATGTAAATATAAGATCAAATTTAATATTTAAATCTAACATTTTATAGGCCGATAATAATGATTTACAATTGTGACCCTTTAAAATTGTTCCTGGACGCAAAATTCTCCATATCGGTCAGGTCCTGGTACACAGCTGTGTTCGATCCTCTTAAAATGTGCTTTTACCGACTCAAAAACTCTTAAGGATGTACTAAACGTCTGGCCACTAAACATTTCAGCAGGGAAAAAATGGCACTTGCCAAAATGGCACTTTCAGTTTTTGGGCAAAAGAGAGAAAAACCTAAAACAAACAATTAAACAGAACTACGATTAGGTGTCAAAATCATTTCACAAATCATCTGAACGATTCAAAACAAGAAACCGCACCATTTTGTTCATCCAAAAAAAAATTAATAGTTTACGATTTTCTTTACTGCCCTAAAGAACGAAGGACAGCAAAAGAAAATTTCTGTGGTTTCAGGCCATCCATGTGGCCTTTCCCCTGTTTTGTTGATATATAGGGACCAGGTAAGAGAGCTTTCTCTGTCTTTCCTTAAAGTAACTGTTATATTATCATCATAATCCAAATTCAAAGTGTATCTAAATGCTGTGTTTAGTGCAACGATAATAAAATTATAGTGAACTGAATCGTAAAAGTGACCCCTCCTGCCACTAGTAGGGTTGTTTGTCCACTTCGATGAATGCAGACTGAAACACAGACTAATCAACCCCCATTTCTTTCCATTTTCTCTATATAACACAGCTGATCGTAGATCGGCAATGACTTAATTGTTTGTCTGATGTAGGATGTAGGATTTAGACTTCTAATAGCTACTAAATCAGTAGGGTTTTCTTATTTTATGCTATTAAATTGGCGGTAAATACAAATTCCAAGGTCTTTGACAGTCAAACTGGAGGGGCTGACTTCACCAAGAAGGGAGGAGGGCATTATGCCAGGGCAAAGTACCTGGATGCGCTGCTCTCGTCTACTCTCAGCTCAGTTTCGTCTGACTGAAAGCAGATTTGATTAATAATAAAAGTGTATTTTCTTTATTATCTTTATTACCTTATTACAATGTAATCTTGTTTTGGTTTTTGTCTCATTTCTGTACATCACTAGTCTCCACTCAGTTTCATAGGGACAGCAAGACTCCGAAACTGCTCAGCATGCAGTACTATACAGAGTGAAACTGCCCTTTTGCTGCTTGTAGCTGTCATCAGTATGGACAGCACAGCGGCACAGACCGACATCCTTCCTCGAGCTGAATCCAGGCGGATTGAGTGCCTTTTCACAATGAATCTTTAAAGAGGGGATGCAGAGCTCATAACAAGACAATGTTTGAAGACTGTAAGTCTAAAAAAATCTAGTCACAAGTCCTTAAAAGGCCCAAATGAAATAGTACAAATGACCGTTCCTCTAGTGCTCCGTTTTCATTTTAAAGGCAGATATGGTGCAGTATGGAGTGCAACTCTGAAACACTTCAGCCTCAGCTGCAGTCATCACTGCCGATATAAAGGTTTGCTGTCATTTGATATGAATTATTTATCACTCATAAAAGCAAAGAAATTCTGCATGTAGATTCTGAACTTTCATTCCAAACTACATTTTGTACATTTGTGTAAACGGTTTTTGGAAAAAAAGGAAAAACAGACATTTCTGCCACATTTTTTCAGTGAGTGTGTTTACATGCATTTCATCTGTTAACTGCAGAAAATCAGATTTTCTAAGTAATCCGATCAACGCGTTTATATGCACTTGAGTAATCAGATAATGGGGAAACTCCAAGTCTACATGAGTCAGACAGTAATCGGATTTCTGCTTTGCAACCAGCCAATAAATTCACAGAAGACGTGATGTAAACAGAATGTAAAACTTCATGCCACAGCTTTGCTTTTTTTTTTTTTAAACATTGCACAACTTTACCTGAAAATATGAACATACATCATCTAGAAGATGAAGAAAATTTAAACTCTTTCCGACGCTGCTTGCTTATTTCTGGTACCGCCGTCTGTTTTGCACATGCGCAGACTGAGAAATCCGAAAGAAATCAGAGTAAGAGTTTACATGCACTAAGAAATCTGATTACTGAGCTAAAATCCAGCCTCTTTAACATATTTCTTAATCAAATTTCTTAACCAGATTTCTAGACCTTACTCCAATCTAAGAAATCGGAGTGTGCTGTTTACATGACTATTTGAATTATTAGATAACTGCAGAAATCCAATTATGATCGTATTATTGAGTGCATGTCAGAAGTGCAAACTCGAAAGTGTCGAGGGACAAATATACATACAAGAGCAGGCAGAGCACAAAATAGGCATCCACAACACACCTGAAATTGACATTTGACTTACCAAGACTGCAGATAATCATGCAAACTGCGCCCCACCCACCAACTGCCCACTCAGAGGTGCAGAGTTTAAGAGAGGCAGTGAAATAATGGAGCCATCAACAAACTCGAGACATAACAGAAACTGAAAGTATAGCGATAAAGAGCTACAGCAGCAAGAAAAATTACCTCGTTTTCTGCCTGAACTGGTCGTAAAACGTGATCTGTTCTTCATCTAAGCCACAAGTCTGGACAAACACAACGTGCTAAAGCTAATAACTCACAAACAGTTAGAATCTTTCATGTCTTTATTGTGCACACCAATAAACATTCACAGTGTCAGTGGAAAAAATTAAGTGAACCCTTGGATTTATGAACTTGTCAAACCTCCTTTGACAGCAATAACTTTAGCTGTGGATCAGACTTTGCACAACGTTTAAGCAGAATACTGGACCATTCTTCCTTACAGAACTGCTTCGGATCAGCCATATCCTTCATGATGTCCAGTGTGAACAGCTCTCGAGGTCATTCTACAGCATCTCTACAAGGTCAAGGTCCGGGTTCTGACTGAGCCACTCCAAAGGGTGGATTATGTTTTTTCTGAATCCAGTATGTAGATTTATTTCAATGTTTTGGGTCACTGTCCTGCTGCATCACTCAGCTTCTATCGAGTCTCAGCTGGCAGACAGACACCGTGATATGAGGATACCTTTATAAACTTGGAATTCAGTTGTCCCTTGAAGACTGCCATCAGTCCAGGCCCAGAAACAGCAAAGCAGCCCCAAATCATGATGCTCCCACCACCATGCTTCACTGCTGATGCCAAACTTGATACTGTTTTTTCTTCCTGAACAATTCAACCTTAGTTTCATCAGTCCACAAAACATTTCTCCCAGTAGTATTTTGGATTGTCAAAGCTCTCTTTTGCAAATTTCATGCGAGCAGAAATGTGTTTTTGGAAAACAGCGGCTGGACACCCCGCCTTTTCAATATATATTGTTCGGTAGACTCATGAACAGGAGGTGTTAACCAGCTCCAACGACTCCTTCAAGCCTTTAGCTGTTACTCTAGAGTTCGTTTTTCATTTCACTGAGCGCTCTGCACTGTGCCTTTGGAGTAATCTTTCCTGGGCGCCCTCCTCAGACGCAGTCCTAAATCATCTCCATTTGTAGACAACTTGTCTAAATGTAGACTGACGAATACCTAAACTCAATCACTTTGTAACCCTTTCCAGCTCATCACAAATCAACAATTATTGATCGTAGATCTTCTGAGATCCCTTTTTTGCGAGGCATGGCTCACATCAGCAGACGCATCTTGTAAATGGCGAACTCTAAACGTTTAAGTGGTTTTTACAAGCCAAAATAGCTCCAGCCCAAACCACCAATCTCATTTCATTGATTGGACTCCAGGTTTGCTAACTCCTGACTCCAATTAGCTTTTGTTGAAGTGATGCACCTATGGGTGCACATCCTTCTCCAGCCTGCAGTACGAAAGTCTGAATGATGTATTTCATGGACGAGAACAATACAATACTTTTTGTGTTAGAAGTTTAAACAAACTGCCTTGATTGTAAAGCAGAACATCTTTTAAGACTTTATACGTATATTCAGGCAATTCCAAAGAGGCTCACATACTTTTTCTTGCCACTGTAGCCGGAGGCAGTCGTGGGCTGGAGGTAAGGGAACCGGCCTTGTGACCAGAAAGTCGCCGGTTTGATCCCCTGAGCCGACAGCACATGACTCAGGTGCCCTTGAGCAAGGCACCTAACCCCCAACTGCTCCCCGGGCGCTGTGGATAGGGTTGCCCACTGCTCCGGGCAAGTGTGCTCACTGGCCCCTAGTGTGCTTGTTCATTAGTGTGTATGTGGTGGTTCACTGCACGGAGGGGTTAGATTGCAGAAGTGAAATTTCCCATTGTGGGACTAATAAGGGTCACTTAATCTTATTCCTACAAAAACGTTTTACAGGGGCGATATTTTACTCCGGCTAAGAAAACAGAGAACTGATGAGCACATAGTGTGGTCGCATTTTGCATCTGCATCTTCTCACATATGTACATCTGGTCCGGTTAGTTTAACCGTGTCATTCTGATGGTAAACATTATTCCAGCACATTTTCAATACTCGTTTCTCCGTCTAGCTGCTACTGAAGTTAAATGAAGTCAAAGGAAATCTTGACTGACGAAAAACTGGCCACCACGAGTTGCTCAAACTTTAGAAAATGAAGCAGAATATGTAATTATCCACATGTGCAACATCTACCCACCCTCTGCACAATCCTCCTATATTTTGTGCACCCCTCCCTCAAATGCATATGCATGAGAAAGAGAACCGGCAGGTAACTGAACAGTATTATTGATTTATCGTTAATCAGTAAACCTAAAGTCACGGACACAACCCACGAATACATCAAATACAGCACTGTGTGTTACGTAAACAAGGCTTTAGGCTTTATTGAATGAATAAACACGGTCTGTCTCGGATATGACAGCAACATAATGCAGGCTGCTTACATTTACCATGCATAGTTTAAACTACAATCTTGCTTCCAAGGCTTGCTTAAGGCTACACGCAACAGAAGTAGCACGATGTGTGAAAGAGTGTCAGTTGTAGCCTAGTTTAGCACAGTTTAGTGTGGCTAAATATCCTAATTGCAGTACATTTGGAATGGTTTCCTCTCTGCTATATGCCTTTATCAACAGCTGACACTACCGGGTGGTGCAATCATTAGGAGACCATGAGTGTAATCCCTGGTGATGCTTCAGCCACCTGTGGCTGGGGGTCCAAGACAGCACAACTGGCCTCGCTCTCTCTGGATGGGCAGGATGGCTGTCCCTCTCCCCCATCACTCAGTGTGATGTAGCTGGCGTGACAGAATGGGCGGTTAGTGTTCTCCTCCAAGCACGTTCAGCTGTCCAATGATGTTGCATTAGCAGCAGGTCAAAAAGATGCAGTGGCTGGCTTTAAAAGACTCGAAGGAAGCTTGTGTTTGCCTTTGCCCTCCTAGCGCGGGTGGTATCGTGTGATTGGGGGTGTCCTAACCAGTAAGTGGAACTGGATGTGTGAGAAAATGGGGAAGAAAACTGGGGGGAAAAAAAACCCAAAGTCGAAAGTAGAGAGTCGGTGTCGACTTCAGAAAACATGGAGTGCATCACTAAGTAGGGCCGGCACAAGTTACGCTCTTAGGCGTACAATTCGAAAACTGTCCAAGTTGAACGAAAAACACGAATATCAATTCAAACAATGTTCAAATATTACTGGCTGAACATTTAAGTATTTGTCGGTTAACCGGTTAATCATTAAAATCCCTAAACTGCACAAACGTATAAAGGTTAAGACAAAATACACCGATCAGGCACAACATTATGACCACCTCCTTGTTTCTACACTCATTGTCCATTTTATCAGCTCCACTTACTATATAGGTGCACTTTGTAGTTCTACAGTTACAGACTGTAGTCCATCTGTTTCTCTGCATACTTTGTTAGCCCCCTGTTCTTCAGTGGTCAGGACCTCCATGGACCCTCACAGAGCAGGTACTATTTGGATGGTGGATTATTCTCAGCACTGCAGTAACACTGACGTGATGGTGGTGTGTTAGTGTGTGTTGTGCTGGTGCGAGTGGATCAGACACAGCAGTGCTGCTGGAGCACCTATATAGTAAGTGGAGCTGATAAAATGGACAATGAGTGTAGAAACAAGGAGGTGGTCATAATGTTATGCCTGATTAGTGTATATCCTTTAAGATTAACTTCAAGCGACGTGAATGGATGAACCAATATATCGCCTACCACTACACTGGCTCACACTCTTCATACAGAATGCACAGGCAGAAAACGTAAGATCTACACAAAAGCTCAGTACAACAGGCCCAGAATATAAATCAAAGCTAAATATAATTCAGTATCTAACCGGCTACATAATTATGTCATTTAGCAATGATGTGAATGTAAATCTAACAGTGTAAATGTAATGTAGAGCAAAACGACAATAATAACCCTACAGTTGCTCGTCTGTGATCATGTTGCCAAAACACAGCATTACTCAGAGCGTGTGCAGAGAATGGAAGCTGGAAAGGATGAATCAGCTGAAGAAATGCACCTCCTGCAATTTCCCCATCAAAGCCATTTTCAAACTGACCGCAGCAAAACAGTTCCACTGAGTTTGTGGCATTACTCAGGGATTCCCCTTTTCCCTTTATTTCACACAGCAGATTTCCACAGCACCTAGACGCCAATTACTCACTCAAACCTCAGAACACTGGGCCACGCTGGGGCACACTGGACCGCCTTGGAGCTAATGACAGGTGAAAATGGAGAGATACATTCTATGTCCAAAAGGTTGGAGACACCTGTGTATTAAAAGGGAGTTTGTCCCCCCTTTGCTGCAGTAACAGCCTCTACTCTTCTGGGATGGCTTGGAACATGCTGTGAGGATTTGACTGAGCATTACTGAGGTCAGGCACTGATGGTTAGATGACCACTCCAACTCATCCCAAAGGCAGAGGATGGAGCTCCATCGCTCCACAGAAGGCAGTTCTGCTCCACAAACCCAACCCTGGGGGGCTTTATACCCCCTCCAGCCGACACTTGGCATTGAGCATGGTGACCTTAGGCTCATGTGTGGCTGCTCCAGAGCGTCCCATTCCATTGGTCAAGGCTTTTCTTTGGAGATTATACTAGCTGAATGCATGCAACTGAACACCCATGTCAGCAATGGGTGCACCTTAAAGTAGTTCATTGTGTCTGGACACTTTTGGACATATAGTGTAGGTAGATGAACATGAGCACAATATTTTCTGGACACCAAACCTTCTCCTGTCCAGGTACCGTCATATTTATCTTGTGAGGAGATTACTAGAGCCCTTAAAATGTTTCCTAAAACCTCTTACCGCATGCACTAACACAACAATGCAGTTTGTAGAATGGACACATGACAGTATTAAATAAGGCATGACCAGACAACACTTAGTGATCATCATCATCTCACCCTCCAGCAATGAAAGGCTCAGCACTCTTACCTCTATGCTGGTGCTAAGGCTGGGCAGGGTGTCTGAAGTTACTGTTGTGCTTTGGATGCTGGAGAAATCCCACAGGTTCACTGGAGGCATCATATCGGTCACTCTCACTGAATCCCCGCATTTCTGATTATCCAATAAGGTCACTTCGTAAAATTCCTGGATATCTGTGAGAAAATGCACTGTTTTTAGTGAACATTTACATAAGACATTTACAGTCACATATAACTGGTAACTGACATTACCTACTAAGCAAAGTCCAACATATTAATAACTTTCATGTAATAACTTTCTGTAACGTAGCTTTAAAAAGGCATTAAACTCCTTAGACGTCTGGTTCCTATCACCACCACTGTGAACAAAAATGCTTTTCACTATAATGCTTTTCACATCAAATCACTCTGAATGTCTTTGTTTATACCAGGGGTCGGCAATCCAAATGTTAAGAGGAGCCATTTTGTCCTTTCAACAAAAATCAAACCACTTAGGGAGCCACAATATTTTATGTCCATTTTACCATCTTGGCTGTAAATCTGTCAGTATGTGTAAATGTCCTAGTATAGGCTAAAAAATATAATATGAACAAAAACACAGACTTCCTTTACTCTGCTTTAAGCTTTAGCTCAGCTATAGCTGCTTTTCTTGCATCTCCGGCAGGAAACTAGTAGAATAGTTTTATGCGAAATGTTCAATCTTATGAGGCTGAAGTCGCTTCTCATTCGGCAGCTTCAATTTCCCGTTCCTCCTTAAATGGTGCCTGAGGCTCCAGAATGTAACAGCTGCACCTTTCAAGGTGGAACAGAAAAATTCGAACAAGAAGCTGGCAAACGAGAAGCTGACTTCAGCCTCATGACCTTTTAGTGTTGGACCGTTTCTCCTTGCAGATTAAACATATCAGGAAACCAGCTGGAGTGATAAATGCAAATAAGTCCATTCATCTCAAGTTCATCTAAGTCTTTCTCATAGCCACTAACTGTTGTCTGTGTTGCTCTGGAGACCAACAGTCTGCACACCAACCTTCAGGGTCAAAGGACGATGAATTCGCAGTTACAGGCCACTCTACCTCCAGCGTTAAAGACCATTTATTGCTAAAACTGCGTTAGAACGACCAGCAGAGCTTTATTTTACTGCAAAGGACGATTATTTTATAATAATCTCCGGAGCCGCATGTTGCCAACCCCTGGTTTATACCTTACCTGAATTAAGCAGACGTTTGGAAAAATCGATAAAACTCCTCTTTAAGATGTAAACTGAGGAGCGTTAAAGCAAAAGTTATTAGAAAAAAAATCAAAAAGTCAAATTTACACAATATTCTTAAATAACTGTAAATGATCAGCCGAGACATGTTTGGTGTTTGAAGTTTGCTTCTTTAGTTTTGCACTCAGGCTGCAAGCTAATGTGGCTAACAAGTAATGGGTAACGGCAAGCCATACACACTTAAGCGAGTCAAGTCTCCGATATGACAGCAACATAAAATGGGGAGAAAATTGGGAAAATTCAGACAAAACAAAGTCGAAAGTAGAGAGTCGGTGTCGACTTTAGAAAACACAGAGTGCATCACTAAGTAGGGCCGGCACAAGTTACGCTCTTAGGCGTACAATTCAAAAACTGTCCAAGTTGAACGAAAAACACGAATATCAATTCAAACAATGTTCAAATATTACTGGCTGAACATTTATGTATTTGTCGGTTAACCGGTTAATCATTAAAATCCCTAAACTGCACAAACGTATAAAGGTTAAGACAAAATACACCGATCAGGCACAACATTATGACCACCTCCTTGTTTCCATGCTCACTGTCCATTTAACGTCCATGTAACGGCAAGCCATACGCACTTAAGCGAGTCAATGTAGGATTATTTAAAAACTCGACAGAGTTTGAGGAAAGTGTGGCGGCTGTAAGCCTCCACTACTTGCTATCTACACTAGCCTCGTAGCTCCAGCGCAAAACCAAAGGAGGAAACTTCAGACACCAAGTCCGACTTGGCTGATCGATTATTTATGGGCTAATGGTGAAAACTGAGTAAGTTATCATTTTTGCTGAACAGCCACTTTAAATGCATATAAATACACCTCCCGGAAAGAACTACAGTATAAAGATTGGTCAGGCATGAATATGGGCAGCAGCTGGAGGTCAAGCGTGGCTTTAAAGGTCGTTCACAGCTGCTACAACATTAATCTGGCTACAATCGCGCCCGAGGGTAAGTGACCGCTCCTGCCAGAAACAACACCTGGAGCAAATAAACCTCTATGACACTCCTGGTTCTGTACGAGAGCTGTGCAAGGATTAACACTGTGCCCTGTGTAGAAGTAATACAGACATCATTCTGTAGTGCTTTTAATGCATTTAGGGAAACTCTGACTCCCGTAAACGAAGGGGAAATGACCGTGCGAGTGTGAGTGCAGCGGTTAGCCACGCCGCACAGAAAATAGCAGAGGGACATAGTTCTTCCATGCATGACAGGGGTTGGGTAACAGTGCTGAAAATACATGCTGGATCACATGAAGGTTCAGGGTAATGAGAGTAAATATTTTTATAATGCACACTGGTGGGGGTGATTCCCTCAGCTCCGGTTTCTCGCTGAAACACTCGGGCCGGTGATTTCACAGCCACTAATAGCACCTAACCGAGCTTATTTTGGTCTCTTCTAAACTGAGCGCGAGTCAGAATGGTGTAAACCGCACATGTGCACCTTTACGGTTT
Organism: Colossoma macropomum; assembly: GCF_904425465.1. Lineage (NCBI taxonomy): Eukaryota > Metazoa > Chordata > Actinopteri > Characiformes > Serrasalmidae > Colossoma > Colossoma macropomum. The sequence goes on from NW_023494807.1 coordinate 27,830,702, forward strand.
CCAATTTACCTTCGGTTCTTCAGACTCTGCATCCAAACTACTTTCATATCACTTATCAGCCAACATTTGGCTGAACTCGATGTTAATCATTTACATATGTACCTTACAATACTAATATTAATACTGAATTACTCCAATTTTACTGAGCATGGAAAAAATACTCATGATTCAATACCAAATTTCAATATTTAAGCAGACAGTCGTTCCTATCAGTATCTGCAACATGACTGGCTAACTTAATTACAGTCCCTATAAATGTTGTTAATGCCAGCGTGTGTAGATTGGTCTGCAGTGTGCTGCAGTCAGTAAATATACTTCAGTAAATATACTTTCTAGAGCTAAAACAAACATGTCAGTGAGTCACACCCACTTTCAGTAACTAGGAAATTGTGTTGGAAGAGGCACATTTTAGGTAAAATTAGGCTAAACACCTAAAAGCCTGGATTCAGGCAGAACTACTGCACAATGGGTTGAAAGAAAAAAAAAGTATATATATTTCAGCATGTGCATTTTAAAACAGTATTTTTTGTGATTCATTTTTTATAACAGTATTTTTTTGTGAATCATATTTTTTAAAAGTATTTTTTGTGATTCATTTTTTTAAAACAGTATTTTTTATCCTAATTTTTAAAAGTGTTTTTTGTGATTACTTTTTTAAAAAACAGTATTTTTTGTGATTACTTTTTTAAACAGTACTTTGTGTCATTTTTAAAGTATTTTTTATGATTCATTTTTTTAAAATAGTATTTTTATTCTAATTTTTAAAAAAGTATTTTTATGATTCATTTTTTTAAAATAGTATTTTTATTCTAATTTTTAAAACAGTATTTTTATGATTCATTTTTTTAAAATAGTATTTTTATTCTAATTTTTAAAACAGTATTTTTATGATTCATTTTTTTAAAATAGTATTTTTATTCTAATTTTTAAAACAGAATTTTTATGATTCATTTTTTTAAAATAGTATTTTTATTCTAATTTTTAAAACAGTATTTTTATGATTCATTTTTTTTAAAATAGTATTTTTATTCTAATTTTTAAAACAGAATTTTTATGATTCATTTTTTTTAAATAGTATTTTTATTCTAATTTTTAAAACAGTATTTTTATGATTCATTTTTTTAAAATAGTATTTTTATTCTAATTTTTAAAACAGTATTTTTATAATTCATTTTTTAAAAACAGGATTTTTAATAACCTATAATAAATTTTATATAAACGCATCATATAGTTAAGCGAGCATAAGAGTAAAATAGTATAACTTCATTAAGTTAAATATCGAAACAGCTCAGCTGGACCTCGTGTGCCCCAGTTACACTTTCATTTCTGCTGTCAGTGTATAATCTAACACATCAGTGTGACAGGAAAGGTTAAAAACTATCTAGAGCTTAACATTAAGAGATTATGACTGCAGAACACAGAAATATGACAACAAAAAACGCTGTGTGGGCTGGACAAACCACATCAGCCTTATGATTGGTCAGGATACAGCTTAGGTATGCACTACCCAGGACTAGGACCACCCAGTTAACATCAAAAGAAGACAATGTTGACTAAAAACATGGTGATTTATCGGGCACTGGAAAGTTATTCACAGGACACACGTATCCTATGTGCACCCAAGAGCAGGAAACCACAGATTTAAGTTTGGGGAGGCTTTAAATAACAACAACATTAGTAACTAATATACAATTAACAACAAACTTGGACTGAAACAGGAATAAATAATAAAAAAAAAGTCTTATCAAAGATTTATTGTAATCCGATTAATCAAACAGCAAAATACAAAATGAATCAGATGTAAAATGATGTCAAATAAATCCCACAGCAATTATAGGGAGTTCAAATTAATAGGCAAAGACGAACTGTATCCATCTGTTGAAGTCCAACTTCAACAGCAGCAGATTAATCAGGAAAAAACTTCAATACGAAAGCACAGATAAGAAACTGAGCGCATATCTGAGTGTCACACTGACAAAACTCAAAACTAATGAATGCACTTTCTTGCTGAGTCACTTTTCTGTAGTTATTTGCAAAGGAAGAAGTGTGATTTGCATATCCTGCTGAAAAACAGGGTTTGAAGCATTTGGACGGTTTGCTGTGTACAGCACTTTAAACTGCTCTTCAAATCCAGGCCAGCTGAGCCGGACCGCTACTAAAACGCTCACTGTTGCACGAAGGCAACTTAAAACAGCCAGGTTTCCTCCCAGCTGTCAGATTAAACTCAAACGAAGAACTGAAATGGTGCAAAAAAAACTATGCGAATACGGCTGCAGGTCCAAAAGCTCCAATCAACAGAATAAAACTCTCCAAGTCACGTCACAGAGAAATGCGCAGCTCCTTGTTGCTGCTTTGTTTAATTTTATGGTTGTATGAATGTCATAAAAGTGTGGAGAACATTATGACCACCTCCTTGTTTCTATGCTCATTGTCCATTTTATCAGCTCCACTTACTATATAGGTGCACTTTGTAGTTCTACAGTTACAGACTGTAGTCCATCTGTTTCTCTGCATACTTTGTTAACCCCCTTTTACCCTGTTCTTCAGTGGTCAGGACCCCCATGGACCCTCACAGAGCAGGTACTATTTGGGTGGTGGATCATTCTCAGCACTGCAGTAAAACTGATGAGGTGGTGGTGTGTTAGTGTGTGTTGTGCTGGTCTGAGTGGATCAGACACAGCAGTGGTGCTGGAGTTTTTAAACACCTCAGTGTCACTGCTGGACTGAGAATAGTCCACCAACCAAAAATATTCAGCCAACAGTGTCCTGTGGGCAGCGTCCTGTGGGCAGCGTCCTGTGACCACTGATGAAGGACTACAGGATGACCAGCACAAACTGTGCAGCAGCAGATGAGCTATCGTCTCTGACTTTACATCTACAAGGTGGACTGACAAGGTAGGAGTGTCTAATAGAGTGGACAGTGAGTGGACACAGTGTTTAAAAACTCCAGCAGCACTGCTGTGTCTGATCCACTCGTACCAGCACAACACACACTAACACACCACCACCACGTCAGTATTACTGCAGTGCTCTGTGAGGGTCCATGGGGGTCCTGACCACTGAAGAACAGGGTAAAAGGGGGCTAACAAAGTATGCAGAGAAACAGATGGACTACAGTCTGTAACTGTAGAACTACAAAGTGCACCTATATAGTAAGCGGAGCTGATAAAATGGACAATGAGCGTAGAAACAAGGAGGGTATATATAGGCCTTCATAGACAAAGCTGTTGAGAATGTTGACCAAAAAACATGCTTGCAATTCTGATGCCAGTTATTAGTATCCATCACTTCTCATATAATCATCAATATCAATATCCAACAGCTTTATCAAACACACGAATCCCTACATAATATCAGCTGATTTAATTTTATATTTACATTTCTATTTTAATATCCTACTACAATCGTTCTACTGAAACAGTGCTTTACTGAATGATATGATTGTCTGTTCTCAGCTGTCACACTTCTTAAACTCTCTTGAACAATAACTATAATAAGGTTCTGTGCAGGTATATTCTTCATTCATCGAGGTACAAACAATGTAAACGTACCATCAAAAGTACAACAGTGGTTTTACAGCCCAATTTTGTACCTTCCATTAAGTTTTTCCCAGGAGAAACATATTCATAACCTAATGTTTTAAAACAGAGGAATAAATAAAAGGCTTGGAGTCAAGACAAGATGTGGGGAGTCGTTCCCTAACAGCCGTCACCAAACCTTTAAATAGACACTGGAGCACTGTTACCTCTTACTGTTCAAGCTCCCCTCACAAAACAGTTCTTTGTGCTATACTGCTATGCTAGGCGAGGTCTGGATACACTTCACATGGTCATGTTATTTTAACCGCGGTTGTGTTTTGTGTTTAGCATCACCAGCTCAGCTGCATTTTCGCAAATACTGATAAAAGCATGAGTTATCAATACTGGCGAACACCTTATTTCTACACTCTAACAAGGTACTGTGGATTCTGAGACATGATCCTTGGATAAAAGAGAAGCAATCTGAAGCAAGAAGACAGCAGCTTTGTAAGGGCTGACTATAAATAACCCGACGTCCAAAACAAGCTCCGTTTGAGCTGGCTTGAAACGATCGTCACAGACATCCGATCAGTTATTATCATATCGTTGTCCGGCTCCTAAAAAACACAAGACACGTATTCATCCAGTGCCAAAATAATTCAATTGTCTTCATCTCTTTCCGCCGAACAGCTTTACGCGTTGAGGACATTGGCGTGTGCGCTGCCCTGTGGATTTTGGTCAGTCACGACTGGACGGTTACATGATGTAGGAATGTAATAACAGTGTGGCAGATCCAGCAGCTCCTTCTTTAATCTCCAGGGCGAATCTGCATCACATCAGATAACGCAGGGGTTTATGATGGACTCAGACAATATAAAGGAAAAAAAAAGTCAAAGCTTTGACCGCTTTATGGGTCCCGGTGAAGCTACCGTCATCATCATCTGTCAACACATAAGAGCCCTTCACTCAAAGTATACCTGACCGGTTAAGCAACGCTGCAAAACGAGTTCATTGGCTGTGTTTACATGCAACAATTTTTGCCAATCTGATTGAATGCATTCTGATTATAGATTAAGACTGAGGTGTTTATATTCACTTAACTCAACAATGTGATGGACAACCTCCATTTACATGCGCACTACAAGTAATCGGATCCAAAATGATGCGCATACGTAAAGAACGACTTAGTGTAGACGTTACCATGACAACTCAGAGTGAGATGAGCAGCAGTGAGCAGTGCTTGTGTTTTTAATGACTTTAAAATGATGTCAGACTCAGGAAAACGTCCTTCACATGTCCTTATTAAAGAAGGCCGAGAGGAAGACGTCGTGTTCGGAGACACATAAGCTGGACGTCCGTCCCACCGCCGTCTTTTAAAGATCAGAGCATAAACTTCGTCTCCTCTGCAGACCAGTTTCTGCTCTGCCATGATGAACGGTATAAACTTTTGCTATGACGTGACGAACATGATCAGAACGTACTTAAACTCTCCGATAGGGAATGTAATCAGATACAGGCGTTTATATGGTTATTACTCTTCTATGTAACGGATTATTTACAGGATTACCCACCTCAATCAATCGATTAGAAACTGTATTTCGAATGGTCTCAACTGGACTAGTCTATTCCGACTGAGGTGTATACAAGCACACAATCTATTCCGATTGAGATATTAGTCGGATTATTAGCAGATTATCAGGCTGCATGTAAACGTGACCAATGACTGATCAGAGTTCAGCTGAATATAATGTTCAGGCTAGAATCACTGACTTCCTCTTATGGGCACAACAAAACACGGAATATGACAAATACTTATTAAAAATACTTATTATGGTTACGACGCTATGGATCATAATCTGTATTTTTCAGTGTAGTTTGTCTGCCTTCTCCTGTACTGATCTGCAAAACTGTAGAAGGGGGTCACATTAGGTCACCAGCAGGGGTAGCAGTCTTTAAAAAGGAAGCTTCCAGGAGGAAGGGGTGGTGTCTTGCTTCTGACGCAGTTTCCACTGCGTTCCCGGTTCTCTGACCAGCTGTTGAAAGAACTTCAGCTATACACTCATAAAAAAGATGGTGCTTCAAGGGCTCTTTAGTATAGAACATGGTTCTATATGGAATCCTTTTTGGTGCAATATAGCCCCCCTTGTCAAAAAGGTTCTACATAGAAGACTTTTATCACGCAAAGGGTTCTTTAAGTGCTGATGGTTCTATATAGAACCATTTTCTTTACTAAAGAACTTTTGAAGCTCCAACTTTTTAAAAGTGTACTGCTCAATAACGCAGTTCAAGTGAAGAGCAACCATGGCTAATGCTGCGTCGGGTTCTGCGGAACGCTGCCGCTTGCAGTGGAAAAATTTTCCGTAGCAGCTCTTTTTAAAAAACAATGGAACATCTGGTTTGTCGTCGTTCATCTCCCGCAAACACGGGAACGCTGCATCGAATCTAATTTGTTTAACAAGGTCAGTATTGATGCCTCACTAACTGTAAATAGTTTAAGATTAAGAGACCCTAATTAGTCCCACAACGAGGAAATTTCACCTCCGCATTTAACCCATCCGCGCAGTGAAACACCACATACACACTAGTGAACACAGGCACTAGGGGGAAGTGAGCACACTTGCCCGGAGAGGTGGGCAGCCCTATCCGCAGCGCCCGGGGAGCAGTTGGGGGTTAGGTGCTCAAGGGCACTTCAGTCACGTGCTGTCGGCTCAGGGGATCGAACCGGCGACCTTCCGGTAACAGGGTTGGTTCCCTAACCTCCAGCCCATGACTGCCCTATACTAAGCTCATGTGGCTGCTTTTCCCTAAGGCTGGGCAAAATCATCGAAAGATTATTTCATGCACAAAATTTTGATGCACAAAAAATCATAATCAGACTTTAACACTAATTTATGCATCATTTTTTTATATTGAGAGAAAAAAAAAGTACTAAAAATGTACGATAAAACGTAAAACCTATAGGCTTCATTGATTAGAATGAACAAAAAGGAACAAATAGATTAGAAAAGAACAAAAACAAAGGATGTACAGAAAGAATAAAAAGATCAAATACAAATGTTGTTTAGTTTTATAATAATTTTTTTGTTTTTTTGTTAGTTTTTTACAGCGAAGACTGTAGAAAATTAGAATCAGTGCGAGCACCTCAGCAGTTTGCTCGCCATTTCTTAATGTAGCTGCAGCGTGTGACGTGTGATTAGCCGCCGTGGTGCAGACCGAGCGCTGTGACTTACAGTGCAGAAGACAGTCACGCAGGTCTTGGTGTGAGAAGCAGCAGCATGTATTTTTACTCGTTCATTTGCCTGTTAATTCATCTCCTCCGGTGTTCGAATGTCTTCCACGACACATACGTCCTGAACGTCACACCTCAGCTAGACGAGATTCCTGTTAACTGCATGTTAATAAAGCTAAACCACATGCAGATACGTTCGTCTCGGGTCTCTGTGTTTTTTTGTGATCTAGACTCTTCAGTGCTTCAAATGTGATGACATGACGAACTGCATGTGTGAAAGTCCAGGAAATTCCATTTTGTTTCCAGCACTCATTATTTTCCATGACTTTTCCAGGCCTGGAAAACCAAATTTCTATAATCCATGACTTTTCCAGGATTTTCATGACCGTATGCAGCCTGTTTTTGGTTTAAACCTACTGGAAGGTGAAACAAACATGTAACAGTATGAACATGTACTGCAAAGATCGATAGCACAATAACAAACACTACTCATACTGTATCCCCATTACATACTGATGCAACCAAACTTTTCATATCTCCCACATTTCTGTTGTTCATCAGTCTACATTTAAAGTAGTCAGCTTCCCAGCTGTTTTATGGGGCTTTTAACGGCAAGAAAGGAGAACGAAAGACATACGAGCACAAAAGGGCCTCTTTTCCACTGAAGAACCGTTCGGTTCTGAGCACAGAGGGTAACCGTTCCAGTGGCGTCTCCACACAGACACAGTTCGACGTGGAATGCTTAAAAACCGGGCTCAGCCCATTTTTTTCGGCACGGTTAGCTAACCGTACTCAGGGTCACAGAACCGTTTGCTGGACTGATGTGACGACGTAGCTGTTCGCTGACTGGCTCTATGTTTATGTCAGTATTGTGCCACAGCATCCTGCTGCGCCATCTCAAACCCGGAAGCAATCAAATACTTTGCTCAGATAAATGAAAGCAGTGAACAATTTTAAATCCACCGTTCAATAAACATCAAAGCGTCAATCTAACGCCAATTTCTAAATATCAAACAGTGCTGCTAACCAGAAGAGAGTAGCTGGTTAGCATTAGTTAGCGTGCTGTCGGCGCTGCTCACCACAGAACAGGTTCGATTCTGACTAACAGAAGCTTTACTGCCACAAATGTGGATGATAATGACTCATATCTGAGGAAGCAAAGTCGAGTGGCTGATGTTAAACAGAAAGCTGAAATTAAACCTCTTCTCCGGTGTCTGAAGCTAGAGCCTCCTAGCTAAGCTAATGCTAGCTGGCTCCTCTCTCCCAGCTAGCTTAGCTTAGCTAAAGAGATCCAAACACCACAGTGCAGGTTCGATTCGACCAACTGCTCTGTGTAGTATGGATGATAAAAACCTGCAACAGCGAGAGCAAAGCCGACTGTTTCCTTGGTATTTCCTGGTTCTGATTTAGCGGTACAGCACATGGAAGTCTGGACCAGCATGGAACGGCCCAGTACCTAACGGCCCAGCACGGCCCCGAGAACCATTTGGCTCGACAGTGGAAAAGCGCCTCAACTTACAATATTTGTGTGGGCCTTATAGTTATATTTCACAGCTATATTTCATCTTTACATCGCCATCCCCGTTTTACCTTGGAACTAAACAGGCTGTTGTTGTTGCTGTGCCTTTAAGACTGATATCAGCTCTGATTGGCTGCCCTGTATTGTGTCTCATTCAAAAAGCAGTCTGGGCTGAAACACTCCTTAAAACTTCAGTGAGACTGGGCGGAGCTAAACTGCTACAGGCTGAATGGATGAATATGTGAATTTGTTGGTTTTCATGACATCACTAAAAAAAACAATTCAAAACAGACCATTTTCGCTGTTTCGTTTCCAAATATGGAATTATGGACTTTATGAAAATAAAATTTACATACTACATCAAAATGATTATACTGCTCGACTATTAAGACTAATATATGCAACTTTTCAACCTGTTCTTCAAGCATCATCGCTAGAGTTTCATATCTCCACTGGTTAAAAAACTGAATGGGTCAGCTCCCTGGACAGGGACTTAAACCTAGACCTAGTCCATCTATTTTCCAATGGAGAACATCCCTTTAGAAGGCTGTGCAGGACTAGGCCTAATCCCTCTCCAGGAAACTTGCCCTTAAGGACCTGTGCAAACCCTGTAAACATGTTTGGACTGCAAACAGTCCCGTATCTGATGAAACATCATCTTCCATCTAAGTCCAGAGTCGTGTGCGGCCTTTAGGAGCAGCGTTTCAGATGGGAGTGAAGGTTCTGGCTACAGCCAGCGAGACAGAGGGAGCTGTCAAATCAGACAGACTGTATAACAGGATGAGGCTCAGAGAAGCAGGGTGACGAGGGACATCCCCGACAGCCGATCCAGATTACAAAGCAAAAGCCGGGTCAGACGCTCGCAACGGGCACGAGCACAATGACTTACATTCAGGAGGCACAGCATCTGCTACAGAGACATACATAAGCCTGAAACAACCCTCAGATTTCAATACTACTCAAAGCCTTCCAAACACGCCATCCTCTTAATTTACATGCTGTGTTTATATGGCGACGATGAAAATGAAGGACAGTATTGGCTGAAAGGAGGGATGCAAAATATATCAGTGGCTGAAAGATGAATGAAAAAAAAACAATTGTCGGTCTGTCGTCGAAATTCTGGCCGATGATCACAACCAATAACTTTGCGTCCTATTTTTAGCCTGCACAGCCACTGAAGCACGTGTAGTCACTCATGGTGGAAATCTCCCTTCAGCGCCCTCTACTGGACGCTCTGAGTTTATCTGTAACAGCAGCTGACGGAAGGCAACGTAACATACAAGAATTCTGACAGAAAACAGACCTATAAAGTATGGTATAATAATTTAGTTTATTATTATTATTATTATTTTTTTTTGGAAATGTTACATCTGTCCGTATACGGTTTGTGAATGGCTTTAGATCAGGGCTGCCAAACTCAACCACTAAAAAGACCATATTAAAAAATCTCAACAACTCCGTGAGCCAGCTGTGTTTTTATTTCATTTTTCATTTTGCCCTGACCGGAACGAGCCAGTTTATTCAAAATATGCCAAAACTGCAACAGCAAAATAGACATTGAATACTTATTCAAAAATAATTCAAAACAAAAATAAATTGTTTAAGATACCATCTTTTTCTTTTTGAAACCGCTGGCCCATAGATTGTTGTTGGGGAGGGGGTCAGACTATGTTGCACACTATGTTGCAGTGCATGCTGGGGACTGTAGTTCATTTGAGGGTAAAACGGGCTAATAAGAATAGAGAAAGGACTGTGTCACGGGGCTGACTTGGCCCACGGGCCTTGTGTTTGACACATGTGTGTGACTCGGTCGGGTGGGTTCACATGACTAGAATTCCAGTGTGACTTTTGAAAACTATGAAACACTTTGACTTCACACTTTAGAAACACTAGATTTTCTTAGAGTTGAGTGCTGAAAAGCTACAAATGCTTTTTGAGGGCAGTGATGACAAGATAGAAGACACTTGAGAAATATGGTGTGGCTCTTTACAGCTAGTGGGGCTGAAAGATTAAACGTTTTTATATCGAAATCGCAGAGTTAGACAGCAAATAATGCCTTTTGTGAAACTTTTTTGTTTATGTGGCTACGTAGCCCACACGGCGTGAGCTCTGCAGGTTTAATAAAAAAGAAAAAAAGGACAAAAAAATTGAAAAAAAATTAAATAATTCAATTAAAACAATAAAATATCCATCTGCCTACTCGGTTTGTCCCTAGTTGGAAACAACACAATACACCAATAGAGCCAAATTTAAAAACTGTCCAAACTATGAGCTCAATCATTTTTATTCAATATTTCACATGCTGTGCTTCACTAAATCCAACGTAAATAATAAAAGATGTAGATGGTCCGAGTTCTGATTTCCTTGATATGCTCAGAAAAAGTGGTATCACGTAATTTACCACAATAATAATCAAATATAGTCACACTGCCCAAAACGCAACATGGCAAAAGTGCAACGGATGCTGCTTCTTTCTGCAAAACAAGACTGTAAAAATATATATGTTCAAATTCAAATATTGTTCATATCAAATTTAAACAATAAAATTTCTCCTCTTCTACTTACAAACAATTACAACATGCTTTTATCATCAACACAACCAATGCAACTTTTATGGGTTAATAAAAATCAATTACTTACCACTTTCTAGCACTAACACAGTAACGCTGAGTACCAACACAGCATGTGGGAGTGATTTGTTTCGATGCCACTGCAAGCTGCCAAAATTAGACTCCATTTAAAAACATCAACACAGGACCTGTAAGTGAGTTTAATCCCCCAAATCAGACATTACGCAGGACTACCCCATCTTCCCCTCCCAGCAGAGCCAGTCACAACAAGCGTGCATTTATCTGCTGTGGCTGCTTCGCTGCTCTTCCAGTGTCTCGTGTTTCTCCTCTGGGGAGAAGGCTGTGGTGAAGCTGTGCTTAAACAGACTGCTGTATTGATGCCTGATTAAATTGGCCTCTCTAACCGCGAGATACTGTTTCTGGATTTCACAGTGCCTGTCTGTCCACCTCACCGCTCACGTCAATGCTATCTTGTGCCTGAAACATCTAGAACAAAAAGAAAAACATGCGCTAAATTTATATGAGTTACTTCTGATCTGTAGTTCATTGAAATAAGAGAAACTGTGTGGATTATGCAGATTCTAAACTTTCAATTTGTGTTTGTAAGTAAAAAAAATATATATTACATGCATATATATATATGTACACATATGTATTATATTATGTTATATATATACACATATATATATATATATATATATATATATATATATATATATATATACATATATATAATAAACTATTATACTATATATATATATATTATTTTGCTGTTTGTTGACCAAAAAAAACATAGAAAAAGTTGAATTGTCAAAACAGATATCAGAACCTGTCAATATGGAATATAAATGGAACACAATTTATTCAGATGCTAATAAATTAATTTGAGCATGTGTATAACTGACGATATCTTGCAACATTATTTCATTCGCCCTGTTTGATTTTTGCAAACCTTTGCCAACGCTGTAAATTCTAAGGCTGTTGTCTCTGGCGACAATCAGGGCGACAGATCAGAAACTTTTTCACAAACAGCAAAAGGATTAGAATCTCCAAAAGCAGCTCAAACTGGGCACAAACTGGGCAACGAACATTGAAGTTATATGCGGAAGCACTGAAAGCTTCATCTTCTGAATGAAGTGAAGGATCTCTCCACACTACTTTTACCTTTCCAAAACGTAAAGCTGCCTGCCCAGGGTTAGCGTTTGTCCATTTTGGAGCAAACAAAAATCTTGTGTTTTCACTTTAAGACAATTTGTCCATTTGGTGCAAAAAAAAAAAAAGTGACCAAAAATTAAGCATTCATCTATTTATTAGCACCAGGTTCAGTGTATACTGGCTTCAATTCTTACCTGAGTAAATAATGATGTGATTACATTTGAATCATACAGCAAAAGAACCCTTAAGTTTGGCAAGTAGAGTGTAAATGAAGCACAAGCAACTGCGCATCCAATCCAGCTTGAGCCACTTCAGCCAGGAACATCAGCTCTATTTTTCCATTTTCTTTTCAAATTAAACTGTTTTAGCAGGCTTTAAATTTGAAAAAGTTGAAAACAACAGATCTGTTTGTGACAAAATCATAACAGCAAGTTTTTATAGAGAAAAAATTGAACTTTGACCAAAAAACAGGGAACAAAGGGGCTCGCATGAGAAGCGTCTACTACAGCCGGTTCGGACTGAAACGCTGAAATGGAAGTCTGTTCCATCAGACTGAGGATTAAAAAATGCTCCTGAAATGCTTCCAGAGGGAACCAGCCTTTAGAAAAAAACATACCTAGTACAAGTTACGTTCTGTTAACAGTATAATTCAGATCTTCTTTTATTTTCAGCATGAAAGTAATTTTGCTCCACCTTCTCACCCAGTAATTCGAAATGTTTCGACCCCATCCGGTGCATCAGGCTCAGAGCTGAGCTGGACATCCTTTATTTCTTCCTCGCACTCCATTTACGCCACTGTCATAGCCGCCTTGGCAAGTTAACATGGGTGCAAAGTTATTATGCTTTGAGTTTGTTTACCATGAGCAGCACGCCACCATCAGCACGCACAGAACAGCGCATTATTTGTGTGTGTGTTATTCTAAGATCACTCTTAATCTAAGTTATTTTACTGTAGCGTTAATTAGCAGTCTAGCATATCGCTGCTGTCGGAACAAAACCTCCTATCTCCAAAATTACAACATTACAGGAGAAGGAAAAAACCTACTTTACTTTTAATGTAAGTCAATGGAACCAGACTTTTTTACAAACAATTTTCAGACACTTCTTTTGGTCCATTCATCATGAAATTTACACACAATGCGAAGAGCAACAGGCATTTTCAAACCACATAAAAAAATGAAAAATGGAAACAAAAATGGAGATACAAGGTTTTGTTCCGACAGCAGCGATAACCTAAATCATGTGGCTGTATTAGGGATGGGCAACCTGACAATATTTTATTGTTATCATGATAAATTATGTATATGCATTTCTTCACATATCATACATACCATCAGTACTTAAAGAACACTGACTAACCACATCGGGTCTGTTTAATTGGATTTAGAGAGGTGCAGTTTGTAAAATATGGAATAAAATCATTGTAGTAGGGTTGTATTTTTTTTTTTAATGTGGCACTACAGGTTCTATTTTGTTTGTTCTGACTTATTAAATCTCAAATACTGCTGTGCGTATCATGTAGCATGAAAATGCATTCATGAAAGTTTCGTAATAGCCCACATATGAGCTGTATTATCTATAAAAAAAGAAACAACGAATAAAAAACTCAGACAATACTCAGTATGAAAGTACTCAAATCAGATCAGGGGGCAAAAACCTAGACAGGGACATCCCTATTACAGAGATGAACCACACAGTACGGCACTTTCCTCAGCTCAAGCACCTGCTTTTTTTAATACCCCTTAACTGAGTGCCCACAAGGGGCAGCACCTATTATAGGTGAACTTTGTGAATGCGGTGACCCACATTCGGCAGGCGTGAGGAGACCTGCTCTGGCTAACTCTTCTTCTGAGGTGTCCTGGGAGGAATCTGCAGGCTCTAATCAGAGTGCAGCGAAGTCCGCAGTACTGCTGCTTCTCCTGCTGCTGCGTTCCCACACAAACTGCAGAAAATCACTGGGCTGCAGGATTAGGCCTGGGGTAATCATGTCAACAGACGGATTACATTTTGTTGGTCCCTTGGAATACATATCGGCAGAAGAGTCAAATTGGAAACTGTCGTTCAAATCCAGTTTTCATCCGCGGCACTCTGAAGGAGAGGCACGAGTGGGCATGCATGCAGCACATGAGCGGAGAGTAGGGCGGTCAATATGATCACGATACTATTTTCACAACACTCAATATGCATCGTGGTATTTAATACTGAGTTTTTGATAAGTCACCATGCACTCAAAACAATAGTGCCAAGTTTAGTACATACAGTTAAACAGAATTAAAGCTGCACTATGTAATATCAGATTTTTTTGTTTAGGTAGTGTTAGAGGCAGGAGGGAAAAACACCCTAATATATCCCTGCTGTTGCAACAAAACCATCTCCATTTTTGGTGTTTTTCAGTTTTTGACATAGTTTGAAAATGACTGTTGATCTTTACATCCCGTACAAATTTCGTGACGAATGGACTAAAAGAAACGGCCCAAAATGACTTGGCAAAAATTCTGGTTCCATTGACTTACATTAAAAGTAAAGCATGTTTTTTGCTTCTCCTGTAAAGTTCTCATTTTGGAGATACAAGGTTTTGTTCCGACAGTAGCGATATGGTGAGGATGTGCCGCTGAGTCGCCCTGCAAAGCCTGAAAAAAACAAGTTTTTAAGTACTGAGTTGGATTATTTGAGTCAGGCTAAAGTACAGCCTCCACACGGCGGGGTTAGTTTTGACATGCTGCAATGAGAGAAGTCACTATGCCTCCTATACAAAATCTAAACAAACAAAGTCTTTATGCACAAATTAATCAAAAATATACAACAGACTTGATAATAAAACAATGTTATCATCCTAATATTAGCTCTTATGGTCAATAGCAGGTGTTTAACACAGCCTTATTTGACTCGATTTTGAAGCAGATTTTTTTTTTTTTTATGTATTTAGATTGGAAAGCTCATTTGGTTCAAACCACACAGACTAGACACCCTCCAGTCTGTTAGGTATGGGGTAAGCTGTAAGGACACAATGAAATGGAATTTCTGGGCTGGTGCCAACATTTCACACTTTCTGTGTGGATATCTACTGATACATAAACATTTATGAAAAGACAGAAACGGTCACCACGCTTTTCTGAGCACACTGTGAATTTGAACACTGAACAACTGCATGTTTTATACTAACAGAGCACAATTAGTCCTCATTAATTAGATTTAGTGTGGTATCGCGTGATGGTATGGATTTTTGTGCAATACCAGTGCCGTCACCTAAAAAGCCACAGCTCTACCACCATTTCAGCCAAAATCAGGACTGTTTTTCTTTTTTTGGTGCTGTTTTTTTCTCCCCCTTCTCCACAATTAACTCATACAAATACTCAAAAATGAAAATTAGCTGGAATGTGCATCACCAGACATTTGCTAATAATGTGAAGGCAGTGCGTTTCAAACACAGCAGACTTTGAACTGCAGGCAAGACAAACCCCTGTAATGTGATATTTCACACAGATCAGATTGACAGTCTGATTTCTGCCAGAAAATAAAAGCTCAAAAAAGTGAAAGAAAGCCTACTGCTTGCTGCCAGGCAGTTGTTTACGTTGCCATGAAACATCAGGCGGAGAATCCGAGTTTCTCTAGCTTTTCACCCAGTTTGAATTACGGATTTATTTCAAACCTGACTTTGGTCAGTGATCAAGTCATATATATTCAGAATCACCAAGATATTTTTTAATATTTACAGCTGAGGCGACACCTCAGCTACAAGAACTGGCCGCAGTACATTCTGACAGCTCTGCACTACAGTTTAATGAAGAAATAAGCCTAATTAAATTATAAATATATTATCAGCCCCCAAATTGCTGAGTACACAGAAATAACCCATCATCAGTCATATTGCAGACAATGTTCTGCACAGTTAGTAAGTGAAAATGGCTACAGACATACATTAACAGCATCCGCGGAGAGCGTTTTCAAAAATTCGGTTTCAGCGAATAAAAATGTGTGGACGAAAGAAAAAACGCAGAGGAAAAAAAAAAATCCAGACTCGTGTGGACGGGGCCTTAATGTGAAATGCTTATGTGTGTGTGTGTGTGTGTGTGTGTGTGTGTGTGTGTGTGTGCGTGCATTTCATATACGCATGATGTATAAACTCATCCGCCGAGGTCAAGCACTCACCAATTCATCACAACAGCTTACAGTAAGACAGCATGCTGGTAGAACCGAAGCTCTGCTGAAGCACAGACACGTGGGCAGACACACGCACGCACGCTTCCAGTCCTCTCTGCCAAGCTGGACTGGCCGAGCAAACCAAATATTTATGACTCGCAGTCTGGCGGCGAGCAGCTCAAGCTTTTCGTCCAACAAACTGCATCCGTTCACTTCTGGACACTTCATTAAACGTACGCTGAGCTGCTGAGTAATCAATGCGCAAAACTCAATCCACTTCAGCTCACTCGAGCGGTCCGGGGAAGTCGTGATCAGTCTACTTGTGCAGAGACGCAAAGGACAATAGGACACTCATTAAGGACTGTCGGATTCTTTAACATACACAGAAGGAATGAATCACCCCAAAGCATGTGACTCTGAGGACAATCGACATTCCTCTGGCCGCATAAACAGCTAAACTAAACCAAACTACAGGGAGATTCACTCGAAAGAGGCCCCGAATATTCTGTTGTAACTCCCGTTAGGATGAAGCAATCTGAACCAAAAGAATACACTACATAGTTTGAAGCTGGAAGCTGCAAACCGAGGTTAAACGTTGCGATGGCTGTCTGGTTCCTACCTCATCGCTCCGACGCAGAGGCATCCGGGTTGGCTGATGCTCCATATACTGAGGGGCACACTGCACGTTGTTTCGTTCAGATTGCTTCGTCCTATCGAGAGTTATTACAGAATATTCAGGGCCTCTTTCGAGTGAATCTCCCTGTACTTCTCTATGATGGTCAACTGTATTAATTAAATAAATAAATAAATAAATAAAAATGAAGACAATGTTCTAGGACGGCACTATATGGAAAAACGCTATAGTGTGGTTGCGTAGAGATTATACTGATTTTACATATGCCTTGCAGTTACACTGGCTGACATTATTTTGACTGAAATCATTTACGCTTGCAGGCTTCCATCAATGTTGTGACTCATCAAAAAGCCCCCAAAACTTCATCTGGAATGTCTGAGGATGTTTCAGGATGGCCACAGCAATGCACAACAGAGTTTACCACACAAAGGCTACACTTGGGTGGCACCAGCAAGTATACCGACAACTGCTCAAGTATATTTTGTCCCATTTTCACTTCCAAAACAGTTTATATTATAAATAAACAAGGGCTCACTTCACATAATCAGACGCTTATGCTGCCAAAATTGCTTTGGTGCAGTGCTGCATGCTCAAAAACTCAAAAAAACTACATCACACAATTACAATAAATACGTAACGTAAATAATACGTAAAATACGTAAATACGTATTTTGTCCTCCCATCCCCCATCCCTCCACTCTTATTAGTTATTCCTTAACATTAAACTGGATGTTTTCATTGCTGTGCCTTTAAAACTGATGTACTGATGTAAATGAATAGGCTTTGACTGGTTGTGCTGTGTTGTGCCTTATTTAAAAAGCAGTCCAGGCTGAAACTCTCCTTATAACTTCACTGTGGGCGGGGCTAAACTGCTGCAGGCTGAACAAGCAAATGCACTGGTTTTCATGACTTCACAAAAACAATTCACTCAAAACAGGCTGCAGCTGAAGCCTTGGGTTCACTACACGACTTTTAAAGTCTTATCAGCTCATCAAAAGGCTGGGCATCTCACACTATTCGACTGGATCTTGCAGATTTTTTGGGGCAACTAAAATTTGGGGGATAACAGTAAATGATTAGGAATTTCACACAACTCAACTTTTAGGCTGCTGCTGAACCGAACGGGACTCACTGATCCCGTGCAAAATTATGGGAACTCACAAGAACTTATACGTTCTCCCGTACTAGGAGATGCAAATAAACAAACGTGCCGTGCTCACTGCTGCTGCTGTTTTCTTCTGTTTGCGCTGACATACAATTTTAGTTTTAAATGTATATTAACTTGATTGCACTCATGTGGTAAACTCAGCTCATTAAAAAGTGTCGCTCCACACATGAGAGACTGTCATTTTTCTTTGTTTACTTGCTGTATTTTCTTTTTTCGCGCTCTCAGTTTTCATTGGCTGTTGCAGGAGTCTGTTCAGATTGAGTCGTTGATCAGTTTACACTAGAATCTGTTTAGAGTCGGGCCAAAAAAATCAAACACGTTTGATAAACAGAAAGTTGAGGCAGGCTATCTTCACCCATTAAACAATAGAAGAAAAAATAAATAACAGGAGAGAAGTAAATGGAGCCACGGTGGGGAGGAGACCAAATATTTCAGTGTAATTAGGGGGGCAGTCGTGGGCTGCAAGTTAGGGAACCAGCCCTGTGACCGGAAGGTCGCCAGTTTGATCACCTGAGCTGACAGTGCATAACTAAAGTGCCCTTGAGCAAGGCACCTAACCCCCAACTGCTCCCCAGGTGCCGTGGATAGGGCTGCCCACCGCTCCAGGCAAGTGTGCTCACTGCCCCCTAGTGTGTGTGTTCACTAGTGTGTACGTGGTGTTTCACTGCATTAATAAGGGTCACTTAGATTTAAAAACACGTAATGGGGTCCACAAAAAGCTCAAAGTCAACTTGGTAGAAAAAATACACAAATAAAAATGGCGAAATGTATCCTTTATTTTCAAAGAGGATGAAAAAAGATATTCATTTTTCTCTTTTCAAATGGAAAAGGCTGCCCACCGAACTGACAACATGCCGTCAGACGCTCCTCTACACACCAATCAATGTCAAGTATATGGAGACACAGCTCAGGCAGGGGACAGGACGCATGTGTGTCATGCAAAGCTCTTTACTGCACTTGCTAAATTGCAACATGAAACCAAAACTAACTAACAAATTTATAAATTGTAACAAAAACATGAACCTTGAGCTGGACTTTCAGGTGGGAAAACACCTTTAGTTTCTTTATGTGGACTCAATGTGGAAGCTGGGAAGTGAATGGCACATACACAGTGTTTACCAACCACATACAGTGTTTACCAACCACATACAGTGTTTACCAACCACATCAAGCTCTTCAAAAAGTGAGTATTTTTTTTTTTTGGCAAGATATGGACCGTAAAATGTGGCTATACTGTTTTACCGCTGCTTTTTGTCTGTTCCAAGTTGTTTACAAACCCCAGAAAAACCCAAACTGTGATATACATGATGCATCATAAAAATGTCCCCAAATATCACACAGTTATTCCTGCCATATCGCCCACAATCACAATAATCATTAACAGACAATACATTGCGCAGACAAAAAAAATGCTCTATATTTTGATATTTCTGTAAAAGCAAGGGAAGCAGAGGTTGTGTTTGGGGCAGGAAGCTCCACACCTTCAGGGTCTGATAGAGCAGTGCTGGCACAGTGCCAGCCTGACCCCTGGGAAACTCAAACAGGCTGCTCGACATTCCTGCCTCCTGCCTTCCACGGCGAGTTTGTTATCAGTTGGCCTGGCAGAAGGAACACTATTCCAGTTCCTCGGAATAAACCGGTGTTAGTCATGCACTAGACGGGCCTCGACTTGCAAGGGCGGGATTAGCAAAAGAAAAAGGAAAGGTTCACAACAATCACAATCTTCGGAGAGACGATGGGAAAAGAACGGCTGACCAACTCTAAAAACTCAAGTTTAGTCTCACTACTTGGAGTCAAGCTACAACAACGTGTTGTGAAGCATCACATCATGGTCTCTGCACACTTTCCATGTTTCACAACCCACCAACATGAACGATGAATGCTGTAATCGCAGTTTCCTGAGCTTTATGAAGGTCTGCTGGTGCTAATAATGTGGAGAAAGCTAAGCCAAGTTCGCCGCACCGTCACCTAGAGGTCAGTGAACCAGCACTCCTTTGAAAACAGTGGCACCGGTCATGACACAGCAGGGTGGCTCAAGTCACACTGAGGTTCTATGGGACTTTTATGACTCGGCACCTCCATGTGATGGTCAGTTACACCCACACAACAAAACAGGGGGATGAGGTCTTCCCAGTGAAACACACTCTAAGTACACTGATGTGAACCACTTTAACAAACTGCAAGCCAACATCACTGAATTTACTTGACTGAAAGGTAAACACCACATCCATTCCACTATTACATTAACACAATTTTGGCAATAATTGTGCTGAATGTATTTTATTCATGGGAAAATTTGGGTGGTGGATCATTCTCAGCACTGCAGTAACACTGACGTGGTGGTGGTGTGTTAGTGTGTGTTGCGCTGGTATGAGTGGATCAGACAGAGCAGTGCTGCTGGAGTTTTTAAACACCTCAGTGTCACTGCTGGACTGAGAATAGTCCACCAACCAAAAATATCCAGCCAACGGAGTCCTGTGGGCAGCGTCCTGTGACCACTGATGAAGGACTAGAGGATGACCAACACAAACTGTGCAGCAGCAGATGAGCTATCGTCTCTGACTTTACATCTACAAGGTGGACCGACAAGGTAGGACTGTCTAATAGAGTGGACAGTGAGTGGACCCAGTGTTTAAGAACTCCAGCAGCACTGCTGTGTCTGATCCACTCAGACCAGCACAACACACACTAACACACCACCACCACGTCAGCGTTACTGCAGTGCTGAGAATGATTCACCACTCAAATAGTACTTGCTATGTGAGGGTCCATGGGGGTCCTGACCACTGAAGAACAGGGTAAAAGGGGGCTATATATATATAAAACCACTGCCTTTACTAAAGAACCCTTGAAGAACCATTTGAACATGAACATATCATGGGATGAATGCCTTCCAAGACTGAAATAGCTTGTTTTGACTGAACTATTTCTGTTCCACTTCCTTCTTTTAAAACAACACCAAAGGGAATCTTACAGTTTCATAATTGTTAAGCAAACAGAAAGAACATTTCCAGAAAGACTATACATTACTTTATACAGTATATGTGCTCTGACCTGTTCTTTCACAACAACCTAAGCACTAAAACCAGATCCCTGCCTTCCGCCCAATGACAGCTGGGATAGGCTCCAGCACCCCACCGCGACCCAGAAGGATAAGCGGTTTAGATGATGTATGTATGTATATGTATGTAAAACCAGACCGCCAGGCAGTAAGAGAATCACTACTGTTTTATAGACATCATATCACGGCCATAATACTCACTGTCTCACAAATACATCAGTAAAATATCACTAAAACTGAAAAGAAACTCCTTTGTAATCAGTCCGAAGAACAACAGGAGCAGAAAAGGAATAGAAACGGTGCTGCAGGTACCTATGAGTGCCTGGAAGAGGTTACTCTGGAAGATGTCGATCACTCGCTGAATGGAGTTTCTCAGCTGTCTGTCTTCGGCGTTGCTGAGCTTGGTTCTGTATTCCTCCAAGAGCAACAGAGCCCGCTGCGCATCTATGGGACAATCAGAAGTTTACTAAACAACACGGACCACCAGGAACCATCACATGTACAGCAGGTCAATAAAAGGTAAAAGCGCATCTGGATATGGGCTGGGTTTAAGATCAAGGATTGGCTTTAAGACTCAAGGAACCAGTCAAAAACTCAGAATGGTACAAATTTAAACAGTAGTTTTAACTCAAAGTGCATAACAATTTTAATACAGTATAAAAAAAAAAATTTGACAAATAAAATTGTGGCCGGTGGGCCAAAGCTGGCCTATGAGGACATTTGGCCCAGCAGAAAGTTACTCTAACGGCCTCAGTCAATGACGGAACTCATTTTTATATGATACGTCCTTCATTAAATTACTTTAAGTTTTAAACTCTTCTTTCCCTCAAATTTGTATTTTTTTAAGCATTTTTGTTACAAAACATACTGAAATGTCATAAAATACATTTTTAAAGACCCCATGTTTGTATATAATGTCGTCTTTTTGACCCTCGGCCCACCACAAACATTGTTTGGTCCCCAAAGACAAAGTTTAGGCACCCCTGCTTTAAACAGCGTACAGACATTCAAAATAGCGCTCCTTGCGCTCTTCCCAGCGTCTTTCACTGGCCTTCTTTTTTCATGAACTGTGACAAATTTAGCACATCTGACTCCGTAAGACAAGAAAATGCAAAGTCATATGAAATACATGGGTTGAGGTCACTGGTTCTGTGAAAAATCAACTAAAGTCACTAACAAACTTTGCGTGTTTACATCACGAAATATTAGTATTTTAAATAATGGACATTTTCCATGAACTTTCGAGTACATTTTTCAATTTTATTCATTTTCAGTGCTGAATTTTAGAACATTCATTTTCCATGCCACTCCAGTTTTTCCAGGACCCGTACGAACCCGGATCAGGGAATTCTGAGGCAGCTGGCACTTTCAAATAATGCAAAAAAGAAAAAAAAGCCAATAAAAAAGCGACAACATACAGAAATCTATTTCCTTTGCCAAAACGCTAATGATTCCAAAACAGTTATGCATCCCTAAATGAATTATAATGCTGTTAGTATGATAACGCCTGTGTTATAGTACTGACCCGACCCCGACCAGTCGCACCCTTACAAAAATTCAGACTACTGTCAGACTAAGTTGCTGCACACAGTCAGCCCAGCCCAGCACAGCCTAGAAAAGACTTTGTGGGCAACTTTTGAGAGCAGTTCCACTATGAAAGCAGCGCTCTGCACGCAAAGATTTCCTCCGAATCTCTGCAACATGATCAGCAAAGCAGGCCGCTGCTGAATGTTTTACAGGCTATAAGGTTGCAACTTAAAGCTCAAGCAGCAGCACGACCAGCCCACTTTCACTCATGGCTGTGAGTTCCAGTGCTGCTCCTACAGCCCCCTGTCCTGCACATTTTAGTCATTTCAATCATGTTTTCCAGCTTTACACACTTAAAAAAGATGGTTCTTCAAGAGCTCTTTAGTAAACACAATGGTTGGAACAAAACCTTGTATCTCCATTTTTGTCGTTTTTCAGTTTTTTACATAATTTGGAAATGCCTGTTTCCCTTTACATTGAGTGCAAATTTTATGATGAATGGACCAAAAGAAACAGCTCAAAATTACTTGGAAAAACGTCTGGTTCCATTGACTTACATTAAAAGTTAAACATGTTTTTTCCTTCTCCTGTAAAATTTTTTTTTTAGATGCAAGGTTTTGCTCCAACATTAGTGGTATATTCTGTGCAAGGTGACATGGTTCTTCAGATTGATGTAGAATGCTGTATATGGTTCTATATAGAACATTACTGAAAATGGTTCTATTTAGCACCAAAAAGAGTTCTTCTATGGTTAGAAGCTTGACAGTGTAACAAAACCAGAACCCTGTTCAACAAAATTAAAGGTGTGCTGCTGGAAAGGAAATAAACATTCAGTATTGAAGGTGTTCTATGGCCAGGGGTTCTAGATAAAGTGAAAAAAGTGAAAAACAATAGCGCTTTACATTAAATAAAAGGCTTTATTATAACCCCGGCTATAGAAAAGATCTCTCAGCCATTTCTGTGCCACATATTAACCATATAAAAACACATTCTCCATCAATCTGAAGGACCATTACACCATACAAAGAAGAATTTTAACATGCAGATGGTTCTATTTGGAACTCACGGGTCTAAACAGAACCAATGCCTTTAAGAACCTTCTTATTTGAGTGTGTAGCATACCAATCTAAACTTCATGGAGGGCTGGATGAAGTCAGGAGTTGCAGAATGCAGACAGGACAGGGGGACTACCAGAGCAGGATTGGGCAACACTGGCTTATGCAATAGCATACAGTTCAGTTCAAGTCCAAGACTCACCTTTTTTCCTCACTGGCATGGTTCAGGCTGTCTGGAGGGGAGGTCCACCAAAAATGCCCCTCTGCCTCTGCCTATCTCTCTCTCTTTCTCTCTCTCTCCACCCGTCCCGTGCGTGAGCAGGGCTACAGGGCTAACTCAGATGCCTCTTTTGGCACCAGATCCAAATGTTTATCCAGTAAACATGAAAGACGTGAAAGCAGCGCGCGCTGGCAGGACTGTAAGGGCTAAAAGGACTAAAAAAAATGCGCCCCTGCACGCGCGCACACAGCACGAGAGCAGCTACAGGCTTCACTGCACTGCTGCACTTCTCCTCCAGGCTGACAGGGGTGGGAAAAAAAAAGACAGAGGGAAGACAGCAGAGCTGCTCAGCTTCTCCAGCTTTTCTCCGGACAGACAGACAGACGGAGTTCAGTGCATGACGAAAAACACTCTCACGCGCAGACGCTCGCATGCACGCACGCGAACACACACACTCACACACTGAGGTTGCAACACGAAGAAAAAGAAAAAAAAGAGAAACTCCCGAGCTGCAAGTGCACCCCTGCTGCAGAATCACGCGCACTTTAACGCCCTCATCCTCGCGCCGCGGCGCCCCAAAGCGTCGAGCTCCTTCTCTCCTCCCTCCCTTTCTCGCTCTCTTCCTCTTTCTCGCGCTCTCTCGCGCCGGCTCGCACTCTTTCGCTCGCGCTCTCTCCTTCTTTCCCCGCCGTGTGTCACAAATTCCAAACTTTCCTCCAAAATGGCGTCGCGAGCTCGGCGGAGCGTCACGTGGCTCCGGCCAGGAGAGAGCGAGACTTTCTTAAAGGAGAAACCGAACTTTTACACAGAGCCCGGAGTGCGAAGGAGAAGTCCACCGACTTTTTCTCCTCCAAAATTTATGTGTAGTTCATTTTGATTTAGTATCTCATAATTGCGACGTATCATCTCATGATTATGACTTGCTATCTCAAATGAGATTCTGTCTCATAATTAACTTGGTATCTAAAAATTCTTAGTATCTCATAAGAATAACATACTATGTTATAATTCTGACTTACTGTCTCGTAATTGTAACTTAGCATCTCATACTTATGACTTATTACCTCATAATTATGACTTAGTAACTCATACTGATGACTTACTATTTCATAATTATGACTACGCATCTCATACTGATGACTTACTATCTCATAATTATGCCATACTGAGTACTTAGTATCTCATACTTATGATTTGGTATCTCATACTTATGACTTACTATCGCATAATTATGACTTAGCATCTCATACTGATGACTTTGCATCTCATACTTATGACTTACTATCATAATTCTGTCTTGCTATCTCATAATTATGACTTAGCATATCATACCGATGACTTACTATCTCATAATTATGACTTTGCATCTCATACTTATGACTTAGCATCTCATACTTATGACTTAATATCTAATAATTATGACTTACCATCTCATTCTGATGACTTAATATCTAATAATTATGACTTAGCATCTCATACTTATGACTTACTATTTCACAATTATGCCATCTCATACTTAGGACTTAGTATCTCATACTTATGATTTAGTATCTCATACTTATGACTTACTGTCTCATAATTATGACTTACTATCTCATAACTATGACTTAGACTCTCATACTGATGCATTTGCTATCTCATAATTATTACTTAGCATCTCATACGTCGGACTTACTCTCTCATAATTATGCCTTAGTATCTCATACTTATGACTTAGTATCTCATACTTATGACATAGTATCTCATATTTATGCCTTACTATCTCATATTTATGACTTAGCATCTTATACTTGTGACTTACTATTTCATACTTATGACTTAGTATCTCATACTTATGACTTAGCATCTTTTCCTGCTAGAAAAAACAGTATAGATCAGCATGTCTGGTCACCAACAAAACCGCATAAGTTGTGTTTCAGATACTGGAATGCTGATCAATGAATAAAATGTTTTATTTGATTATAGCCATTAAAAATATCAAAGTTGTTTGGTATTTCACTGGGGGCTGGTCACTAGGAGGCCTGCAGTAAGAGGCTATCCTCATTAAGGGTTTGATAATGAGCTGAAGACTGGAATCAGGTGTATTAGAGACGGAAGGCACTGAAATGGGCAGGATGGGGATTCAAACATCCTCCATTTCCCAATATTAGCATTTTGACTTGCATTCTTAAACACAAACAGCTCTAGATGCTCCCTGTGCTCTGAACAGAGGGAACGCTCCTGTCTCTCAAAGCTAACATGTATCGACACAAACAGCTAAAGCCGCGTCCCAGATTAGAAAGCAGTGGTGGTAAAAGAGCATTTTATTTTTAGATGGTCATGTTTTATGAATGACCCTCTCTGATCTGAGGCTACCTCTTCCTCCGTCAGTGGAGGAGCAGCTGGTTCCCTATTGTGCTTCACGTTGTCCCCTTTCACACAGATTTCAAAGATGAGCCACAGAAAATTAAAGAATAATATGAGACAGTTATGACAAAAAAGAAGTATCAAGAATCAAAAGGAAGAGGTTTCAACTCAGAAACTTTAATACCTTCATTTCTCCCTCTTGCCAAAATAACATTACAGGAGACAAAATAAACAAAACTGCATTTTACATTTTGCTATTTTACATGTTACTGTCATTGTATCTGCAACCTAAGAAAATTGTGAAATATGAAGCCACATTTTTGGGCTATTTCCCTTTAACTGGTTCAACAACCATTCACACTCACCCAGCCTTCATACTCTGACCAAATAACTACACCCACTCACCCAGCCTTCATACTCTGACCAAATAACCACTCTCACTCACCCAGCCTTCATACTCTGACCAAATAACCACTCCCACTCACCCAGCCTTCATACTCTGACCAAATAACCACTCTCACTCACCCAGCCTTCATACTCTGACCAAATAACCACTCCCACTCACCCAGCCTTCATACTCTGACCAAATAACCACTCCCACTCACCCAGCCTTCATACTCTGACCAAATAACCACTCTCACTCACCCAGCCTTCATACTCTGACCAAATAACCACTCCCACTCACCCAGCCTTCATACTCTGACCAAATAACCACTCCCACTCACCCAGCCTTCATACTCTGACCAAATAACCACTCTCACTCACCCAGCCTTCATACTCTGACCAAATAACCACTCCCACTCACCCAGCCTTCATACTCTGACCAAATAACCACTCTCACTCACCCAGCCTTCATACTCTGACCAAATAACCACTCTCACTCACCCAGCCTTCATACTCTGACCAAATAACCACTCCCACTCACCCAGCCTTCATACTCTGACCAAATAACCACTCCCACTCACCCAGCCTTCATACTCTGACCAAATAACCACACCCACTCACCCAGCCTTCATACTTTCACCAAATAACCACTCCCACTCTCACCAGCCTTCATACTTTCACCAAATAACCACTCCCACTCACCCAGCCTTCATACTTTCACCAAATAACCACTCCTACTCACCCAGCCTTCATACTTTCACCAAATAACCACTCCCACTCACCCAGCCTTCATACTCTGACCAAATAACCACTCCCACTCACACCAGCCTTCATACTCTGACCAAATAACCACTCCCACTCACCCAGCCTTCATACTGTGACCAAATAACCACACCCACTCACCCAGCCTTCATACTTTCACCAAATAACCACTCCCACTCTCACCAGCCTTCATACTTTCACCAAATAACCACTCCCACTCACCCAGCCTTCATACTTTCACCAAATAACCACTCCTACTCACCCAGCCTTCATACTTTCACCAAATAACCACTCCCACTCACCCAGCCTTCATACTCTGACCAAATAACCACTCCCACTCACACCAGCCTTCATACTCTGACCAAATAACCACTCCCACTCACCCAGCCTTCATACTGTGACCAAATAACCACTCCCACTCACACCAGCCTTCATACTTTCACCTAATAACCACTCCCACTCATCCAGCCTTCATACTCTGACCAAATAACCACTCCCACTCACCCAGCCTTCATACTCTGACCAAATAACCACTCCCACTGACCCAGCCTTCATACTTGCAGTTAACCGCGGCCACATATGCATGACATTAAATGTTAGTGACTGATTCAGCTCTCAGACTCTTTTTCATGGATTTTAAGTCTCTCTGCGGGCGAATTGGCCCATATTCGGTCCTCACTAGAGTTTAGTTGGGCGTATGGCTAAGCTAACGGAGGGTATAAGGCTAACAGAGGGTTAAATCTGTACTAATAAGTCAACTTCAAACTGGAACATCTAAAGTAAAGAGTATGTTACTTGAATGTCTCTTCCAAGCATCAAATGTCTGTGTTTAATATAAAGAGCTGCCTTAAAACACAAATATTAACCACTGTTAGCTTGATGCTAACATAACACTGAAATCTGCGTTAACAGGCTAGTGGAAATTAGCATTATCTTAGCGGTGGCAAAACAAAGGCTACTTTCAAAGCAAGGTTTCTACATTAATCACTGCTGTGTAATGACATGCTTGGCTGGTACACGCTCATGATTTAGTGACTGTATCTGGTCCTTTACCGTAAACAAGCTTTAAAAGTCATACAGGTTATACTTAGCTTGGCTGCAGCCACTGTTGAACTCCAACACAGCACAGTGACCAGAACCCCTAACCTGCCCTTTCCACCGAGGCAGCCAATGACAGCAATGGTGATTAGCATACAAAATCAACACTCAGAAAATGACCTTTTCTGCAATGGCAGGGTACAACACGGTCATTTTTTCACACACAGGCAGGTGCACCGATCAGACACAACATTATGACCACCTCCTTGTTTCTACGCTCATTGTCCATTTTATCAGCTCCACTTACTACATAGGTGGACTTTGTAGTTCTACAGTTACAGACTGTAGTCCATCTGTTTCTCTGCATACTTTGTTAGCCCCCTTTTACCCTGTTCTTCAGTGGTCAGGACCCCCATGCACCCTCACAGAGCAGGTACTATTTGAGTGGTGGATCATTCTCAGCACTGCAGTAACACTGATGTGGTGGTGGTGTGTTAGTGTGTGTTGTGCTGGTCTGAGTGGATCAGACACAGCAGTGCTGCTGGAGTTTTTAAACACCTCAGTGTCACTGCTGGCCTGAGAAGAGTCCACCAACCAAAAATATCCAGCCAACAGCGTCCTGTGACCACTGATGAAGGACTAGAGGATGACCAACACAAATTGTGCAGCAGCAGATGAGCTATCGTCTCTGACTTTACATCTACAAGGTGGATCGACAAGGTAGGAGTGTCCAATAGAGTGGACAGTGAGTGGACACAGTGTTTACAAACTCCAGCACCACTGCTGTGTCTGATCCACTCAGACCAGCACAACACACACTAACACACCACCACCACGTCAGTGTTACTGCAGTGCTGAGAATGATCCACCACCCTAATAGTACTTGCTCTGTGAGGGTCCATGGGGGTCCTGACCACTGAAGAACAGGGTAAAAGGGGGCTAACAAAGTATGCAGAGAAACAGATGGACTACAGTCTGTAACTGTAGAACTACAAAGTGCACCTATATAGTAAGTGGAGCTGATAAAATGGACAATGAGCGTAGAAACAAGGAGGTGGTCATAATGTTATGCCTGATGGGTGTATATTAAATAAAAAGCAAATATGTCTCCTTTAAGGACGACCTTCCCTAATTGATGCCTGCACTGTCTGGCGCTGCTTAGGACTAATAAAGCATGAAAATTTGACCAATATTTGTCAATATTTTAGACCAGCGCATGTTGCCTACTAAAGAATATAAATCTACACACCATATAAAACGTCCACTTTCGAGCACTCAATATTTACTCAACGTCATCCAACCCATCTGGCTCCGGCAGACAGTAATATGATTATGGCAGCTGTTTTTCAGTCATTTCTGGACAAATTGCTCATAAATAATCTTGGCATAAGACAGGATTTTGGCTGCACTGGTTTTAAGCACAGTCAAACGACATTCTGTCAGCAGCGAGCCAAACTGAATCAGAATTTCTCAGTGGCAGGAATGACTCAGTGGCAGATCCTCATAGCAGTCATAGATTTAATTCTCGTTCTCATTCTTTTAGAGAACCTTTGATAGACTTCGAACATTAGTCATTGCTTTTCATTCATTAATCTGACTCTGTCTAATGACTAGGCTCACTTCATTTCTTCATTCATTATTCATTGTAGTACATTCATTAGTGATTTTTTATTCGTTGTTCTCATAACTCTAATAACTGCTGTTATATTGTTATGGCTTTTCTATCTGGTATTGACCAGAAGATGGGTTCTCCTTTAGAATCTTGGTTCCTCTCAGTGGTTCTTCATGCTCTTAAGAAGGCTTTCTTTTTTGAATCTTAGTTCCTCTCGGTGGTTCTTCATGCTCTCAGGATCGTCACGCTCTTTGAATCTTGGTTCCTCTTAGTGGTTCCTTGTGCTCTTGGGAAGTTTTTCCTTTTTAGTCTTGGCTCCTTTCAGTGGTTCCTCATGATCTGCATGATGAGTCTTCCTGTGGTTCCTCGTGTTCTTTGGGCATTTTCCCATTTGAGTCTGGGTCCCTCTTAGTGGTTCATCATACTCTTAATGAGTTTTTTCCTTTTAAGTCTGGGTTCCTCTCAGTGGTTCCTCATGTTCCTTGGGAGTTTTTCTTTTTGAGTCTGGGTTCCTCTCAGTGCTTCTTTATGCTCTCAGAGAGTCTTTCTTTTTGAATCTTGGCTCCTCTTGAGGGTTTCTCATGCTCTTAGGGAGTTTTTCGTTTTGAGTCTTGGTCCCTTTAAGTGGTTCTTCATGCTCTTAGGGAATCTTTCTTTCTGAGTCTTGGATCCTCTCAGTGTTTCCTCATGATCTAAGGGAGTTTTTCCTTTTGAGTCTTCGTACCTTCCGCCTAATGACAGTTGGGATAGACTCCAGAACCCCATCCGCATACGTATGTGTGTGAGCCTTGGTACCTCTTAGTGGTTCTTCCTCTTGCTCTTATGGAGTTTTTCCATTTGAGTCTCAGTTCTTCTTGGGGGTTCCTCATGCTCTTAGGGAGTTTTTCCTTTTAAGTCTAGGTTCCTCTCAGTGGTTCCTCATACTGTTCAGGAGTTCTCCCTTTTGAGTCTTGGTTCCCCTCAGTGTTTCCTCCTCATTGCACCCAGATTACTGTAAACACCTGTTGTAAAAAGTGCTACACAAATTGAATTGAATGGAATAACACACAAGCAGTGATTGTATTTTTCACTGATGGCAATATTTGTCTGCATCTGCCGCTTCATCATCACGGGAGCCAGTATTACTGTAATTATTGTGATGAATTATTATGATAACATTATAGGCGTCCAAATGTAAATGAAGGTAATTATCATGATTCAGTGATGCCTTATGAAAGAAACCAAGCAGTAAACAAGGTAATTTACTATGTGAATATGAACGGCCTGTCAGTTCGCCAACACATGATTGATCTTGAGCAGACGCCAGTCTTTCACTCCTGCTGCATTCAGTGTGGGAGAAAAATGCCAGTGATTCAGGAAAACAGTGAAGAGATGTTGTTTTGTTTCCTCAGTAATTTAATAGCAGGGTTAGCATGGATGCACAGCTAAGTGAATGAATTTTTAATCAAATTATCTAGACAAATTTTATTATTCGTAATAATTTTGGGCACATATGTGTCTTTATACCATGTTTTACATGCATGATCTTATGATCTTTCAAATGCCTCAGAAACAAGAGATGATTTCTGAGTAAATTTGGATGCCGCCGATTATAAACAAAGATGAATGTTTAGACAAAATATAGATATTTTTAATCGTAATATCATGTTTGATAAACAATTTGAGCAGATTAATGCTATATTTTTCATATCCATCCTGTGATGATTCAGACGTCTCTGAAATGTAAGATGTAAGTTTTTGTAATGTAAGTTTTACGTATATTTGGATGCTTTCAATTTCAAAACTCTATAAAAAAAGCAGACATTTTTGTCTTGAATGGGCACTGTTGCTATTTTTGGCTCGTCACTGCCGTGGGGCTGGTGGCCCAACTCCATGTCAGTGCCGTGGGGCAAGATTTCCTCGTAATCTATTCAAGCCCATGGCCTCTGATTAGATGATAGTTAGGGGGCAAGAGCTTAAAGTGTTTGTGAATGGCCAGATGGCACCCGGCAAATCCCACCTTACATCATAAAATAAGTCTGTTAGTGTAATCCCCCACAGCAGAATTAATACACAAGACAGCCAGTCTTAACAGCATCCCACCCGGAGCCTGGCTGGGCATTACGGAAAGTGAAACACACAGCGCATGTCAGTGAGAGTAGAAGCTAAACAGGACCTAACATTGAGCCCAGAGGTACTATTCTGTTACATACAAGTACAGGCCTGTCAGGAGGGCCTGGCAATGGTGTAAGTTAACCTTTATATAAGAGTATGTATCCCTAAGACTTCTAGGTCTCCATGACCTTTATGTGTTGAATTGTTTTGAATATTTATCATCAAAACAAGTGGGGAAATGTAGTCAAATTTGCAGATTTTCAGATTTCAGTCTATAAATTTATGTTTGCAAGTAGAACAGGATATATTTTATTATGATCTTGAAAAGTTTTGTTTTGGAAAAAGAAAAATATATTTTGAATCCTTTTTTTTTTGATTTTGTCATTTTTATCATCTTAAAAAAACTTGACACAGAATGTAAATCAAATGTAAAAGAAATTCCTTACAAAGTAACTATGTATAAAGATATATACATTTAATTATATGATTACATGAAAATAATATAGCAAAATGACTATAATAATAAAAGACTTCTAAGGGCTAAAAGTAGGAATGTATGCAGTCAAATGCAATGCAAAAGTTTGAACATCCTCAGTCAAAATATATGTTTTGTTACTTTCCTAAGTGAAAATAAGTAAACTATCCTCTACAGAGAACACATATGGGATTTTTTTTATTTCTGTTTATTTGCTAGAACATGTTAAAACATATTGGAGAAAACTTAATTTTATAATAATAATTTTTGCACAGTTCACATTTAATGTTTTATTTCTCTTCAATATGTTAAATTCAGCTAATAAACAGTAACAGTGCATTAAAATGTACAGAAGTGTGTTCTCTGTAGAGGGTGTGTTAACTTATTTTCACTTAGAAGATCAACAAAACAAATTTTGTACATGACTGTATGTGTATGAATTTACTGAACTTTTGATATAAGATGTAACATAGTTTGTCAGCTTATTAAATAATATTTGAAGACACGAGCAAACTACCTTGAAGAACCTCATAACTTTTTTATTCATTTATATCATCTGAATACACCAGCTGTTCTTTACCTTGGCTGAACATTTCACATTGAACAGACCAAAAGAAAGAGCCAAAAATGACCTTTTATAAAAATGTTGTGATATAAAGTGTCAATATCGAAACCTTTTTGTCAGCACAATCGCCACAGGCACAGTTTTCCTCCATTGTGTCTACACTAATGTCCTTATTGTGGAAACCGTTCTATACAGTGTCGCTGGACATTTCACTCAATGGGCCGTCACTTCACTACAGCAGATCCTCTGCATAAATGCTACGATTCATAACAACACAGAGTGAAAAGCCAGCACTGTCGCTGACTGTTCTACACGAAGAGTCGAGTTTCAGTACCAATAACTGGTACTGACTAGAGGAGCAACGTGTGTGTGTGTAGATATATATACCTTTTTGAAAAGGGTTCTATATAGCACCATAAAGGGTTCTTCTATTGCTGAAATGTCAATACACACAAAAACATGCTATGTGCACATACATATATATATATATATATATATATATACATATATATATATATATATATACCATTTTTTTGTGTGTATTGACATTAGAAGAACCCTTCTTTGGTGCTATATAGAACCCTTTTCAATAAGGTTCCATATAGAAACTTCTACAGCACATTTTCACTTATTGTGCAAAGTGTTCTTTGAGTGTTCATGGTTCTGCATAGAACTATTCTCTTTAGTAAAGAACCCTTAAAAAACATCTTTTTAAAAGTGTATTTTTTAATTAAATCATTAAAATGTTCATATTTGTATGGGTTAACAGTGGTTTATTATTTTGGGATGTCCCCTTACTTTTTAATAAGAAACATTTTTAACAACTAAAGAAAATCTGAAATAGTGTAACGTGCCAGAACGATTCAGACGCTCGCGGATGAAAAAGGGAAAAAAGGCTTTACTAGTTAAACCGTGATCCAGAATCAGAGTCAGGTAACAGGCACAGGTCAAATCCAACAGAGACAAAAAGTACAAACAAACAAACTAACAACTGGCGATCAAAGTCCAAAGGGCAAAGGCAAAAAGAGCAAAGAAATTACAGAAAATACAGAAAAGAAGTCGGATCCAGAGGCAGCAGTATCAGAAATAACACTCAGTAGCTCTGGAAAGATACAATACCTCACAATGAACTAACCTAAACTCGGCCTTATACTAACTCTGACTGGACAAACGAAGACAGAAACAGGTGATGCTGATTAGTATTCAGGAGAGGCGGAACGGTGATTGGAGCACGGTGGAGGGTCAGGAGTCACATGATCTCCCAGAGGATTCTGGGAGATGGAGTCCATGGGGGCTTCAGAGCCAGAGGGATGCATGACAAATAGCTCCTTTCAGGCAGTAAAAGAGTAAACAGAAGCGCTCCGGTGTCCATAGTAGGCTGAGGCTAACCCCAAAAGGCCGGCCATTCCTTTATGTCCACTAAATAACACAAATAAATAACACAAATAACACATAAAACAAAGCAGACCACTTCTGGTGAAACTGACTAGACAGTGGGAGGTGATCGGGGGTCTGCTGCATTTTCATTTTCATTTGAAACGTGGCTGAAACATCCCTGACTCAGCCATTCAGCTAAAGGGACAACATTAGTATGGCTTGCACAATTTGTACGTCGCATGATCTGCACTTAATTGTTGCTTATCAGTAAAATGGTTATGACAAAACTCATAGTTTAGAAAGAATTTCAGCCAGTATACATACTGGATAAACTGGTGTACCACCCACTACTATTCAGAAGTAGATTAAAACACACTGTGGCTCACTTTCCTGAACAGAGAATAAGCCTAGTCCTGGGGTTAATCTTTGTCAGGGAAACCAAACCTAAATGCAGAAACGTGGCTGGAGTAACAATTTACACATTAGCGGATTTCTGACAACAAATACAGCACAAGCTTTTTTGGACTTTTAGGTTGAAAATTGCTTAAGAATTTTCTTTCGGCCTAAAAATGATTGCATACTTTATTGAATTTTAATATAATGCATTTAATCAGTTTAATTCTAAAACCAAGTGAATTGCCACCATCAGATCAATACAACGTGATTGTATGATTCACTGTTGTATGTGGTAAATCCTGTTCTTTTTTAACAGTGTAATCTGAGCTCATTCCTCTCTTGATTTGAAGTAATCCCAGCTGCGCACAGATAATCTAAAACAATGGAGAGAATTAGCAGCCTCAGGGATTAAGCCTGGACAGACAGACACCAAAACAATAGCATGAATCCGTGCCTGAAACCGGAAGCTGAAAACAGATTGTCACCATGCAACTGTAGATGGGAAATACACTGAAACGCACTCACTATCCACTTTATTAGAAACATCTACCTTGTATTTCCATTTACTGGCCACTTTAGTGCTAACATCTAACTTATAGGTCTATTATACAGGTGTACAGTTACTGTAGCCTGTCTGTTGCTGTACAATTTATCAGCCCCTCTGCCTCATTCGTCATTGGTCAGTTTCTGACCACAGGACCACAGATGCTGGGGTTTTTGCACGTCAGTATCCTTGACAGTAATGAACCATGACTATCAGTGCTAGGCCTTCAGTTTGGGCCATAAATGTCAAATTATGGTCATAAGATGTGAAAAAACACCTTTGTAATAATACAAATTTCTGCTTGCTCCTCTATGGAATTTCCAATTTTATGTGAGCTAACACTGATGCACATCCGTTCTAGATTAAACATGGACATTTGAAGCTTGTAAAAGACTTTCTGTGAGTTTTATCTGACGTGTGTTACAGACATTAACATATAATTTACTCTGTATCAGTTTCACAGTGACTCTTTCTGTATAGAGTCCTGACACAGAGCTGCTACTGTTTTCCATTTCTAACAACTGACTGACGCCTGGTTAGACTTCGGCTCACATTCGCAGTCAGTGACTTAAGAGGTAGAGTGATTGTAAATCAAAACTTGGTTTGGCTGTATAGGCCTACCTAGATACCACATAGAGAAACATCCTGACCAGATAATTAATCATTTAAAAAAAAAAACTTTTTTTCCAACTATAACTTTTCAATGAAATAAGAGTATTACTACAATACCTGCTGAATTTAAATACTCATTATGATGCTATGAAATAAAAATCAACTTAAATAATGATAAATTAGGCCTTTTCTGAATGCACAGAAGGCCCTGATGGTTCCCCACTGGTCATCGCTTGGTTGAGAGTGGTCAAAAATCCAACAATATCCAGCCAGGAGCAGATCTGATGAAGCGTTAAGGCTTATTTACACTCCCTTTATGTACAAAAAAGAACACACCCATTTCAAGCGATGTAACCATCACTGCCCACATACTTCCATGCGTCCTTTACGTTTGCATGGATATTAAGTGTGTTAGTATATCCACTAGAGGGCAGTCCAGAGTAAAAA
The DNA here is from genome assembly GCF_904425465.1 of Colossoma macropomum. Lineage (NCBI taxonomy): Eukaryota > Metazoa > Chordata > Actinopteri > Characiformes > Serrasalmidae > Colossoma > Colossoma macropomum. The sequence goes on from NW_023494807.1 coordinate 27,867,150, forward strand.
GTTTCTGACAACAACAAACACGGAGACGGTGGAGGAGGTTGTAATAGTGTACCAACTACGAAAGAGACGAAAGAGGCACCAGTGTGGACTGTGGTGGTCTGTGAGGCCATTAAATGTGACATACAATTCTTTTCACTTATATTACCAGTGAGAGAAATTGCCATCATGTCTCGCATGAACTATTGGCTACACTGCCCCCCTGGCTTCCGGTGGTCCTGCTCCGTTTTGTCTGTATCTGTAAGCTTTTAGAGAACTTGCACAAATACGGACAAAATGGATGCAGAGTACAAACCGATGGTTTGTCCATATCCAAATCTGTTTTTAACGTTGAGCATAAATGAGCCTTTAGAGGATGGCTAACACAAACTGTGCATCAACAGGGGCAGTCGTGGGCTGGAGGTTAGGGAACCAGCCCTGTGACCGGAAGGTCGCCAGAGCCAACAGTACGTGACTGGGGTGCCCTTGAGCCAGGCACCTAACCCCCAACTGCTCCCCGGGGAACTGCGGATAGGGCTGCGCACTGCGCAGAGTGTGCTCACTCGCTAGTGTGTATGTGGTGTTTGCACGGATGTCTTAAATGCGGAGGTGAAATTTCCCCATTGTGGGACTAATAAGGGTCACTTAATCTTAATCAACAGACAAGATACAGTCTCTAGCTACAGAGCTACAAGAGGTTTCTGATAAAGTGGCCAGTATGTGTGAGTCAAACCTACACTTGATTTCGCTCTTCAATAGGAGTGAGTGTTAGTGAGTAAATGACTGTGGGAAGGATCCACAGTCTGACATCATTAAAAAGCAACTGTAAGTGATCTGATTAATTCCAGTCATTTTACACTCACCCACTCACTCTCTGACTCTCAGCCGGCTTTTCCATCATCTTTATGGGCCGGTGGTGTGTGAGGGTTTCCTGAGCCGCGCTGCGGCGAAGTGTGGAGAGATTCACTTTATTACTGCTGCTGGAATTCATTACTGGAGCTGTAATGGCTCAGCTGGTGTATGTGCTGCGTGTGCTGCAGTGAATAGGCTGAAGGAGAACAGCTGAGAACTGAGCAGAACCACACAGAGCGCTGTTACCATCTGTTTCTCGACATGATTTGTTAGACCCCCACAGGACCACCACAAAGCAGGTACTGTTTCGGTGGTGGATCATTCTCAGCACTGCAGTAACACTGACGTGGTGGTGGTGTGTTAGTGTGTGTTGTGCTGGTCTGAGTGGATCAGACACAGCAGTGCTGCTGGAGTTTTTAAACACTGTGTCCACTCACTGTCCACTCTATTAGACACTCCTACCTTGTCAGTCCACCTTGTGGATGTAAAGTCAGAGACGATAGCTCACCTGCTGCTGCACAGTTTGTGTTGGTCGTCCTCTAGTCCTTCATCAGTGGTCACAGGACGCTGCCCACAGGACACTGTTGGCTGGATATTTTTGGTTGGTGGACTATTCTCAGTCCAGCAGTGACAATGAGGTGTTTAAAAACTCCAGCAGCACTGCTGTGTCTGATCCACTCAGACCAGCGCAACACACCACCACCACATCAGAGTTACTGCAGTGCTGAGAATGATCCACCACCCAAATAATACCTGCTCTGTGGTGGTCCTGTGGGGGTCCTGACCATATAAGGACGGGTTACGAGGGCATAATAAATTACAAAGAGAAACAGATGGACTACAGTCTGTTTAACTGCAAAATGCAAATCCAAAGTGGCCAGTGAGTGTATATGATGCATATGGGACACATTATTATTATGCATATGTAATTACATATATATAATACACATGGGACATATTACTGTTACATATTGGAACTTACATGTATTTACTGCATACTGGCCATACTATTATTACATATATGTTATTACATGCATATTATACACACATAGGTACATTATTTCATATAGTTACTTATACATATGTGCGCGTATATAATCATAGGTCAAATGTCAAACTGTTTTGTGCTGTTGTTTGACCTATGTGTTTGTGTATACAGTGCATGTGTGAATGTTTGTGAACATGTGCACATATGTATGTGTTGGTCAGTCCAAGCTGCAGAATAAATGTCTCTGGCTGAAGACATGCTTTCACCCTCTTTATTAGTAAAATGCCCTCCACATGGTCATGGCCGTCTGTGGCTGGCTGGGCCCATATGTCCAGTTCGGCCTGCTGGGAAAATTCTCTGGATCTGGTGGACGGTTGTGCTGCCAGCCTGCCGTGGCTTTAAGCACACAGACCACGCACAACTATCAGATACACACCATATGTGAAATTCCCAGCATTCTTTGGCAACACGGATGAATCGGTGGCCTGGATGGACTCTCGAGTCACAGTGGACGCAATTTACAAAAGTAGCTGCTAAAAATGACCAAACCAGGGCAGAAGTCAAACAAGCAGGTCTAATACACAACTGGACTTAGGCTACGTTCACATTACAACCTTTGGTCGGATGGTATGTGACTCATACCGCAGTGCAGGTGGGGCAATGGTGCACTGGAAGTTACGATAATTTAATAATATTTATTAGAGCACCAACTTTGGTTGAGACACTGCAACGCTGAGTAAATAAGCAAAAATTACTTTCGTCATTTCATTTCATTCACTACAGGTATTTGTTTTTACATGTCAACCTATTAAAAGTCCATTGTAGTTATGAGACATAAATATAACTATATACATATAGGATATATTATAATTGCATATAGATATGTATAGAACACACATGGAATATGTTTTGGTGACATACATTTACTTACAGATATAGTATAAGTGGGCATATTATATATATATATATATATACATATACGTATATATATATATACATATACATATATATATATATATATATATATATATATATATATATATATATATATAATAACATGCCCATTTATATATATATATAATATATACTATAAGTGGGCATGTTATTTTATATATATATATATATATATATGTCTATATATATACATACATATATATATATATATATATATATATATATATATATATATATATATATATACATATACACATACTAAATATATATATGTTACAAAAGAATACTTATATTTATATAATACAAATGGGACATATTATTGGTACATGTAGGTACTTATACATAAATAATACATAGAACATATAGAACATATATTATTTCATATGTTTATAAAACACTATTGAACAATTATAGCTATGTAACAATGCAACATAATTACATGTAATAAATTGTATAATTATGTAACAGTATTATATAGATACTTACATTTATATGTATATTACAGACATCTCTAGAAGTAAATCTCTACATTTCATGAAGTTTGCTCCACTTTGACAGTGAGTTGCTCTTTTAACGTTATAGTTGTAAATAAAGTGAAAGAACCAGGTTCATCACTAATTGTATGACTTGTATGGGTCAGTATGGCCATCCAATTTCAGACAGGCCTGCTTAAGCTATAAGCCTGCATAGCACACATGCAGTTCCAGTAATGTGATACCTCTAGTTTCATAGACCCTGCCATAGCCAATCGGCGGCTATGTTTTTGTTTTTTGTTTTTCTGCAGGAGCTTATGCTAAGGCTAAGAAATGTATTTATGCTAACAGCTAAGGCCCAATAAACCAGATATAGCAGTCTGGCTGTTACAGCCTAATCCAAAGTGAGAGGCACAGCAAATCCTGGTGCGGGCTGTGTGAGTATGTGTGTGTGTTTTGGGCGTTGACCAGGGCTGCGCACGTAACAGTGTGACCACATCCCACATGAGGAAAAAAGTGCTGTTGTACTTTCTCCTGCAGGCTGGAGCCAGAGAAGTAGCTTTGGTCAAAGGGCCAGCTCTGCTGCTGGAAGGCCCTGGTGTCTGGTTGCTGCTGGAAAAAAAAAACAAATGAAGAGAATAAAGAGAAAGCAAAGGAGAACAAAAAACACCCAGCGCTGCCACACAGCCTCCTTGGCAGACTCAGCTTAGTGAGCTTTTACTGGTCTGCACAAAGGAGACTTCTGTTTCAGAGAAGGGACACTGTGTGTGCGTTTCTTTTCTTACTTTTAAATGACCAAACTGTCCCAGTGGTGTAGGAACGCCATCAGGATTAACTGTCAAAGTTAACCATTTCTTTTCGGTTCCAGAGATTAAGATTAAACATAGGTACTTACATGTATAATACACATGGGGCATGTTATTAGTGCATAAAGGTATGTAAAGGTTCGTAAGTGCGTAAAGGTTTTATCTTATATATAAATATATGCTGCAAGAATTTGATTGATTCAAATGGGTTCATCATTTGCACATTAATAAAATACAGGGTGATTCAAAAAGAGATTTTCATCGGCAGTGAACCTCCAACAGCTCAGAGCGTTCGTCGTTGGTTCCACAACACTGGATGATCTCCGAAATCACACTGAAAGAGCCGTGAGTGCAGAAACACCCGACATGCTCAATCCAGTATGGGATGAATTTGACTGTGGCGTTGATGTTGTCCGTACAGCTGGAGGAGGTTCATATTGAGCACTAGTAAAATTACATAATAAACTTTATGCTCATTTAAACCATTTACAGTTTACTGCATTGATCTGTAATGATTTACAAGTCAAATAAATCATTTTGAAATTGGATGAATCTTTTTGAATCACCCTGTATATTACCTCAACCCAACTACTGCAACTAATGTGATGGACAAAATAGTGTTGATGTAATATATCAACATCAGTGTCAATATTGTATTCAAATTGAAATGGTGTAAACATTTGAATCAAGTATATTCAATGCAGCACTGTTTACAGTATAAGACGTAAGACACACTAAGGCTAATAACATTAAGCTCCAGGGACTGGAGCTGTAAATGAGCTAGTTTGCAAACATTTAACACCATTTACTGGTGGGTTAATTAATGTGCACTCTCCCTGAATGTATAAATAAATAAATAAATAAATAAATAAATAAATAAATAAGATGTTATCTCACTCTTTAGCTCAGGTGGATTTTAAGGCACAGTTGTCATTGCTGCACTTCAGCTCCATTCATTCCACAGCAGCACTTGAGTGGAAGAATGGATGACTCCATTCATTCCCACTGAATCGCTCTCACAGCAGCACTCCTTACAGCGGGACTGAACAGCAGCTCTGTTTCTTAAACACAGCCATTGTGAGGGAGCGTAGAGTAAGGTGATCTTACAGGAGAACGGAAAGGGTGGGAAAGGCCCCTTAAAGGAACAGTTTAGGGAAAAATCACATGTACACAATTTCCCCCGACCCCAAATGTAGTTGATCATCCAAGTTTGTTGTCTGAAGTTTGCTTCTTTACTTTTGCAGAAGAGCTCTGAAGAAGCTAATGTAGCTAACAATTGACCCCTTACATGGCCAGTGCCCACCGAAGGGCCTAAAGTTTTACCATACATTTCTTTAACCTAAGAATAGCTCAACCAGTTTGCATTGAAGAATAATAAGCCTTAATATGTAATAAGCCTGGGATTTAATGGGGTTAATAAGCATATGACCAACAATTGGTATGGCACTAACTGCATATCTTAAACATCACACTCTTGCCTCAAACTGTTTGGAATTATTAAGTAACCTCAAATACACTTACTTATGTTCTACATCAGTTCTACATCAGTTTGAGGGTTATTCCTAGAACCTTTACATTATGCAGACGTTCTTTCAACTTTAAAAAGGTTCCTCACACTCACGCACTTTATTTACAAAAATGGAAGGTTCTTTAGGGAACCAAGGGTTTGTAGACCAGTTTTATGTTTAAATGTTAGCTTAATATTGAACAAATAAGGTTGTCGTGCTATTTTTTGTCAAGTCAGAGATCTATCCTGTAAAAGGGGATGTCCTCTGTTTTTAATTTTAAAATTTTATGCATAATCCAGTGGTTGTGATGTAAACAAAGTCATTCATAGTGGTTTGGTGTGAAACGATTCATTGTAGAGAAACTTACTGATTCAGATGTCTTTACAGTGGTGGTGATAGGAACCAGGGGTCACAATGTCTACAACACAAATATAGCCCTTTTATTTACTATCTAATCCCACCAGGGAACCTACACGTGTCTTCTGAATTTATATATGTTGATCAATGTTGATGATAAAATAGTGATAAATCTGAAAAAAAACTTTAAAATTTTGGGGACTATTTTGCCTCGCAACTCCCTGCATGTACCCCTCCACCGTAAAAAAGATATTAAAACAAGTTTTAGGCCAAAACCTTCTCAAAACTATCATAAATCAATGTCTCAGGCATCACACAGCATATTCATAACCATTCCTTGTAATGATGTATATATATCTGCTTGAGGTTTTAAACTCTTCAGACGTCTGGTTCCTATCACCACCACTGTGAACCATTCTGACTGTAGAACAGAGCATTTCACATCAAACCACTCTGAATGCCTTTGTTTACATCTTAGTGGTTTAATTATACAGGAATATCGTCCCTTTTAACACGAGACTTTAACTGTTAAACAGTAAATGTTCTCTGTGTGGAAAAAGTAGCTCCAGACGTGCCTGGTTGAAGTCTGGAGCTCGCCGTCTCGTCTGACAAACCTGTCCAATAGCGGTCGTTTGATGTGGCCCTTAGTTATGCTAATCCCAAACTGCTTCTGTCTCTTTATTCCCCCCTCACAGTGGAAATAAGCTATTCAGTGGTATCATTTCAAGTCGGCTTCACTGAAAAGCACCTTTGATGTTTGCTGACTGATAATAGCAGACAAATAAAGCTCAGTAGACCTGGAGAAGGGATGTAATTCTCATGCTATTGTACTGCTCTCACTTCAACCTAGTAAACCGTATTGTGATTGGCCATAGAAAGAGCATTTATTCAATAGAACAGCAGCTACATGCCGTAGTATAAGTATGTTTGCTGTATTATCAACTGTGGTCTTGAATGAGTAAACTGAATTTTAGTAGCTGCTTCTGCTCAATTACCTAAACTGTTATTTACTGTTGTAAATATGAGGCATTATGTGACCTTAGCTTATTAAACATGTGGATATAAAATGATCTGACCCATATTCCTGTGCAAAAAGTCATTTATTTCATTTCCAGTAAGTGCAAGTTATTCATTTTTCAATGTTGGGAAGAAAAGCAGAAAACATAATTAACAGAGAATTACAAAGAAGCTTCAATAACTAAATATAATATCACATTTTTCAGTATTTTCAGACGATTTTTCAAAACAATAAAACTTCATTTTTCAGTTTCAACATTTTATATGTTGTCTTTGTACTATTTTCAATTAAATACAGGGTCTAAATGAATCAGCACTGCATTCTGTTTTTATCTATATTTTGCACAGCGTCCCAATTTTTTTGGAAACAGGGTAATAAAACTGATATGCAGAATGAAGTTCTAATAAAATAAATATCCAGAATGCCTTAATATTTGAAAAACTTAAACAATTTCTTGTTGTTGCTAACTTGATATATTGAATGAAAGAGGTGCCTGGCGTGTAGTATTTAATTCTACTGTGTTAGTTATTACTGAATAATGTAACAGCAATTATTCCAGACTTTTGAACAGAGCACTTTAGAATTAGGTAAATTCAAAGCATCATGAATTTCAGAGCACTGTTGTTTGACTCCCCTGATAACCTGACAGATGAAAGGTCCGTTTTTTGTCTGTAAGGTCAGGTGGTCTTCACCTTGGGGCTCCTCTAACTCACTAACTAAAGCTGCTTAGGGTGCCTGAGTCAAGCTGAAATCCTGCTCAGTGCTGCAGATAAGCTGTCTTTCAGCAAAAGCCGAACATGCCCACTCACCTACCATCTCAGTGAGGCCTACCCGCACGCTGAGGATGAGCGGTCTGTGATGATCTGAGCTGTGCAGAAGTGTTGATAGGATTTCAGCTGGTAGGCCAAAGTCTTACTCATCACATCACATCCTCACTCATCTAACGCCAACTATACCCAGAGTACACTGAGTACTAATTGAGTACATTGATTACACTGACTACTCTGACTACGCTGAGCACACTGACTACATTGAGTACATTGATTACACTGACTACTCTGACTACACTGAGCACACTGACTACATTGAGTACATTGATTACAATGACTACTCTGACTACACTGAGCACACTGACTACATTGAGTACATTGATTACACTGACTACACTGAGCACACTGACTACATTGAGTACATTGATTACACTGACTACTCTGACTACACTGAGCACTCTGACTACACTGAATACACTAAGTACACTGAGTACACTGACTAAACTGACTCCACTGACCACACTGAGTACACTGACTACTTTGACTACACAGAGTACACTGAGTAGATTGACCACACTGAGTACACTGAGTACACTGACTACATTGACAACACTGGGCACACTAAGTATATTGACTACATTGAGTACACTGAGCGTACTGACTACACTGAGTACACTGAGTATACTGACTACACTGAGTACACTGATTACATTGACCACACTGAATACACTGAGTGTATTGACTACACTGAGTACACTGACTATACTGGCTACACTGAGTATATTGACTACATTGAGTAGGTTGATTACACTGAGCACACTGAGTAGATTGACTACACTGAGTATATTGACTACATTAAGTACACTGACTATATTGACTATACTGAGTACACTGTGTATATAGACTACACTGAGTACACTGAGTCTATTGACTACATTGAGTACACTGACAATATTGACTACACTGAGTATATTGACTACATTGAGTACACTGACAATATTGACTACACTGAGTATATTGACTACATTGAGTACACTGAATATATTGACTACATTGAGTACACTGAGCACACTTAATATATTGACTATTAATATATTGACTTATTTTGCCCCGTCCCAACTTTTCTGAGTGTGTTGCAAATTCAAAATGTATTTATATTTACAAAATACAATCAAGTTGGTCAGCCAAAACATTCAATGTCATTTTGTTGTGCTTTTATCAGTTAAATAAAGGTTTAAGAGAACTAACAAATCACAGATACTTTTAGCATTATTTTCACAAGTATAAATGTATATATTAGGGTTTGGGACAGACAGCTCCCAATAGAAAGTACCCTATAAATGATTTCATACATATTTAGTTTATTACTATCTCTTCTGACACTTTGGGTTTAAACAGATCACAACATAATCCTTGTAAATATCTAAGGTCTAAAACCTTAATTGCTTTTTTCCAATGTAATTTTTTGTAATTACCTAATTCTTTAGAATTGCCCTAATATCTTACTATTGAGACCTTCTGAATGCATACAAAATAAATATAATTTAAAATTAACATAACACCTTAAACGTAGGCAGAGCACGAACAGGTCAATTAAGACATCATATGTCACTCTCAGCCCATAATGGAGGCAGTGCTGCTTCTCTGCTTCCCTGTGCTCGAGTTTCCAGTCTTGAAATTGTGCCATGAGACTTCAGTTCAGGGTGTTTCTGCAGGGGACTGCAATGATGGACTTAAATAAAACCTATAACATCAACACAGTTATTGTCAAATGTGAGTAAACTGAAAGACAATCCTGTGCCGATGTGATATATTGTATTCATGCGGTAATGATGAACACATTTGAATCATGTCCATTCGGTGCAGCTGCCTTGGGAGAGGCCGAACCCCCTGGTCATGTGACCCTGCAGATCAATGGCTGTTTGGCTGTCCACCAGGACATTGATTCAGTCTGTGCAGAAGGGGTGACCTCTGCTGACCCCTGGGCTGATTAAAATAAAGGGAGTCCACTGCAGGCTGAGCATAGCCATTTAAATTCTCTGTCCATTCAGAGAACTGGACGTAATGAGAGCTCCTCTACTCTCCTCTCCAAACTAACGGACTTCTGCTCATACTGCTTCAAACTTAAAGTTTATCCTAGGTGTATACGGTTGTAATAATTATAATACATATTATTTATGTAGCATCAAACAAGTTTACAAAGCGCTAGTTTAAAAATGTTTAAAGTGACAGAAATAAAAAGACAAAATGTAGTAAAATAAAAAAAATGTTTATAAATAAATAAATAAATAAATAAAACTGTAAAAATTGGCTAAAAAACATTGATCCTATTTAAATGCAATAATACAGGGTGTCACAAAAAATTGACATCATTTTGTAGTCTAATAACAATTCTCCCTCAAATGATCTCAAATTTTAACAAAATGTGTAAAAACTTTAAAAAAGTTTAATTTCTAATGTTTTTTTTTCAGGTTGAAGATTGGCGTTCACTAGAAATGAAAAGGCATTTTGTGTGTTAGAATATGCTCAAACACAGTCAAACACAGCGTGCAGCGGCATTTTCAAAAAAATTCAATAAAAATGCACCAACTGGAAAGCAGATTTGGACATGGCACAAAAAATTCAAAGAGGAAGGCTGTCTGTGCAGCGCAAAGGGATCTGGACGACCACCAGTATCAGAAGATATTACATTTGTGAAGCTGTGAAATCGGTTATAAAATCTACATCCCTCTGAATTTCTTGTTCGAATTTTAATAAATAAATCTTGTATTGTTCAACATGAAGCCTATTTAATTTGGTTTGCCCAGGACATGTAGTTACTCAGATATTTACATCTCAAATGATGTACATTTTTTTGGGACACCCTGTATATATTTTTAAATATTTTCCTAAGTTTTGTCAGTCACTCTCAGGTACACACCCTGAAATGCCCTTTTGTATTTCCTTTTTGTTCCTCAATGAAATCCTAAAAAATTCAAGAATGTGCATAATTATGTAAAACAAAACTATGTAAAGTACATAATTATTTAATTACATTTAAATAACTAAACTGAATCCATAGCAAAACAACAATAACTCTACACTTCTAAGAGTGATCTGGATTTTCACTTCACTGTAGTATTTATTTGCTTATTTATTTTCATATTTTTATTTTACACTGAAAAAGTTTTTTTGACAAATAAAATCTCCAGTCCACTCCAAACACCTACTTTTTACCAGCCTAGATTGATCACAGGCCTACCCAGTCAAATAGGGAAAGAACATCTATTGATGCTGTGTTATTTTTCCTTGTCTTTGTGTCATCATTGGGCCCCGCCCCCTCATGGCAGTAAGCTTTAGCCCTGGATGCTTCGGTTTTGGGTTTTAAGTTGGCCTGATGTAATGACATTGCAGAACAGCACGTTTGGAAACTGTAAATACCAACTTTTTCATTGTTTGTGCCTGCGCTCATTGGCCATTTTATCAGAAACATCTAAAATTTAGGCGCACTGGACAGGTTTATGATTACAGACTGTAGCCCATCAATTTCCATAATTAATAAGCCCCCTCTATGAGACGTGAAACATCGACAGGGTAGAGAATGCACAAATATAAAATATCAGTCACCGGAGTTAAGTTGCGTCATCCTCACTGACAGCAATCAGAGGTAAGATATAAATAAAAAAAGAATACTTTTCCATGTCTGCTGCGGCAGTATGCTTTAGCTAGGATGTTTGATGGTTTGGCTTTTTACGTTTGCTGCTCTTCTCTGTCTTTCTGAGCATTTCAGCTGATTTTAATTGATGTTGTCTTCGCTGGTGTGAATGTTTTGCTTGTCAAGAGCAGATGCATTTATAAGTCTTGCATTGGTTGTTGGGTTTATGTGCTCTTGTTAACGTGTGCATAATCTTGCTATCGTTTTGTCTTGACTTGAATAAAACTTAAAATGCGCTTATATTGGTGGCGTGCCCAGCGCTGTGGTTAGTCTACTGCCATTGTGGTGCTGCATAGGTCTCATGTAACTTGCTGTGAACACCAAAAAAAGCCATACTCTAAATAGTGATGTGTTAAATGACAACACACTAACTTGTGTTCCTGATTTTAACACTTAAAGTAACCCAAAATGGTTTATCCATAACAAGGTATGGAAATATTTCAACACATTTTGTGTTAAAAGTAACACAAAATGTGTCGTCTTTAGTTGGAGACAGTGTTATTTTTTAACACACTGCAGGTAGACAGGGGCCCACCAAATATCTATTGCCCATGGGTCTGGGCCTGTATCTAGGTAGACACAGCTAAGTAAGCTCTCCTATTGGTTAGGACTTCAGGAGCTGAACTGAAGGCCTTACACATCAGATTAACCACCATCATAATTAGGAATTGAACATGCAACCAACCAATTTTGTGAGAAAAAAATGTCACCGTAGACCTTCTGGACGTTCTAGATACGTCACTGATTGTGAATACGAGTTGCAGTCTAACCAGGTTTCAGTCAGTTAGAAATGGAAACAGCAGCAGCTCAATGTCAGTCACTGTGAAACTGATATAAGGTCAAATATGTTAATGTTACAAGCTTCAGATAAAACATGGAATACCTTTTACAAGCTTCAAACAGGCCCAGCTAGTCATGGTTCACCATGTGTACAGTGTGTTTACCACGAGCCTGTGCTCTGTGTTCTGTGTTAATGTACAGGAAAGGCTGGCTGGTCTGTGGGCCGACAGCTATCAACTCTCTCTGACAGGAAGGTCACCTGAACTGCACGGGCTCTGACCATTCACTCTGCTGAGCACATTGACCATTCACCCAGAACACATCTCCTCCGTCACATACAGACTGCCTGCAGGCTCAAGGCCTGTCACAGACCACCAACCCGTATGCCTTCAAAGACAAATGCACCTCACCCAGCCACACATGACCACGTGGAGCCACTTACTGAAATATCAGGCGAAACTGTGACTGGATCTGGCTTAAAGGGCATCTGAAAACCGAATTACACTTGCTTTTTAGAAAAATAAAAGATATACAATGCAAACGTTGTTAAAGCTTCATTAATTGTACACATTGTAACCACAGCATCGCTTACCACAGTTACTTCCCTGCACTTGATACGTAAATAATACTGTATGTTGCACTTCTGGTTAGATGCTAACTCCATTTGGCTCTGTACCTGTACTCTGCACAATGACAATAAAGTTTAATCAAATCTAATCTAATCTAATTCTGGAGCCTGACATGCCACAAGTAACTGTTGCCCCATTAAAGGTGGAATGGAAAATTGAAATAAGAAGCTAGCTTCAGCTTTGTGGGTCCAACAGTGGTGAAACAAAGGCCCCTGGAAATTGACATACCCTCCAAAGCACAAGCATGTTTACATATAAAAAAAATCAAATGGGCAAATTTAGGCCTGGCTTAAGGGGAGCCCGTCTGCATTATTCCTTATATTTCAGAAAATAAAGATCAGAATGTGACCAAACTTAGAATGATTTTTTAAATTCAGGCCCTTTAAACGTACGTGTACCATAGGCAGAAATTAAATCAGAAATTCTACATCAAGACCGTTATGCATACTTTTGTGCCAGCAATATAATAATAATAAAAATCTGTCATTGTTTTGTACTAGACATCGTTTTCAGATCGTAAGAACATTTGGCATTATACAATTCATTGTCACACATTCACAGCCCTTAATTTCTTCTCAGAAACAACAAGTACTGGCAAAGAAAAATATCATAGGAGTTTACTGGTTGAAATGACCGAACAATACAAATCCTTGAAATAGTTTTAATTTAAAGATTTAGTACAGCATAAAACAAAAGTTCTTAATCATTTTAAATATTCTTTAATAAATAAGAAATACTAAATGAGTCACTGGTGGCTCCAACAACTAACTGATGCACTCATCTCCGCAGAAAATGTGCTCCTCAAATTCTTAACTGGCCACTGTATTGATTGAGTCCACTCGCTCAGCTTCTCTCCCTCTTTTACTTTACTTTTGCTTTTGGTCACCTTGTGCAGAATGATGTCAAACTGTGCTTTGGAAAGAAGTTTTTCCTTCTTTTTGCTACACAGAGGTTTTTTTTTTCATTTTTATAGTTCATAGTGAGTCACACTGTGTTCTAAACCACATCGACTTGTCTGTGTGGCCTAAATTAAGACCTGGATGTGGTTTAAGCGCATTGAGAGAAGTTGTGGGCATGTATTTGTGGAAACAGTTTGGGTGACTACTGACTTCCACTGCTTGTTAGCGCTGTAGGCATCTTTACAGAATGACTCATTTAATTTTTTTTAAATCAAACTTACACAATTCCACCAACCCTATACTAAGGCCCAATCCCACTTCTTCTTTTTACACCTACCCCTTGTTTTCGAGTCACCCGAGTCAACTGAGTTACAAGGGGTAGTTGTTGAAATCTTCCTCTATGAAATGGGACCCTCAAATAAAAAGAGCATTAATTCATTAACAGCTACTAGCGCTGCTCTGTAGGCGACCCGGCCCGTCTTCCGTCTGATAGCAGAGGAGGGTAAAGTTCAGCTCCTCACTGCTGGGCTTTAGTTACAGTTAGGGAATCATATGATCAGAGGTGTTGAATTCAGATCCAGAAAGTAAAAATCCTTCCCAGGATTTTGTTCCAACAGCCTGGCTTCTCTAGTTAGACCAAACCACCAGCAGAGCTGTCCAGGCAGTTGGAACAAAATCCTGGGAAGGATTTTTACTTTCTGGATCTGAATTTTACACCTCTGATCATATGCTTCCAAAGATAATTAATTCTTCAGTGATATGAAGCTGAAGTCAGATATTCACCAGCTTCTTGTTTGAATTTTCCCATTCCACCTTAAATGGTGCAGCAGTTACATTCTGCCACTTCAGGCGTCAGTACTGCTGGACTATTTAAGGTGGAATGGGAGAGTTAGCTAGGTAGCTACCAAGACATTAGCATACTACTTGTGTTTTTTATGCTTGTTATGAAGAAAATGACCATTATACATTGAAGCGACATTAAACTAAGATAAAACAGTGGTTATTGTAAATTTTTAACAGAGAAAATACTAAAATTTTTGGGTTTCTCTGGTCTCTTGTTCAGCCATCTTGCCAGTTTTTCTTTTTTTCTCATAACACTCGGTTTGGAGTCTCTGAAAATCCTCTGTTTGGAGAGCCATGTAGCCCTAACACTTCGCCCTACCCCTCTATCTCAACAAAAATTGTTTAGAGATTTTTCACTAAACTATTGCTGTAAAGTGGGTCCCAGCTCTTGCATCAGTGGCTGCTTTCTGTGTTTAATAATTACTGGCTGATGAATATTTTGCCTTGTTTTCCTCCTCTGATATGCTCCCACACAGAAACCGTCCATAATGGAACACTCATCTTCCAGTGAACAGTCACATTTCACAGGATGTTTATTGAGCTGAACCAGATAAAACCCATCTGCTGGCCACATGTTGGATTCCTCTCCACACTGTGAGGCCCAAGCTTCTCCAGGGGGAAGGCACCAACCTCATTACCAACAAAAACCTGTGAAATAATGAATTCACTCATTTTTAAGCTCAGCTGTGTGTCAAACAGCATCAGCCTGGACGCAGCAGAGTGGCTCAGAACAAGAGGCAGGAGAGAAGAAACAGCTGTTGAACAGACCAGGTCTGGAATTCCATTCATTCTGCTTTTCTGCTTCAACACTAACGTGTGAAGGTCTTCCAGAGTGGATAACTACTTATATAGCCACAATTTCCTGTACTTAGTCTATGTTCACATTACCAGGTTGAAGTGGCACAAATCTGATTTTTTCCCCTAATGTGACTCAGATCTGATGTTTTCAGAGCTGTGTGGACACACAAATCTGATCTTTTCAAATCCAATCTGAGCCACTTTCATATGTGCTCCTAGATCGGATACGTATTCAATTCGTGGCCATGCGATCTTAATGTGAATGCTCAGATCGGAATTCATGTGTCACCATTCAGCGTTACCATGGCAGCAGCGCCGAACAGAAGTTAAAGCCTGTAAACGGTGGAAAAGCAGCTCATCTCACCTTTTTCTCCTTCGTCTCGCTCTAATAATGAAGCTGAGAGCTGATCAGAGTTAATTATCTTCTCAGCGAAGCTCGTTCTGCTCGTTAGTTTGTGCTGATGATTCACGTGATTCATTCATGTGACGTTTCTGAGTAGGATGTGCTCATGAGGGTCATTTCAGGACGCCAGTTCGTCACATTAATGACTTGAATCTCTTACCTAAACGAGTGTGAACCATCATGTCAGAGAGATCAGATTTGAGCAAAAAATCGGATTTGAGCAATGAGACTTGTAATGTGAACGTAGCCTTAGTCTACGTTCACATTACCAGGTTGAAGTGACATGCAAATCGTTGATCGTTTGAAAATCCGACCTGAGTCACTTTCATATGTGGTCCTAGATCGGATACATATCTGATTCGTGGCCATGCGACCTTAATGTGAACGTTCAGGTCAGAATTCATGTGCTTTTTTTGTGCGTGCGCCATCATTCAGCGTTACCATGGCAGCAGCGCCGAACAGAAGTTAAAGCCTGTAAAAGCTGGAAAAGCAGCTCATCTCACCTTTTTCTCCTTCGTCTCGGTCTAATAATGAAGCTGAGAGCTGATCAGAGTTAAGTATCTTCTCAGCGAAGCTCGTTCTGCTCGTAGGACGTGCACATGCGGGTCATTTCAGGACGCTGGTTCGTTCACATTAATGACAGAATTGAATCACTTACCTAAAACGAGTGTCAGAGAGATCGGATCTGAGCACAAAATCGGATTTAAACAGTGAGGCTTGTAATGTGAACGTAGCCTCAAAGGACACTTAAAGGCTATTCAGTGAATATTAATACTGTTACCTACATTAACTGGCCGCTTCATTAGGTGCACCTCCTTGTTTCTACACTCATTGTCCATTTTATCAGCTCCATTTACTATATAGGTGCACTTTGTAGTTCTACAGTTACAGACAACGATCAGGACCACCACAGAGCAGGTATTATTTGGGTGGTGGATCATTCTCAGCACTGAAGTAACACTGACGTGGTGGTGTGTTAGTGTGTGTTGTGCTGGTCTGAGTGGATCAGACACAGCAGTGCTGCTGGAGTTTTTAAACACTGTGTCCACTCACTGTCCACTCTATTAGACACTCCTACCTTGTCGGTCCACCTTGTGGATGTAAAGTCAGAGACGATAGCTCATCTGCTGCTGCACACTTTGTGTTGGTCATCCTCTAGTCCTTCATCAGTGGTCACAGGACGCTGTTGTCTGGATATTTTTGGTTGGTGGACTATTCTCAGTCCAGCAGTGACACTGAGGTGTTTAAAAACTCCAGCAGCACTGCTGTGTCTGATCCAGACATATATTTATATGAAATGCATGTTTCATATAAACATTTCCTGACAGAATTCAGCAGCTGCCCATTGACTTCTATTATCAGTGTTTTTAGCATCATCATGTTTTCTGTTATTTTCTAAATGCAGGAAAAAACATTAAGTTATGTCTGCTGTGACTGACTGTGTGCTACAGATACAGCACATAGAGATTAGGTTGAAATTAGTGTTCCTTTAAAGGGGAATTGCACCACTTTTTAAAATTTCTGTGTAATTAAATCGATTTAGAGTGGTCTGGTGTGACATGTTCTACAGAAACAGTGGTGGTGATAGAAATCAGACATCTAAAGAATCACAAAATGGTTATGGATACACTGCCTGATGGCTGAAACATGTTTTTTTGGTCTAGAACGTATGTTTTTTGGCTGAGAGTTACTCAAAGAAACCATATTTTTTAGATTTACCTTATTTTATCATCATCAGCCTTACATATAAAAACTCAGAAGACTCGTGTAGGTTCACCGGTGGTTTTGGATAGTAAATAAAATGTCCATATTTGTGCTGTGGACATGGTTACCCCTGGTTCCTATCACCACCACTGTAAAGAAATCAGAGTCTGTAAGTTTTTCCACAACGAACCATTTCACACCAAACCACTCTGAATGACTCTGTTTACAGCTCACTCACTGAACTCTGCATACACTTTGAGAAATGAGTGGACTTCCTCTTTAAGGTCAGAATTAGAGTGGGTGGAAACTGACCGTGGATCAGCGAAACAGCGTAATCCTTTGCTTGGAGGTGAAAGTGTGGCTTGCTGTGTCATCCAACAGTAAGAAACGAGAACGTCACTGAGGAGGAAGAGCCAAACAGACACAAGGCAGCGCAGTAAGCTGATTAGCCGTCACGCCCAGAATAGAAGCAGGTCCGGAGTGACACACACATACACACACACACACCCACACACACAAGCATAGGTGCATGGACACACGCACACTGCCAGACCCCAGGAACCAGAAGTGATCCAACAAAATAACATTGCAGAGCAGAGGGGCTGCAATTTATAAATAGGGGTCTATAATTAGATGCTTATGTACTACCATTGACTGACTTCCATGATATTTGCTAGTACTTGCAAAGTATATTCACAAAGCTCTGCCTTTCTTGTTTACAGTTGTATGTTATGGTAGGCTGAATGCTGTATAAGAGTGCCACCTGGTGGTCAAACTAACACAGAGCAAGACAACACCAGTGTTCAGTGAGAGCTGCTGGTAAGGCCTTGAGTTCACCTGTCATACTGGTTTTAAATGCAAACTTTAAAACTGAATTTAACAGCAGGGGTGGAAAAAATAACAGATTGACTGTACTTAAAGGGGAATTCCACTAATTTTCCTTAATAATTCAGTGGTTAATATGTAAACAAAGTCATTCAGGCTGTGAATTTGATCTGAAATTGTTTACTACAGAGAAACTTATCATATTTCTTTGGAATATTTTCCTTACAGAATGTCTACAACACAAATATAGCCATTTTATTTACTATCCAAAACCACCAGGAAACTTACATGTGTCTTCTGAGTTTTTATATGCAGTGCAGATGATGGCAAAATAGTTTTTTTTAGGGACTGTTTTGCCTCTCAACACCCTGCATGTACTCCTCCATGGTGAATGCATTTTGCTGTTGTTGGATCAAAACCTCATATGTCCAAAACTGTAACTTTACAGGAGAAGGTAAAAACATACTGTACTTTTAATGTAAGTCAATGGGACTTTTGCCCAAGTAATTTTAGGTGATTTCTGTTGGTCCATTCATCATGGAATTTACACACAATATATAGGACCATTGGTACTTTCAAATTACATCAAAAACTGAGAAAAACAGAAACAATGCTCTTAACTCTCTACTGCACACATTATGAGAGCAATTGAAAAAAGTTCAGTTCACTTTTCTTGCACAAAATGGTCCTCGATATATTTTTTGGGACTTGATTATTAAATTCAAAAACATTAAAAATGATAATAATAATAATGTGTGCAGGGGTCCTTTTGGAGTATATTGCCTTGAGTCAACATTGTGCGACAATGGGTAAGAAATGAAGTGGTGAGATTTGGCTTGTGACCGGCTAAATCCATTCCACTGTCGCACAATGTTGCTTCTAGGCAACAAACACATTTCTGCAAAATCTCATGACAAAAAAATTGATACTCAGTGTTTAAAAAGAGGTTTAAAGAGGCAGTATGACCAAGCACATGCTTTTTATTGACATACTCAAACTCTTATCCTTCACTGTTAACCCTATCGTTGTCTTTAAATATGTATAATGTTATTGTAAAGTGAGGGAAATGAGTTTGTTGCCCTGAGGCAACATTGTGCAATAGAGGGTTAATTCATTTTTACATGCCCATTTCCCAATCTCTTTAAGAATTAAACAGGTTGGTTTATTACTCTGCCTCTAAGACTGAGGTAAGATCAATGAGCTCTGTTCTGATTGGCTGCCCTGTACTGTGCCTCCTTCAGAAAGAGCTGAAACACTCCTTATAACTTAAATGTGAATGGGGCAAAATGGGGCTAAATTACATGTAGATGAGTTGGTTCTTGTGACATCACAGAAACAATGAATTCAAAACAGGTTGTTTTTGGAGTTTAGTTCCCATATATAGACTTTATGGTAAATGGTGTGTTTTGAAACTTTAACAATGTTTACGTTGTACTTCAAATGGCTTTATTTCAAAAAAGTGAGGGTAATAAAAGGTTGTGGGTTCACTGGTGGTTTTGGATTGTAAATAAAATGGCTATATTTGTGTTGTAGTCATGGCGACCCCTGGTTCCTATCACTACCACTGTAAAGAAATCTGAGTCTGTAAGTTTCTCTACAGTGAATCATTTCACACCAAACCACTCTGACTGACTGTTTACATTTCAACCACTGAATTATGCAGAAATTTTGAAAAATCGGTGGGCTTCCCCTTTAATAATATACATTTCTGGTTCATTGAAAGTATTTCGGTAGTAGAAGAATACTTCGGTAGTGATTACCAGGCTGTGTATCATACTTGGTGTGTGTTTATACAGTCGTGTGCAGAAGTTTGTGCGCCCCTGGTTCAAATGACTTTCTAAGTGAAAATAAGTTTACACGCCCTGTACAGAGAACACACTTCTGAACATTTTATTACACATTTATTGTTTAAGTTTGTACTGTTTAATTGTGTTCACTGTCAAGGATGTGCTGACTAATTTTCACTTAGAGAATTAACAACAATATGTATTGTGACCAGAGATGATCAATTTTTTTTAAAGCTAAAATAAAAATTGCTATATACATTTCTATGCAAAAATCAGAGACCGCCCTTCATTTATTTCATTTCCAGCCAATTTCCAGTTAATAAGAACATCTTTTTTTCAGGAGATATTTCTAAGTAGATCAAATATAAGATAATCCGCTTGCATAAGGAGGAGAAAGTCAAAGTGAAAAAAACAGGAGTTTCCAAAAGTGTTCAGAAAAAGATCAAAAGCTGCAAAGAAAACGAGACTCCTAACAACCACCTGGAAGACCAGGTAGACACCAAAACTGCCCCCATCAGATAAACAGCACTTAAAGCTTTCATCTCTGAGAGAGAGGAGAAAATCAAGCTGCTTCAGATCTGAAAACATCCACAGGTGTTTCTGTCCATCCTTCCACTGTGAGAAGACGACTCAGCGCTGTGGGTCTGAAAGGATGTGTAGCTGTCAAGAAGAACCTCACTGAGAAAAGGAGACGGACACATCAAACAAAGAAGCTGAACAATGGACTGACCACCCCAGAGTCCAGACCTCAACACCACTGAATGTGTTTACATGCACCTAACTGTCCGATAACTGCAGAAAATCAGATTTTGTCAGCAATTCGATCAATGCGTTCACATACACTTGAGTACTCAGATAATGGGGAAACTCTGGGTCTACATGAGTCAGACAATAATCACATTTCTGCTCTGCAACCAGCAGAGCACAGAAGAAGAAGAAGACGTGGCGTAAACGTAACGTGAACTCAAACTTCATGCTGCACCACTTTACCTGAAAATATGAACATACATCATCTAGAAAATAAAGAATACTTAAATCCTTCTTTTCGTCAAGGATGTAGTCAGTTTCATCGTTGCTCCAAATGTGTTTTGCTGTGTCTCGTGGCGACACTGCTCGCTTATTTCCGGTACCGCCGTCTGTTTTCACGCATGTGCAGACCAAGAAATCCGAAAGAAATCAGAGTAAGAGTTTACATGCACTGAGAAATCTGATTACTGAGCTAAAATCCAGCCTCTTTATCAGATTTCAAGATCGGACTATGCTGTTTACATGACCATTTGAATAATCAGATAACTGCAGAAATCCGATAATGATCAGATTATTGAGTGCATGTAAACACACTCACTGAATGTGTTTAATTACTTCAGAAAATGATAAACCAACTTCTAAGACTGAACTTTGGAGGTGTGTCTGCAGATTCTTTGAGAAACTGAAAGTGAGTCTCCTGAAAAGAGCAGAAGCTGTAATAAAGGCAAAGATTGACACACTAAATACTAAATAATGAGATATTATATTTAGCTGTTGAGGCTTCTGTGTAATTTTCTGTTAAATATGTTTTCCCCAGTACTGAAAAATGGCTGTTTTTTCTTAAAAAAAATGAAGGGTAGTCCCTAATTTTCCACAGTACTTTCATTCTTTCTTTATTCATTTATGTTTAGCAGTCAATACGATTTACATCGAAAAGAATTAATGCATCAAAGTGACTTGATTCAAACGTGTACATTATTTTCAGAAGAATAAAACACACTACATCCACTCAGTTTTGGCAATAATCGATGTGATGTATTGATCCACTTGTGATGAATGATAGTACGTGAGTTAAACAGCTTATCGACTTTATATAAAGCACACTGTAAGGATGGTACTTATACTGGATCTGCCCTTGTTTGATTTCTATAGGCTCTATACTGACTTTTTGCTGGCGGTGTTGTTGTTCTTGCACCTTGCAGTCAAACCCTCAAGGTTTCGCGAGGTTAGCCATCACTATTAATCTCATTTGATGAGCCAAGCAGACACAATTCATGCATTCAAGGGCAATTAACGAGCTCCCTGGCCAATTGCTCTCTGAGGCTGTATCCAACACAGGACGTCCCTCAAGTGCTGCCGTTGGTAGGCAAGGCTGCTTCTGCTTTAGTTGGTTGAGCGGCAACAAAAGGCAGACTGGGGGGGCAACAATGCCTAGAGAAAGAGCCTAATAGTGGGGGGTGTTTTGTTGCCCCCTCCTGCCCCTCCCCCTCCCTCCCCTGGGCCGTTTTCACCCTCACTGCTGATTCTTCTATTGGACACAGCTGCCCGGCTCTTTGTATTTGAACGGCCACCTGCATCTCTCTGAGCTCCGAAAACAAAGCAGCCGAGTACTGAATGTGAAGTTTTACTGAAAGTTTACATTCAACACTTTGAAACATTTTCACATGATAAACGTATCTTACAGCCACAGAGCCTACAGACAAATCAGGGTTATATTTGTTTGAAAATGATGTGCACATTTGAATCAAGACAGTTCAGTGCAGCTGTTGTTTCTGTGTGTTATTAAAGTACAAAATAGAAAAACAGGGAAAAGAGTTAATAGTAAAAAACACAAAGACAGTCCAGGTCCATCAAACACATCAGCTGTTCCCAAATAACGACCCTTAAAAGTAAATATATGCAATGATGATGTGTCCTGTGTAATTTCCGTAGTATCTTTTTGGAAAAAGCTTTTTTTGATCAATCTATTTCTTTCCAAAAGCTTTTTTTTCTAAATGTATTTTTTTTAATGTTTTTTTGGTATTTTTTTTCAACTAATTTAGACCATTATTTTTGTACACCTGGGACAATGTTTGTTTTTTGTTGTCTTTGGCTAATCTTATTTTTTGTTTATTTGTTTGTTTGTTTTGCTATTATTTATTTTTTTTACCAAACCCAGTTTTTTTAACAGTTAATAATTTTGTTTTTGCACCTATTTAGACTAACCTTGTTTTTTTTAATTATTTTTGTAACCTGGGTTAATTTTCTTTTCTTTAATTTGCCTTTAATTATATTGTTTCTTTCTTTTTGTCTCAAAATGAAAAAAAAATCTTTTTTATAATAATTCTGCTTTTTTTACTGGAAACCCAGGCCAATTTTTTTCTTTAATTTAAACAGCATCGCTGTCCAAAGAAAAACATGTGCCTCCAAAATGGTGACTTTAGGGCCAAAACTTAATGTAAAGATATTTTAGATTTGGAGTATTTCTATTGGTCCAATCATCATGAAGTTTTAACACACTGTAAAGGACAGTTGCTGAACTCAAACTATACAGAAAACTAAAAATCACAAAAATGGACATACTTGTTTTTTTAAGGACAGCGACGACAATTTTGTTTGTCCTGTCTGTTTTTGACCTTGTCTTGTTGACAGTTTTTACCATCTATGTGAAACTATGATAAGGATGCATTTAAGAACTGATTAATGAGCATGTATTTTTTAATGATTCCTCAATTTATATAGAATACAGACCCATAATTACCCACTTTCTTAATCCTCATCAATGAATCCTGAGCATTTCCACATTCTTTTCTATTCTATTCTGTTCTATTGTTATTAGTATTGAATGGCAATAAATGGCCTGCAGTACCCTTTGTGGCCATTAGGAGGCAGAGCAGACCTGGGGAACTTCACTGCAGACTGTGCAGACTGTTTGTCTTGTGGAGTGTCTGGGACACTGTCTGCACATTCCGCTTCACAGCCGAGCCTGAACACCACCGTCCACTGCTCGATCCACTCTGACGCAGCTCTCAGTGGACGCAGTGCTGTCAGCATTGGCCATGTTTTAATTCTGACCATGGGAGTGGGTCAGAATCAGATCTGAAGTTTTGACTTATTACATTATTCCAACAGGATTTCCAGAGAAAAGGAGGTTTTCATGTCTGCAGCTGGTCTGTTATTGTGGGGAATCAGCAGGATGTACAGGGACACTTGATGAGGTAAGAACCCAGGCAAAAAAAGGAATATATTGATATATATTACAATACATTTTATCTAGATATAAAATATACTGACAAAATACACACAGGACCCCCAAAGGACCACCACAGAGCAGGTATTATTTGGGTGGTGGGTCATTCTCAGCACTGCAGTAACACTGACGTGGTGGTGGTGTGTTAGCGTGTGTTGTGCTGGTACGAGTGGATCAGACACAGCAGTGCTGCTGGAGTTCTTAAACACTGGGTCCACTCACTGTCCACTCTATTAGACACTCCTACCTTGTCAGTCCACCTTGTAGATGTAAAGTCAGAGACGATAGCTCATCTGCTGCTGCACAGTTTGTGTTGGTCATCCTCCAGTCCTTCATCAGTGGTCACAGGACGCTGCCCACAGGACGCTGTTGTCTGGATATTTTTGCTTGGTGGATTGCAGCAGTGACACTGAGGTGTGTAATTCATTGCTATAGAAACATCTAGTCCATTTTTACATATTGCAAGGTAACAAAAGTACATTACCATACCTTCTATTTATATTTTGGAATATATTTATCATCATATGTCAATATTTCCTGCAGGTGAACACATCTAGCCATTCCAGTCTTAGAGTAAGTTTCATATAATATATTTTATTATATTAAAAAAAGATTACAACACATTTTATTTATAGAACATATTTCATTTCATAGGAGAAATATGCAGTCTTAGTCAATGTACTGTATACTTAGACCACCAATATACTTGTACAGCAGTAGGTGTTATCATTTGGTTATTATAGGCTTTATGCAGATTCTCTATTTCTGGTGATATTAGCACCTTCAGCGATGTGTCACATCATAGGGGGTGTAATGTTGAGCTGAATCATGACTGCCTTTGACCCTCCTCACGCACCGTTACCTCCAGGCTGGTGTTTTTTTTTTCATTCTGAGGCAAGGTCTGTATCATCGCTTCTTCATTTCCACTTCCTTCCTCTCTCATGATAACAGAAAGTAGCTTACACGCTAGCTTTTCACACGCACACACACAGAGCTGCCACTACACAGCGAAATCCAGTTGCAAACCATGACTGTTAGAGTGAGGCCTTTAGTTTGGGTCATACATGTGAAAAACTTGGTCAAAAACTAGGAGAAAAACACCTCTACAATGATGCTAATTTCTGCTAGCGCCCCTAAGGGATTCTAGTAGTATGTTAGCAGTAAGCTAACACTGGTGCAAATGAGCATGTTTGGGCCAGTCTAGGTTCAACACGGATATTTAAAGCTGAAGACGTTCCGTTTTGTGTTTGAGGCGTGAAACACATGAACACACAGAGCTGCCGCTGTTTTCCATTTCTAACATCTGACTGAAACCTGCTTAGAGTGGCTCAAATTCACAGTCAGTGACGTATCTAGAACTTCTGGAAGGCCTAGAGTGACGTTTTTTTCTCATAAATTAGTCCCATTGTAAAATTAGTCCCATTGTACATCAAAACGTGATTGGTTGATTCCTTTTCAGTTCCTAATTATGTTAGTTGTTAATGGCGTAAGGCCTAACCAATGGGAGAGCTCGCTTGGCTGTATCTATTTGTGTACCACAGGGGATAAACAACCTGATTGGACAATTTTACATTGGGCGTTCTAAAAATTTAACCCTACTGTTTCCAACCAAAATTTTACAGTGATAGAGCTGCAATACTTGCATAATTTAAATAGATGCAGATTCTACTACATAAAAATAGATATTACAGACATGTATTTTTTTTATTTCACAGGAATCATTAGTCCTTTTCTGAGGGTTCCCCAGTCTGCCAGTAATGCACCTATATATATATATATATATATATATAATGTGTATACATGTGGCAACATACATGTGTCCCATATTATATATATATATATATATATATATATATATATATATATGTCTGTAATATGGGACACGTGAGTTTCCACATCCTGACAAGGTAAAAAGGTGTGGTGTGTGTGTGGGCTTGCATTCTGCACCTAAGCGGTTGATGACTGTTGGCGGGTTCTTGCAGGAAATCGTAATGAAAATGAAAGAGTAAGTAGATCATAACGGTAGACAGACTTAAAGAGAAATGAGATGTAAAGCTAAGCTGCTGCAGGATTTGTGACGGCTGTGTAAAACTGTGGATCATTTAGAGGCCGCATTGCAGTGCAACTGTAGATCCTCCATTCCTCAAGGCTGCCTTTACAGAATTAATTGATTCTAACCCACAATACTGTACATGGTGGTGTTGTATCCAAGCACTTAAAGTGCTAATGTGGCCAAAAATCCAATTTACACAATTTAGTCCAAAGTCAATCAGCCTAGACATGTTTGGTGTCTGGAGTTTCCTGCTTTAGTTTTGAACTAGAGCTACGAGGCTAATCTAGCGAAAAAGCACTGGAAGCTTATACCCCATCAGTTAGCTTTGTGCTAACTGAAACTGCATGCCTAAATCCTCACACTCTCACTTCACGTAGAGTGGTTCAGTAATCTCAAATGGCCTCCATAGTGGTGCAGTTCACAAGCTAGCTAAGCATAAATAATAAAAACATAAACGTGAACATAATATGAGATAATTATATACTCACTAGCGCACAATCAGCAGAAAAGATCTTGTAGAAATGTCTGTTTACTCAGTGGCCATCTTTGCAACGCCGCTGGGCAGTTATTTCTAGCCATACAAGACCAGATTCTTGTCTCTTTGAACAGGGAGAGACCAAAACATTGAAACTGAAGGTCTAATTACAGTTTCAAAAAAATATTTGAGCTCACTGAGAAAACCTGCAAAAACCGCATAAATAGCTTGTAGTGTTTTTGCTCTAATGCACAAAAAAATACATTTTTCGGATTGTCCTGGCTAAAGCACTTGTGCAGATCTCCATGACAAAGGGGGGTTTTCCCCACTAGTTCCAAAATATCAGCGACACTCCTCTGCTTGCGACATAAGGAGCAAGCTGATTGGCTCTTTTTATCGATGGGTGGGACTTTCTTGGTAAACAGACACCATGTTGAGTGTTATGAGCTTTCCCATTGGTATTTCAGCCATCTCTGTCAGTAGTAAAAACGTTGCCAGCAGTGGGGTGATGTGTGCAGCTATGATTAGCCAAGAAGTTAACATAGCCATTAGCAAGCTGGCTAACTCAACGACCACAAGCAGTAAAACCACAAAAGTAAAGATAACAATACAGCCTCCTGACTGACTGCGTATCTCACAGTTTCTCTTTCGTGTGTTTATTTATACCCTGTGGGGAGTAATCGTTAACAGGTTTGTGTACTGCTAACATTGGCATTTCTATATTTTAGATTTTCAGTGCTGCTATATGAAGAGCCGCCCTTTCAGAGGTCAGTGCAGCCAGCTCAGTAGTGTTATTAGTCAAAGATGTTAATTCGTGTGTGAAATTTGTGAGCAAAAACGTTCACTCTAGGCTGAAACACTCTTTATAACTTCAGCAAGTGTGGGCGGGGCTAAACTGCTACAGGCTGAATAGGTGGATATACATGGGTCATTCTCCATTTTGAGTGGGAATTCAGGTGGATACATTTAAAAAAAAATATCTATTTCTTTCATCCCAAAACTAAATAATCTTAATATGTCCATTAATCTCCTATTATCATATATGCAAAGAGGACAGTTTATTCCTAACATATTTTACAGTCACTGGTGTTGTATGAATATGGTGTAACACCAGTGACGGTGACTCCAGTGACCTTCTGGTTAAAACTGAGGATTTTATAAATTGGCTCATTGGTCGTCAGGTGACCTTGTGCAACTATTTAAAATCAATAATAAAAATATGGATATTTGGCATTATTTTGACAACATTTTAATTACCCAGCCATTAAAGTACATAACACCAGTGACACATAGAAGTTATGTGCTGCCTGATTAACAAAATTATTAAGAAATTAATGAAATATAGTGAACGAGTGTGACTCGCCTTCTCAGGCCTTTAGATGCTTCCTCCCTGATGAGCCTCGGCCCAAAGAAGCAGTTTAATAGAGCTGAAAATACTGTGTTCAAATGTAATACAAGAGTCCTGATAACAGCAGTGACCGAAATCTTCATATTAACATATGTGACATATTAATTTTTTAGATAAAATACATATTTTTAAATGTAGTATAATGTTAATGATATAAAAAGTAAACATGAATCGTTTTATACAAATTCCAAAGTTAAACCTCTTAAAAATATTGTTTTATATTAAAAATGGTTTCTCAAATGTTTAAAATTGGTTTTGTGATGAGCTGTTTTACAGATGCAGAGCGACTATGAAACAGGATCAAAAAAGAAAAATCAGAGAAATCATGAGGGAAAAGTAATATTTAATCTTAGGTCAACTGTGTAAATGTATATATTGCCTTTTGGAGCTGTGCCGAATATTTTAAGCGCCTTTTTAAGCCCTGCAACCTTTGTGACATGGTTTCTCACTCCAAATGGAGAATGACCGATGTAACTATGTTGGATTTTTGTGACATCACAAAATCATCATTTAAAAATCGGCTGTTTTGTGCTGCTTATTTCCCATATATAGACAGTGTGGAACGTTTTTAAACGTTTACAATAATTACACACAACATCTAACACTTCTATCTAAAAAAAAGAGGAAAAATCACTTTTCCCTGATATGATCCCTTTAACTGAAGCAGAACTGTTTACCTTTGCACTGTAAGAACGCTTTTCAGCTGTCACTCACTGATTATGTTTACCTCTTCCCTCTCTCCTCCTAGTGCACTCCCTCTTTAGATAACTATAAGCTGCCAGTCACAGCGGCCCTTAATTCTTAAGCCTTGAAACTCACTCCTGCAGAGACATGACATCAGCCTCCCGGGCCAGATAAACACTGTCCATAAAGCCAAATGACCAGGGATTATAAATTCAGCCCGTTTGGGTTCGGGCTGTGTTTCCGAAAGCATCTGATATGCAGAAGAAGAGCACAAACCCTGCTGTAACTCTGTGTGCACGTGTGTGTGATGAAAGCCTGTTTTCAGGCCGGATCAGCTCGTCAATCCCAGCAGGGAAACGTGTATGTTAAGTCGGCTCTGAGGTTAGCACGCCTGACACACATCCTGGACACTTAAAGCCACAGGACACAGCGCACGTCCATATAGACACAATACAGAATCATTCAGTAAAGAGGGTCGATTCAATTATAAACTGATTCAGTTCGACTCTTTAGGATACAATTCAGTGCATCTTGAAATCTCACCACCAGCTTCACCTTGATTCAATTCAGTTATGATTTGATTCAATCTTATTGCTTAGGAAATGATAATTAATGATAATAGTTACTGATGAAGCCTCAAATTTCACCATGATTCGATTCAATTACAAATTGATTCACTTTTGTTCTATGGGAAAGGATCACTAATAAAAAAAGATTCAATCTCATATTCCATCCTGATTTGATTCAATTTAATTCAATTCCTTAGGAAACGCTAATAAATAATAATTATTTATTATGAAATCTCAAATTTCACCATGATTCAATTCAGTTACAAATTGATTCAGTTCTGTTCTTTAGGAAAGGATCATTAATAATACTGATTCAATCTCATATTCCACCCTGATTTGATTCAATTTAATTTAATTCCTTAGAAAATGCTAATAAATAATTATAAATATTATGAAATCTCAATTTTCACCATGATGTGATTCAGTTATGATTTGATTAAATGATTCCTTATGGAAACAATAATTAATAAATATTCATTATTAGATCTCAAATTTCACTATGATTCAATTTAGTTACTGTTAGATTCAATTCAGTTCTTTAAGAAATGATAATTAATAATAACACCTTATTAAATCTCAATTATAATTTGATTCTTTTCAGTTCTTTAGGAAATGATCATTAATAATGATAATTAAATTATGAAATCTCACCGTGATTTGATTTAATTACAATTTGATTCAACCCGATTCTTTAGGGAGCAATTCAGCGCGTCATAAAATCTCAAATTTCTCCACAACTTGAGTTGACTTGGTTCGTTTCAATCATTTTGGTATGATTCTGAATCATTTTCAAAAATACACTGAGTACACAAATGTGACTAGAGGAAGTATTTACACAGGAGTGAGATATAGACAATAAAAATGATGCATCAAGATGTTTCCACATATGCAAATAGTCCAAATAGCCTTTTGTATGTTTCACAACCTTATTTTAGGCCAGAAAGTGAGCGCGTCACAGTTTTATACCCATATTCACTACAGTACTGACTCCACACTCCCTACTTATCCCCATACATGCATACTTTATGGAGAGACTCCCAACATCTTAGCTACACAGTCAATGAGGTCACACGCTTACCTCAGGTCACTCTTTAAGATGAGCGCAGGTGATCGTGGCCTATATTTGTCTGAGTGCTGATCCTTTGTGACCATGCATGTTCATTCCTAGACTCATTTCTACTATGTGCAATAGCATTCTGCATTAATGACTGGGTTTTCAGTGATTAATAGTAACTACAGCTCCATTATAAGGTCATCTGCTACTTCAGGAGGCTCTTTCTGATCATTTTATACTTGATATTACATTTCACTTCGTTTATGTATTGAATTACCCAGTAGGATCTTAAAAAAAGTTTTATGTTAGGAAATAACTTCAGGGAGCTTCCACAAAGCAAGATTTCTTAGTTTAGCCAGATAACTTAAGCCCAAAGTCAAGCTTGTTCAATAGGAAAAGAGCTGAGGGACATTCCTATTGGCCAATCGTCACCTTTTGGCTTATTTGGCTGGGAAATCCTGCTTTGTGGAACACCCCCCTGCTCTCCAGCCAAGTAAGCTTAAATTGAGGCAACTTAAAGGCACAAACTTTGTGGCACTAGTCGGGACAAAACCTTGTATCCCCATTTTTCAGTTTGACACAATTTGAAAAGGCTAGTTGCCTTTTATGTGTCAATTTCTTGATGAACAGACCAAAAGAAATGGTCCAAACTTACTTGGAAAAATGTATTTATCCATTTACTTCCATAAAAAGTTAAGAACTTTTTCCTTGACCTCTAAAATGACCTTTTTTGGAGATACATTTTGTTCAAACAGTGACAAAATGCTTTTCTGAGTACATCATGAATGTAGTCAGTGAGTGAACATGGCCCAGCTACGTTTCATTACAGAGCATTAGTTGTTTACCTGGACTTGAAATGGC
This sequence comes from Colossoma macropomum, assembly GCF_904425465.1. Taxonomy (NCBI): domain Eukaryota; kingdom Metazoa; phylum Chordata; class Actinopteri; order Characiformes; family Serrasalmidae; genus Colossoma; species Colossoma macropomum. The sequence continues at coordinate 27,898,294 of NW_023494807.1, forward strand.
AGAAGTCACTGGGTGACTTCAATGCCATTTTTAATTATATGGGGCTTTTTGTCCATTTTAACTCCTCAAACCTCAGAAACACCAAATATTGATGCATATAGTGTGAAAAAGCCTTAAACCAATGATTTCACACAACTTGGAAACCTCATTTGTCTCAGGTTAAAGAAACATAACACTCCCTGACCAAACCAATTAACCAAAGGCTTCCTAATTATCCCCATCACTAATTCAATTGCACTAAACATTAATCATAAATCAATAAGAGTGTAATTTTAAGAAAAACAGAAAAATTAAGTACAACTCACAAAATAAAAGTCAGGTTTATTGTTGAACAACAAACTTCACACACACAAACAGGCCAAGGTAAAACAAATATGCAGACAAAAAAGAAAGAAAAGTAATAACTCCTTTTCTTTGGCCTAGCCCTCCCATACAAAAAAAAAAGAACCAAACAAAAACAAAACTAGTTTATGGTACAACTAGTTATGGTACAACTAAAAGTTCATACATAAAACTTTACTGGAATGCTCTGAGTTAAATGGCTGTTGATTTTTTTTTATACATGTTTCCATTTTCTGTTTTGCTGAAGTTCCAAGACATGGTCAGACAAGTAAAATTTCATAAAGAAGCACCGTTTTGGTCACAGGAGATCATGATAAAGTGACTGATCTCTTAACAATATGTACAAAAATATAAAATGTAAATAAAAATACAAACAAATCCTCGTCTTGTGTATTTTTTTGTCGAGAGTGGTGGGAAATCTGGGCGGCGGGTGGTCTTTCCTCTAGAAAATTTTGCATTTTGGGGGTTAGTTGGTTGAACGTGGTGGGTGGTGAACTTGAAAAATGACCATGTTTATGTTTTTGAGTCCTTTTTACGCCACTGGCTCCAACAAACGTGCTGAGGATAAGCAGCGGGGAACGATCCTTTAATCATCGTCGTCCGTCTTCTGCTTCTTGGGGTCCACCTCGTCCTGGAAGACCCGGAAAAATAAAAGGAGTCGATGATTAGCGAGACTGACACTAATGAATGGAGCTAAAGGCTAACATCATGCTGGGCATTTCTTCCTCACCTCATCATCCTCGTCATCCTCATCAGCCCCTCGTTTCGTTCCACCTCCGAGCTCATCCTCTTCGTCCTCATCCTCGTCTTCATCTCCTGGAGTAAATAATGAGGCTTGAGCTTAAAATAGCCAATAGCAAAACATCAACCAGTAAACTTTTAGGAAAGCAGAGTTCGCCCACCTTCTCCGTCATCCTCCTCATCTTCCTCGTCTACTTCATCCTCCTCTTCCTCATCAATCTCTGGCTCTCCGTTCTCCTCATTTTCCTGTAAACACACATGTATAGTCAAGCCTTTGAGCTTTAATAGGAACAGCTCATCCATGATTATGGCAACATTAATACTTCCTATTCCTTTAAAGTGAATGAATTACCTTTCCATTAGCAGCCTCCTTTCCATTTTCCTTCTCCTCAAGGAGCTTCTTCTCTTTCAAGTCCTGAAAAACAAAAATAAACAAATCTGCTATACTTCCCTCCATTCACTTTGCTTTGTTGATTTAAAACAGCCATTAAGGACAAACTGGCTTGGACGCGCCCTCTGCTGGCGCGCACTGAAACTGCAGCCATACTGAGGGGGCGGAGCCTTTCTGTCATTGACATCTCATTGGCTGCCGCACAGATTTCCCGGCTGTCAATCAAAGGCTCCTAGGGCCCGCCCCTCCTGCGAGTTTAGCGGCTCTGTAACACGACACTCGGACGCTACCGAGACACCATGGGTATTGTAGTCCGGGCGAATTGCACACCATATGCTGCTGAGACACACCCGTAGAGCCGCTCCATTAAAAAAGGCACTCGTTTGAGACACCAGCTGAGGTGCACGGAGAGTGGAGGAGAGGTGGCGGTGAAGGGCTGCGTCCAAAACCGCAGACTAGCGGACTAAATAGTGCGCCAAAACACAACACCGCAGTTGATAATGCGTATGCGTAGTATATAGTAGTACGTGGTTCTAGATCACCATCTAAAACTAATCGAAAGGACAAAAGGGGGCCACACGGCACACATGGCTCTAACCATCCATCTCTCAAACCCAACCCCCCCTCTCCTCCTCCTCCTCCTCCACCTCCCTCCCTCCCCTCTGCTTTCACGTTATCTGCTGGATTTAGGTCGTGCGGTGGATCCAGGCTGGAGGTGGCCAAGCACTTTGATCCGGGTTTGCACTATTTAAATGTGGCCATGCAGAGCGGCGCTATCTTAGCTTGCGCTGCGATCGCCAATGTACTTACAGAATAAAAGCCATAACCTCGCGTTCGTGTTTACATTAACGCGTTTATATAATGTTTTAGCCCTTGAGCCATTTAAAGAACCCAGACTGCCGCCCCCCCCCACCTCCCTTTACGACCACAATTGTAAACTAGCCCAGCCAGTGTATGATGTGCAGGTATATTTGCTGTTCTGACCTTTTTAAATGATGACCATTCATAACCAGGCTACTGCTTAATTAAAACACACATGCATGCATTTGTGGGGTTTTCCACGATGGAAATAAGAAGTGTAGGTAGCAGATTGGCCAGATAACAGCACCATGTTTCGTGTATAGACTAAAAAAAGAAGTACAAAAGCGAACATTAGCTGAGCGAAATCCCAAAATAGACCAAAGGAGGGGAAAAAAACCACATGAATCCAAATAAACCGAATACACGCGGGTTACGCAGTCAGCTGCCCCAGCAGGCCGGTTGTGAAATGAATTAACGTTAATGTTTACCGACTCGTTGGGAATGAACGCACTTCAAAACTCAACTTTTAATCTCTGAACCACTTTCAAAATCGATTTATACCCAGGCAGGCGGCTCTAGTTACATCGCACCAGCGCGGACGAGGCGTAAATAGGCTAAACACCACAGCGCTCGCCAGGCTGCACGGCTAAGGCAAAACGTGGAGGCTGAAAACGGGAAAACAATAAACGCCCGGCGGACAAAACAGCGGACAAAGTGAACAGGGCGACCGGCACGAAGCTGAAGTTACCCCCTTTTTTCCGAATTTCCCCGTTCCACCTTAAATGCTGCAGCGGTTACGATCTGGCGAGGCGCCAGATCGTAACCGCTGCAGCATTTAAGGTGGAACGGGGAAATCCGAAAAAAAAGAAGGTGCCGAATAAGAAGCCCGCTTCAGCCCCGTCACATTAGAGGCATTTAAAAGGCACCAGATGTTGGATAAATGCGGGGATTATGTCCGCGCTGAGAGGCTCCGAGGCTCCGGCGAACATCGCTGCGTGTATAAACAAAGAAACCCGCGCGGAGTGACAATGAGACCGGGGCGCCAGAAGGGCTTTTATTCAAATAAAAGCCCCCAAAATCCGCACATTTCACTCCTTTTCCTTCACCTACCAAACCACAAAACTACTCCGCTCTCCCATCGCCGCGACAAACAGAAAATGCCGAAATGTTTTGTCCGCGTATTGGCGCCAAACGACGCGAGCCGAGAGCTTTAAACGCAAACGGAAAGAAAGGAAGAGAAAAAATATTTTTAAAAAGATAAAAATATAAAAGTCCCTTCGTCCAAAAGCTTCTTACCTTGGCGGAAATTTCCGTGGCGGAATCCACTTTCGTGTCGGCCATGATTTTAATATCGAATAGTGATTATTAAAGAAGGAGGAGGAGGATTTTCCCCAAAAACAATAAATAATTTAATTTTTCTTTTCTTGTATTTCCTTTCCCGTCGGCCGTGAGCGCTCTAATGCCGCGAGCACGCGCCGCACCAGCCTTTAATATAGAGAGGTGGGCGGAGTCGGAGAGGCGGAGCCGGGTGATATGATTGGTCGGAAGGATTCGAAGTGGGCGCGGCTTTCTGTGCCGTGGAGTGGAACAATGGATAGTATTTCTAAAAGGGAAAAGGACGCACATACATACACACATTAATCTCTGCGACGTAAGAGCAGATTGCCCCTTAAATAAATAAATAAATAAATAATTAAATAAATGAATGATATAAGTGTGTATATTATGTTCTCTGCAGCTTTCAGGAAACGTACGTTGTAAATCTGTAAATCACTGTTTTCTTTTGTTTCATTAGCTTTAATTTATTTTTCATTTAAACTTTAATTTTGGCCATGTAGCCCAAAGTACTACTAAGAAGGGAATTATTTAGTATCATTGATATTAGTGTTATTATTGTATTACAACATGTACATTTATTAGGCTAATGTTTCTTATGTTAAAAAGACAAGTGGCAGAGCAAAAAAAAAGTGGTTTTAGCTCTTTACTCCTTCTTCAACACCGCTCCCCCCTCCTTAACGCACTGCGTGAATTTCGCAGTGCGTTGCGCGTAAAGCGCAAATCCTCTTGCGCTACACTGCACTGCACAAAAAAATGCGGACTGCAGAAAAGGGGAAAACTTTGCGGGGTGAAAGCTCCGCGATTACATGATTAAATGCATTATTAAAAAGCCACTGTAGCATGTGGGTCGTGCTTAACACGGCCCGTATTAGAAGACACCAACATTTAGATTACAGTCCATTGTTTGGCTCTGTGGTTGTGAGAGCTGTGAGTCAGAGTGATTGTGTGCAAACACGATAAAAGAAGAGCGTTTGTTTTAAAACCGTAATGTGAACACGCGTCTACTCGCTTTGGTGTTTCCGAACAAAGAGAGAGAGAGAGAGAGAGAGAGAGAGAGAGCCAGAGCGACAGAAAGAGAAAGGGAGCGAGCGAAAGAAAGAAGGAAGCGAGAAACGAGAGCGAGCGAGAGAAATAAAAGGGAAAGAGAGATAGAGAGAAAACGAGAGTGAGCCAGAACAATACATGTAAAAAAAGAGAGAGAGAGAGAGAGAGAGAGAGAGAGGTAGAATTAAAGAGAGAAAGCGAGAGAGAGACCGAGAGCGAGCTAGAGCGACCGAAAGAAGAGGAAGAGAGAGAGAGAGAGAGAGAGAGAGGAGAGAAAGAAAGCAAGCAACGTGAGCGAGCGAAAATAAATGAGAGAGAGAGAGATACAGAGAGCGAGCTAGAGCATTATAAAGCGGGAGAGAGAGACAGAGATAAAGAAGAGGAAGAGAGAGAGACCAAAAGCGAGCTAGAGCGACAGAAAGACAAACGAGAGAGAGAGAAAGAGAAGGAAGAGAGAGAGAGAGAGGAGCGACTGAACGAGGGGGGAGGGGAAGGAGGGGGATTTCAGCTCCTCCATCATAACCTACATTCAAATTCTGCTTTGACGACGACGCAGTTTTCAGAAAAGCGTCTCTGATTGGCTGCTTGGTCGTAAACGCCTACCCTACGACAACATGATTGGCTGCCCGGAGCCCGTAAACCAACCACGTGACTCTCTCGGCTGCGCCATTGGCTGTTCGTTGAGTCAGTCACAGTTACGGAGCGCGGCGAGCTGGAAAACGCGGACACAGAGTGAGATCTGGATTGGACTGTGGGGTTTTTAGGCCGTTGTGCTGCTGGAGATCTGCTTGGCTGCAGGGTTCAGCTCCAGCCCAGATCCTACACACCTGATCCGTCTGATCAGGAGCTTGCAAAAAGATTGATTAGTTGGATTAAGGTGTAGAAGATTAGGGGACTAAACTCTGCAGGACAGTAGATCTCCAGGAGCAGGACTGGGGGACAACATCCAGAGATCCAGAGGAGAAAAAGAGTCAACATTAGATCTCATTCAGTCTCATTTACTGCTCTTAGATGTAGTTTAGTCTGAAATCAGTGTGAAGCTGAGGTCATGTACCTGAGGTATTGTGCATTGGAGAAACCAGTGCTGTGTCTAACTGTGTGCTAAATGTGAATACTAACACTTTACTATGTACACTGTACAGATCTTAAAGGGGAATTCCACACAGTTTACAAAATTTCTGCATAATTAAACCATTAAGATATAAACAAAGTCATTCAGAGTAGTTTGATGTGAAATGCTCCATTCTAGATAAACTCAGAATTGTTCACAGTTGTTTACAGCGGTGGTGATAGGAACCAGACGTCTGAAGTGTTTAATGCATCTAAAAGCTCCCTCACAGAAAGTTATTACATGAAATGGTTACAGATATTTTGTCTGGTGCCTGAGACAGTTTTACGATACTTTTGGAGAAGGTTTGGGCCTAAAATGTATTGTAGCATGTTCAAGAAATGTGTCCATGATAGTTGTAGGTTGTCCTTCAGCATGTATTCACTGGGTTCCTTTTGCTAAGGACTCTTATTGTAGAGGGCAGGGCGAGGAGCTGCCCCAATGCGAGCGTGAGAAAACAGAAGAAGGACGAGGGGACGTGAGCTGGGTAGCGAACTAGCTGTTAGGGAAAAGAAAACTCTGCTTATGTACGGTCGTGGCTGTGGCCAACAACAACTGGAAAATAAAGCACCATGACTTGTGCCAGAGCTGTTTCTCTTTCAGTAGTGCTGTAGTAGTTTTTACAAACAATTAATGGTGTTGAGATACATGCAGTGTTTTCCACTATTTTACCATCATCAACATTACATATAAACACTCAAAAGACCTGTGTAGATTGCCTGGTGCTTTGGATAGTAAATATAAAAGGCCTATATTTGTGTTGTCATTGTGACTCCTGGTTCCTATCACCACCACTGTAAAGACATCTGAGGCAGTAAGTTTCTCTACAACAAACCATTTCACACTCTAAAGGAGTCTGTTTACATCTCAACCACTGGATTATGCAGAAATTCTGAAAAATTGGTAGAATTCCCCTTTAATAGAGTACAGTTTTGGCTGGTGTTTGCAAAACATTAACATAGTGCATTGTTTTATACTAATAGCAAGTGATGATGTTATATAAGGTGGGACAGTAGTGTCCACCAAAAAGCATGAAGAGCAAGTATTCATGTGGGATATTTTGAGTGTACTCAACTGTAACACTAGTCAATATACTACATACAGTACTGTGCAAAAGTCAGAGACCACTTTCACCCTTCATTTAATTACTTTCCAGTCAAAACAGCCATGTGTTCATTTTTTGGCATCGTAGAAAAAAGCAGAAAAGAAATTCAACAGGAAATTGCACAGAAACCTCAACAACTAAATATAATATCTAATATTTCAGTATTATTGTGTCACTCTTCACCTTTACTACAGCTTCCGTTATTTTCAGGAGTCTCACTTTCAGTTCCTCAAAGAATCTGCAGACACACCTCCAAAGTTCAGTCTTAGAAGCTGGTTGATCATTTTCTGAAGTAATCAAACATATTAAGTGATGTTGAGGTCTGGACTCTGGGGTGGTCAGTCCATTGTTCAGGTTCTTTGTTTGATGTGTCCGTCTCCTTTTCTCAGTGAGGTTCTTCTTGATCAGCTACACATCCTTTCAGACCCACAGTGCTGAGTCGTCTTCTCACAGTGGAAGGATGGACAGAAACACCTGTGGATGTTTTCAATCTGAAGCAGCTTGATTTTCTCTTCTCTCTCAAAGATGAAAGCTTTAAGCGCTGTTTATCTGATGGGGGCAGTTTTGGTGTCCACCAGGTCTTCCAGGTGGTTGTTAGGAGTCTCATTTTCTCTGTAGTTTTAACTTATTTTCCTTACACTTTCTCCTTCTTTATGCAAGTGATGCAAGATTACATCTAATTTTCTCAGAAATACCTCCTGAATCATGAATAACTTGTACTTAATGGCTGTTTTGACTGGGAATTAAATAAATGAAAGGCCATTGACTTTTGCACAGTACTGTAGTCTATTCAAAGACCAGCTAGAATTAGTGTTTAGTATACAGTTACAATACAGCAAGTCCTTTAAAATGAAACATATACATTTGGCCTGCTTTAGGCCGCCTTTTCGGGCAAAACATGCCAGAGTTCTTGTCCTTTATAAAACAAGTGCATTTTAAACACAATGGCCTTAACATATGCTTAAGACAGACTCTCTAAGCTTTAGTGTAAACTGCTGCCACATTGCTGTCGTGTAAATTTGGTCACACTGTGTGTAAATTAGTCTGAGCCTTTAATAGAGTTGTGTGGTATCAGAGAAGGGCTGTGATAATCAACACCTACGAAAACAATTAACGGACCAAACCCAAATTGCATTTACACACCTCCTCAACGTTAATAGTTAAAGGAGAAATGTGAAAAAACAGTATTTCTGCAAGGGATAGCAAGAAAACAACCATCCAGGACACCTCAGTTCTACTGTCTAATAGAAACAAATGCTTTTTATTAGCTCCATGCGTGTGGTGCATTAGAGAAAATGTAAAAATGAAATGTTAGTGCTGTTCTATAATAAGGTAAATCAACTTTTATCAGTGAGTTATATATTATTCTAGACTTTATTGTGTTTGCTTATTATCATTTATGTGAGAACATCTGAGACGTATCCAAGCACAAGGTAATAACTGCAATTTAAGAAGCATAGCTTTGCATTTTAAGTTACCTTCAACGTCATAAGATTGTGCAGATAATGATTGTGTTTTCATGCACCCAATAATTCGATCATAATCAGTTACCTGATTATTCAAATGGCCATGTACACAGCATAGTCCGATTTCTAAGACTGAAGTAAGGTCTAGAAATCCGATTAAGAAATCCGATAAAGAGAGCTGAATTTTAGCCCAGTAGTCAGATTTCTCAGTGCATGTGAACTCTTACTCTGATCTCTTTCGGATTTCTCAGTCTGCACATGTGCCAAAACAGTCGACGGTACCGGAAATACCCAAGCAGCGTTGGAGCAACGCTGAAACCGACTACATGCTTGATGAATAAAGGATTTAAATATTCTTCACCCCCCCCGTGTCTGCGTGGGTTTCCTCCCACAGTCCAAAGACATGCAGTCAGGCCAATTGGACATGCTAAAATTGCCCCTAGGTGTGAGTGAGTGTGTCAATGTGTATGTCTGTCTGTCTGCCCTGCGATGGGACTGGCAACCTGTCCAGGGTGTATCCTGCCTTCCGCCCAATGACAGCTGGGATAGGCTCCAGCACCCCACCGCGACCCAGTAGGATAAGCGGTTTAGATGATGTATGTATGTATGTATTCTTCATCTTCTAGATGATGTATGTTCATATTTTCAGGTAAAGTGGCGCAATGTTAAAAAAAAAAAGCCTGAAAAAAGGCATGAAGTTTGAATTATACATTACGTTTACATCACGTCTTTTTCTGTGAGTTTATTGGCTGGTTGTAAAGCAGAAATCTGATTACTGCCTGACTCATGTAAACCTGTAGTTTCCTCATTATCTGATTACTCAAGTGCATGTAAATATGTTGATCAGATTACTGACAAAATTTGATTTTCTGCAGTTATCAGATTATTAAGTGCATGTAAACGCATTCACTGTTATTGTTAAATTGGAATTCCATCTTGCAGTTTTCTAAATTACTAAATAGTTTGTTGAGATGTAAACAAAGTCATTCAGAGTGGTTTGATCTGAAATAGTTCAACACAAATATAGCCATCCAGAATAACCAGTGAACTTACAGGTGTCGTCTAAGTTTTTATATGTAGGTGAGTGTGAGTAACAGCCTAATGTGGGGCACAATTTAACATGGACTTTTTACGATGTTAAAAAAGGTCAAGCAGCGTGTGCTTCTGGCCACATCACCACATTTCCTATCCACAGTCTCCCACCAAAATTCAGAGAGATTCGTCAGCGTTTTAAAGAGATCTGTGCCGAAGATTGTTTTCAGGGCATCTAAGTATTTTTTTCAACACAAGTTTTTTTTGGTTACTGAGCTGTTTGTGTAAATCACAAAATACAACCTCATATTACTTTAATCATCATCTTGTTGGCGACAGTGTAGCACCGTTTTAGGCAGGTGACAAGCTCACAGCAAGCGCTAGCTGGGCTTAACTATTACATGGAGTTACAACTAAGCCACCTTTAGCAAATAAAGACAAATAAAGTACATTTTGTCTTTTTGTTTCCCATGTTTACACAGATTTTAAGATGAAAGAGAGGAAACATCTGAAAACAGGGTCTTTCTACTGTATTAGCCTCTTTCAGATGTTAATATTTTGTTTTTTAATAAGTATATTAATAAAATTGATATTATCAGTTGGTAAAGCTGTAGTTATTCAGAAACAATGTTCCATATTTACTGATGTGTGATATTTTTTATTTGCTGTCCAAACTGGACAAGAAATGAATCTGTCATTGTTTGACACACAGTCTCATATCAGTTTTCATATATAATTTGATGTGTGTTTGTGTATCTGTCAGATGATCTGTCTGTATGTCTGTCTTATTGATGATAATATATAATGCAGTTTGACTGGAAAATATATTTCTTTCTCACAACATAGAATTATATTGAATTAACTTTGCTTTGTTTGCACTAATTCATCACACTTTTCTAGCAAGTGTTAAACTGCCTGTTGCAGTTCACCCACCCTGGGGTAAATTGTAACATTGCACTTCCTGTCATTTTCAGTGGAATTGTACATGAATAGTAGATGCTGCGAAACACCTCAGTGCAAATATTTGTTTGTAACAGAGATCTATATGTTGCTTGTATAAAAATATAATCATTCCAACCTACATATTTTTAAAAGTTATTTCACAAAAACTAAAATGTGTTAGGTTGTGCCCCACTCTAGTAGATTAATGGTAAATCTGAAATCTTCATGTACTTCAGGGCAATACAACACCCTGCATGTGCCTCTCCGCCATGAACAGCTTTTGAAAATTGTGTTTTAGGCCAAAATCTTCTCAAGTCTATCATAAAACAATGTCTTAGACACCAGGCAGTGTATCTATAACAATTTGAGGGAACTTTTAGAGGCATTAAACTCTTCAGACGTCTGGTTCCTATCACCACCACTGTAAGCAATTCTGACCCGGCAAGTTTCTCTACAACAGAGCATTTTTCATTAAACCTCTCTGAATTACTTTGTTTACATCTTAACCATTTAATTATTATGAAATTTTGAAGCATCAGGAGAATTCCTCTTTAAAAAGCAACAAAACTACCACCGTCATAGTGTTGACTTCACAGTCACTTTACACAGAAAATACTGTATTCATTTCTCAATTCAACTCAAGTGTGGTAATGTTTTTCATGTGAACTGAAAGGTGTGTATTTTGTTTTTTGGGAGAATAAAGTATCATCAAACTCTTCAGGTGCAGTAATGACATTTTAACCGCTAATTGCACTGTGTTGTTTTTCAGTGGGGAACCCTCAGGGCCTTCTAGGCCTTCAGATAAGGCGTAATGATTTCGGTGAAATAAAACATTCATGTCTGTAATGTTTTGGTATTTATTTATTTATGTCCATTTTTATTTAATATGATAATCAAGCCTGTTGCATTTAAACTCTGTAAATATTACAGTGAATTCACTGTTAAATACTGGTTGAAAACAGAAGGGTTTCATTCTCACCCAACAGAAAATTGCCCAATCAGGAATGTCCATGGTAGATACAGCCAAGCGAGCTCTCCCATTGGTTGGGACTTCAGGAACTGAACTGAAGGCCTTTTAGATTAACTACCAATGTAATTACAAAGTAAAAGCAACCAATCACGGTTTGATTTACTATGGGTGGGACAACTTTTGTGAGAAAAAAGGCCACTCTAGACCTTCTGGAAGTTGTAGTCTAACCAGGTTTCAGTCAGTTATTAGAAATGGAAACAGCAGCAGCTCTATATCAGGACTCTTTACTGAAGGAGTGACTATAAAACAGATGCAAGCTGAAATATATGTTAATGTCTGTTACAAGCTACAAATAAAACAAAAGTAATGTCTTTTACAAGTTTCAAATTTTCATGTTTGATCTAGAACAGCCAAAAAATGTTCACGTGAATCGCCATTAGCTTAGCGCTAACATACTATTCAAATCTCACAGGGGTGCTAGCAGAAAGTAGCATTATTGTTTAGGTGCTTTTTCCCTGTCTTTGACCGAATTTTGACACTTACGCCCCAAAATGAAGTCCTAGCTCTAATAGTCACACTTCGCCGCTGCTGAATTTACCAATAAGAGACCTTTAACAAGAATATAACTCACAGCCGCTCACAAAGCTCTTACTTTTCTAAAGCGGTTCTTCAGAATCTGCTTCCCTGTCCTGACTCGTCATAGAAATACTGCAAAAATGCAACAAACGCATAAGCAGCGTCTATAAGAGCGTCCATGCTTTGTCTGTGGAAGCTTTCTACTTTCTGTCCCCTTAAGCATGACTGTGGCGCGAACTACATGTTTTCTTCAGTGTTCTCTAAACTCCCTGCGGGTAGATGTGTGTGTGTGTGTGTGTGTGTGTGTGTACGGCAAGTGAAACACTTCCTCATGAGTAGGCAGTGAGAGCTTGTGCATGTGACGGCCTGTCAGAGCGGGAACGAAGAGCTCCTCTACACAAAACTTTACTTTAATTACCCTCGTCACCTGGAGATCGAGCCATAGAAGAACTGACAATACATATAGAATATATACACACACACACACACACACACACACACACACACACACACACACGTACACACACACACACATATATATATATATATATATATATATATATATATATATATATATATATATATATAATTATTCATTATTCATTCAATTATATCATTGTCCATTTTATCAGCTCCACTTACTATATAGGTGCACTTTGTAGTTCTACAGTTACAGACTGTAGTCCATCTGTTTCTCTGCATACTTTGTTAGCCCCCTTTTACCCTGTTCTTCAGTGGTCAGGACCCCCATGGACCGCCACAGAGCAGGTACTATTTGGGTGGCGGATCATTCTCAGCACTGCAGTGACACTGACGTGGTGGTGGTGTGTTAGTGTGTGTTGCGCTGGTCTGAGTGGATCAGACACAGCAGTGCTGCTGGAGTTTTTAAACACCTCAGTGTCACTGCTGGACTGAGAATAGTCCACCAACCAAAAATATCCAGCCAACAGTGTCCTGTGGGCAGCGTCCTGTGACCACTGATGAAGGACTAGAGGATGACCAACACAAACTGTGCAGCAGCAGATGAGCTATCGTCTCTGACTTCACATCTACAAGGTGGACTGACAAGGTAGGAGTGTCTAATAGAGTGGACAGTGAGTGGACACAGTGTTTAAAACTCCAGCAGCACTGCTGTGTCTGATCCACTCATACCAGCACAACACACACTAACACACCACTACCACGTCAGTGTTACTGCAGTGCTGAGAATGATCCACCACCCAAATAGTACCTGCTCTGTGAGGGTCCGTGGGGTTCCTGACCACTGAAGAACAGGGTAAAAGGGGGCTAACAAAGTATGCAGAGAAACAGATGGACTACAGTCTGTAACTGTAGAACTACAAAGTGCACCTATATAGTAAGTGGAGCTGATAAAATGGACAATGAGCGTAGAAACAAGGAGGTGGTCATAATGTTATGCCTGATACATATCTGAGGCAATAGTTTGGCTAAGCTAACATCTAATTTACACTGGAACCAGACGTCTGAAGAGTTTAATGCCTCCTAAAGGTCCCTTACAGAAAGTTATTAGATGAAATGGTTGTAAACACATTGCCTGATGTCTGAGACATTGTTTTATATAAACATATATATTTTTAAAAGTCATTCTTGGTGAAAAGTACCTGCAGGGCTTTATAAGGCAAAATAGTCCAAAAAGAAAACTTTATTTTTTACCATGATCAATATTGCATATAAAAACTCTGTTTTGGAAATAAAATGTCTATATTTGTGGTGTAGACATGGTGACCCCTGGTTCCTATCACCACCATTGTAAAGAAATCTTCATCCATATGTTTCTCCACAATGAACCATTTCACACCAAACCACTCTGAATGGCACTACTTACATCTCAACCACTGAGCTATGCATACATTTTGAGAAATGAGTGGACTTCCTCTTTAAGGTCAGAACTAATGTGGGAGGATACTGACCAAATGACTTTGTGGAGTTTGCATGTTCTCCTCATGTTAGGTGCTCCAGTTTCCTCCCACAGTCCAAAGACATGCAGTCAGGCCAACAGGCGATGCCAAACTGTCCCTAGGCGTGAACGTTTATGTCCACCCTGGCAACCTGTCCAGGGTGTTTCCTGCCTTCTGCCTAATGACCACTGAGATCACCCTCTGTGACCCAAGAGGATAAGGGCTTAGACTGTGTGTGTGTGTGTGTGTGTGTGTCTGTGTGTGTACACTAGGAAACTGTGTAAGTTCTGTAGTTATGACAGTAAGGAACTGAAGTGTAGACCCAAACTGTGGCCTAGGGATAAGTTGGCCTTTGAGGTCATTTGAGTCCAAAGTCCTCTCCCCCTCATAAAAGAGGAGAACATATGTTTAAACTGTATATAACTTTTTAAAACTACAATATGTAAGATTTGAGGGATTTGGAGACCTCTCTGGTGGAAATGTGTAACTGCATGCTACATGTGGAAGATCATTTTGTAGCGTCGGTTGTCCCCAAGCAGATGAATCTGATGTTTGAAAGAGAACTCAGTCTAAACTTGGTGAAGGACATGTTTTCTGTGGATGTGAGTGAATTACCTACTATTGTCATCAAATCTTCATCAGCGTAATATCGATTTTGCATGTGAGACCTAAACATTGGGCTGGACCTTCTTTTTGAGTCTGTGCTTGTGATGCCTCTGACTTTTAAAAGATTATTTCAGGCTTTACAGGGCAACACGCAGCAGCACACACGCCATATTTTAGCCTGTTTCTAGTATCTTCACTCAGTAACACTACTTCTTTCAGTTTTAACAAAAGAATCTTCCACAAAGCTGTTTAAGGTCTCATTTTCCTTTTAAATTTGTATTTTTGAAGCATTTTAGTGACAAAATGTAGTGTAATGTTACAAAACACATTTTTACAAACTTGTTTTCTACCTTTAGTTGTATATTGTTTTGTCTTTTTGGCCCTCGGCCCACCACAGACATTGTACTTTGGCCCCTCAAGACAAAAGGTTTGTGTACACTGTTTTAATGATATAATATAAAAAAAGCTACTGAGCAAAAAGTGTTCATCAAAATATGTGTACATTTATCATCATCATCATCATCCTCACCACCAGCACATTCCCTTTCTGTGCCCGGGAAAGGTTGCTAACCTTCAGCAGAGGCTCTCTAGCACTGCCTGCTGGAAAAAAGGAACGTCTGTTGAGGCCTTTGCTTTTACTTCCCTTTTTCCTTTGAACTCGTACTTTTATCTACAGACGCAAGATTTTGTTCCCTCTAGTGGGAAACACACATTACAGCAGACTCACATTCAGTGTTATTCAGCGTTAGAGAGTGACAGGATACATATAAACCTGTTACATAATTAATACAACACAAAATGATGATCATAGTCCATTAAGCTCAGAGTAAACAGACTCATCTGACTGTAGACGATCATCATCACTGAAATAAGACTGAATAAACAATAAAAGAGTGGTGAAGTGTAGCGCAGTGGTAATAAATGGAGCTGGTATGAAGAATATCAGCAGATGGAAGTACAGTAAGCTACTAGTGCATAACTGTGGCTGTATGTTCCTGCAGGATATTGATCATACTTACAGGTAGGTGATCAGTAACCTGTTTAAAAAACAGTTTAAAAAGACTCAGAACTTATTTATTAACTTCAGGTTTCATACAATGTTCCCATGTTTCACTGCTTTTCATTATTTATTTATGCTTGTTCTACCTTTGCTTTTTATGAAGCTCTTTAAGGTTTCCAACAGCAACAACAACAACAACCACAACAACAACAACAACCACAACAACAACAACAACAACATACTACTACTACTACTCACAATAATAATCATTATTATCATTATTATGATTATTATTTGAATGTATACAATAAATAAAAATAATAATTATTATCCATGCAGTAAAATTAATAGTCATAATAAAAATATTTTTAATGCAATAAAAATATTTATTATTTCTATTAACATTTTTATTGCTTTAATAATTATTGTTATTATTGTATAAAAGTATAAAATTATAGTATAAAAATAATATTTTCTACTGTTATGAATGCAATAATAATAATAATAATAATAAATATATAAAATAATGACAATAATAATAGGCTATTATAGTATAGTGATTTTTTATTATTATTATTATTATTATTATATGAATGTATAAAATATAAAATTATTAAAGTAAAATAAAAGTATTTAGCATTATTCATGCAGGAAAATAAATAGACATACAAAAATTATTAATTCAATAAAGGTAATATTTATTATTACTATTAACATTCTTATTGCTATAATAATTATTATGTTGTTATTGTAAAAATAGGTTATTGTAATATAATGGATGTCATTTTATTATTATTATTATTATCATTATTATTATTATTTTTGTTACTATTAATGCAGTACATATTTAAAGTGACCGGCCCTGCTGTTCACCCCCTGCTGTCCAACATGCAGCTTATTCAGTGTCTTTAATTATGAGAAAGGGATTTTTGTCATTCTGAGGAAGGACAGTTTGAGCTTCTCAGTACAGAATCATAAAGACTTTGCTCTGCTGAGCTCAGAAATCAGTCGGTTTATTAAAATATGCCGAGGATGTTTTACTGTCTGTGATTTACTGTAATAAAGCTCTTACTGCTGCTCACATGCTCTCTGATGTATATTTAATAAGGGAAAGCCCAGTGAAGATAAAGGCGCATTGTGGCTGGTCCGGAGGCGGCCTGCAGATAAAGGCCAGTCAGAGGACGACACTCACTTTACACTCACTCAGATGATGACAGACGACAAATACATCACACAGCTCTGAGCAGCTGTGAGGAACAGCCATCCCTCAGTGACGATCAGAGGCCTGAGGGCTGAGACGAAGGCAGGAATCTGGAGGAGCTGCTCGATACATCACTGCTGACCGCTATCACAATGGGTCTTATTACAATACTGATATCGCAATATGCAAATCACAAGGGTGTAATATGCAAATGAGCCATCTCACACAGCCCTAGTCTAGAGCATCTGAGGAGAGAGAGAGAGAGTGAGAGAAGGAGCGAGAACAAAGAGAGAAAGAGAAAGAGGGAGAGAAAGACAGAAAGAAAGAAAGAAAGAAAGAAAGAAAGAGCAAAAAAAGAAAAAGGACAGCAATAGAGAGAGAGAAAGATGGGAGAAAAAGTAGAGAGATGGTGAAAGAATGTAAAGGGGAGGGAGAGGAGAGAGAGAGAGAACGGCTAGAGAGAGAAGGGAGAGAAAGAGAAAGAACAGAAACAGAAAGAGGGAGAGAAAAAGAGAGAACAGAGAAAGAGGGAGAAAGAGTAGAAAAAAGAAAGAAGACAGAAAGAGAAAGAGAGAGAGAGAGAAAGAAAGAGAGGGAGAAAAAGGTAGAGATGTAGAAAGAACAGAAACGAGAGAGAGAGAGAGAGAGAGAGAGAGAGAGAGAGGAGAATGGAGAAAAATGGAGAAAGAGTAAAAGTAAAAAAAGAGAGAAGGAGAAAAAGCGGAGAGGAGAGAAATAGGAGACGGAGGAGAAAGAGAGAAATTGAGAGTAGAAAAAGGAAAGAAGACAGGAATAGAAAGAGAGAGCAAGAAACAGAGAGGAAGAAAAAGATGGAGATAGAGAAAGAATAAATAAGAGAGAGAGAGACAGAGGAAAAAGAGATAGTAACAGAAGGAGAGAGACAGATGAAAGATCAAGACAGAGAGAGAGAGAGACAGAGAGAGAGGGAGACAGAGATAAAGCAATGCTGGCATTAGACAGTACGCGTGTAGATGCTTGTTTTCTATAAAACATAAATAAGTCAGAGCTTCACCTGCTCTAAATCAGCAGCTCGAAAAAGTTGGTAAAAAAAAGTTGGTAACATCATGACTGAAAGACGCCCAACCGATAAAAACACTGACCTCAGTTTGACCCTCCATTTACTAACATCAATCTGTGAGTTCAGACCGTGCGTAAAACATGGCGGTGGTAGTATGAGGGAAGACTGACTGAGGGAGGGGAAGAACTCTGATAACTTGGGCTGGAGTTCTGAGCAGCTTCTACCTGTAGCTAGAAGGCCAGACTCCCCCTCATAGCTGTAGTAGGACTGATAAAAAGGGAGGAGATGGGGTGGCGGTGGGGACTGCGAACGCTTCGTCACGGAACGGAAGGTGAGGATGTGAATTTATAGGGTGTCAGATTGGAAGAAGGAGGGGTTTCAGCCATGCTCCTCCCCCCAAACTTCAGTTATAACATAACTGCATTATGAGTATCTACATTTCCTACTCTGTTTAGTCTAAAGAGTCCAGAGAAACACTGTTTTGACCAGTCAGAACTGCTATATTTAGACTTTATTCATATCTCACGGCCTCCTGGGTGACGATTTGTAGACACAGGTATGATATACAGTAGAACAACTGGATTTCTCTCAATTCTAGGAAATACACACTGAGCAAATCCAGACAATAGTTCACACGTAAATTCACATCACCAGGGGCTGTTTATATGTGTGTGTGTGTGTGTGTGTGT
Source organism: Colossoma macropomum (assembly GCF_904425465.1). Classification (NCBI taxonomy): domain Eukaryota; kingdom Metazoa; phylum Chordata; class Actinopteri; order Characiformes; family Serrasalmidae; genus Colossoma; species Colossoma macropomum. The sequence goes on from NW_023494807.1 coordinate 27,916,604, forward strand.
GTATTATCAGTGTATGTACTGAGAAATGTTGTATTAATTAAGTGTTTCTGTGCAGAGACATACAGGATGTGGCCTCTGTGTTATAAAGCAGCTGTAGTTTCTCATGGTTGTTAAAGCTTCAAGTAAAAGGAAAAAGAGATGAAATACTATAGTGGGGAACTCTTCCTCTGGTGCTCCGAACACATTGTGGAAATCCAATCGTGGAAATGATGTAACTGTGGTAAGTGATACGGCTCAAATTTAGAGCTTCTCACCAAAGCTTTCATCCAAAACGAATCATTTCGCTCTGAGGCTGGGCTCAGTTCTGCCCCAGTCAGGTTCTCTCAAACGTACGAACCTAAATTTGCAATCAGTTTCAGAAGAAGGGCTAAATTTAGTGTTGCACTACTTACACTGATAGTGTTACGCTGAATTGACTTGATTCAAATGTGTGCTTCATTTACACAGGTAATGTAATGTAACATTATGACCACCTCCTTGTTTCTACGCTCATTGTACACTTCATCAGCTCCACTTACTATACAGGTGCACTTTGTAGTTCTACAGTTACAGACTGTAGTCCATCTGTTTCTCTGCATACTTTGTTAGCCCCCTTTTACCCTGTTCTTCAGTGGTCAGGACCCCCATGGACCCTCAGTTTTTAAACACTGTGTCCACTCACTGTTCACTCTATTAGACACTCCTACCTTGTCAAATCACCTTGTAGATGTAAAGTCAGAGACAGTGACTCATCTGCTGCTGCACAGTTTGTGTTGGTCATCCTCTAGTCCTTCGTCAGTGGTCACTGGACGCTGTTGGCTGGATGTTTTTGGTTGGTGGACTATAATATGTAAGGTGTAGAGTGATACCAAAAGCTTCTTTATTTGATTTCTTCTTTTGTCTGTCTCCTTTTCTCAGTGAGGCTTCTTGACTGCTACACATCCTTTCAGACCCATAGTGTCTTCTCACAGTGGAAGGATGGACCTGTGGATATATATATATATATATAGTATTATATCAGCTTATGAACCACAGAATTCGAATCAGGTGACGCAACACTGCTGCAAACTGTTTTAGGCAGAATCTCAAATGGCTTCCTTCTCCCTACAGAGTGCAGTGTATAGGTCTTAAAATAATGGCTACTGCATCTAAACAGAGCACAGTGTGTCTAACAAGGAACCAGTTTGGATTCAGCCATGTGTGCACAATCCATACTGGACATAAAGCACAATATGTGGGAGTAAAAGCCAAAATTTCATAACTCACATAATGCACTATATAGGGAGCAGTGAGCCATTTGAGATTAAGTCTTAGGATAGATGTCTAATATTGACCATTGATAGGCTGATTTTATTATAAACAGCATATTAATGGTATATATATATATATATATATATATATATTCTTTTTTTGGGAGATGCAAGTCGGATTTCTTCCGACAACAGCTACACACACACACACACACACACACACACACACACACACATATATATATATATATATATATATATATATATATGTGTGTGTGTGTGTGTGTGTATATATATATTTTCAGTGTACTTATTGAAAAATATTGTATTAAGTGTGTTTGCACATACAAAATATGTACAGTTATATTATAAATACTGAAGATATGACAGTTAAGAGTACAATTATTACGATAATATTCTTAAATATGTACAATTGAGGACGTGAGTAGTGGATATATTTAGCATATTTATATATTATGTATAGGTAAGCTTTTAAATACCAGTGTTTTATGTTTTAAAGTTTACATAAGATACCACTGATTCCTGTGATATTGTTTTTCTGTTGTTTAATTTGCACTGTGTGTTTGAAGCATATTATTGTGTTGCTTTTATATTAGTATGTCATTTGCTGTGATGGAACGTAGCTGCCTTAATGTAGAATACATTTCAGGAGAATCTGATAATAAAGATTGGATGTATTGTATTGTATGATATTGTATCAACAACTGAGAGGCCATATAACAAAGCACACAGGTCACATTAAGGTGGTCAGCAAAGATGTATCACTGAAACTCTGTAATAAAAGCTGACATACTGCCTCATATGACACGTTTACAGCTTTATTCCAAACTTCTGGAGTCTACAGGAGGAGTAACAGTCATGACTGGACTGGACACTGTACTGTAATGGCTTTAGTAAATCAGGTCTGAGGTACTGTGTGCATTATCAGCCTTAGTTAATGCTGTATTTACTGGGTTTTGTGTCTAGAGGGCGCTGAGGGGCATTATGTGTATGAGTAACTGAGTTTGTATGTATGGACAAATACAAAGGTAATCAGGACACTGAGAGAGAGAGAGGGAGAGAGAGAGAGAGAGAGAGAGAGAGAGAGAGAGATTGACATGTTGTAGTATTTTATATCTTTACAGCAGTGTAGTTACAACATACCTTCATAAAGGAAGCACTATCATACCAACACATGAGAAACTGATTATATTCTCAGAAATCAAAGAAACGTCTGTCAAAACAAAGTACAAAAACAGGCCACAAGAAAGACAGAAAGAAAGAAAGAAAGAAAGAAAGAAAGAAAGAAAGGTTGACTGGCTGACAGACAGACAGTCAAGTTGATAGATAGAAAGACAGATAGAAAGGCTGGCAGTCAGACAGACAGGTTGACTGGTTGACAAAAACACAAACAGACTGGTTAGTTGGTAGATAAATAGACAGGCCGGCAGAGAGAGATAGACAGAAAGACAGGCTGACAGACAGACAGGCAGACATAGAGACATGTTGACTGGTAGGCAAAAGACAGACAGACAGACAGGTTGATTGTTTGGTAGGTAGATAAACAGACAGACAGACAGACAGGTTGATTGTTTGGTAGGTAGATAGACAGGTAGACAGAGACAGGTTGATTGGTTGGTAGGTAGATAGACAGGCAGACAGAAAGGCAGGTTGACTGGTTGGTAGGTAGAAAGATAGGCAGACTGACAGACAGAGAGACAGGCTGATTGGTTGGTATGTAGATAGACAAGCAGACTGACAGACAGAGAGACAGGCTGATTGGTTGGTAGGTAGATAGACAGGCTGACAGAAAGGCAGGTTGACTGGTTGGTAGGTAGATAGACAGATAGACAGACAGACAGACAGAGAGACAGGCTGATTGGTTGGTAGGTAGATAGACAGACAGACAGACAGGCTGATTGGTTGGTAGGTAGATAGACAGGCAGACAGAGAGACAGGTTGACTGGTTGGTAGGTGGATAGACAGACAGACAGACAGACAGAGAGACAGGCTGATTGGTTGGTAGGTTGATAGACAGACAGACAGAGAGACAGGCTGATTGTTTGGTAGGTAGATAGACAGACAGACAGACAGAGAGACAGGCTGATTGTTTGGTAGATAGATAGACAGGCAGACAAACAGACAGAGAGACAGACAGACTGATTGGATGACTATTTTAAAAAATATTGTAAAACAAATAAATATTGTAAAAACTATTAAAACAAATCACAAAATTTACCACACATTAATACATGATCTATAAACTGTGTGCACTGTGTAGACCAAAGCGTACTGAGGCAGCAATGTGTGTGAAACTGTCACACAGCACTCGACGTCATCAGTCAAAGCTAATAAGCAAAATTACATCCAGAAACTGGACCTGTGAAACTACATTTATGTTTGATTTAGTTGCACAGGTTCTTAATGCCCATATTTCCCCAAAGCTGCATCACTGTCACACACTTTATGTAACAGAGCAATGACAGCGTACTCTTTTATAGTGGAAAGCTCCCAGCTCCAGACGTGATAAGACTACACCAGGTCTGCTTTTAGGCCAGTTGGCCGAGGGTTCAGTTACGAAGACAGCAGGTGATGGCTATGAACCCCATTAGCAGGGAACCATTACATTCATCAGTCAAGTGCATTAAATGTTCATTTGAGCCACGCTGCTCTTGCTCCAGGAGACACATATCTAATTTGCCCCAGAGAGGCGCTTGTATCGTGTGTTTGAGTGATTATTCTAGCAATAAATTATGAGTTTTTTTTTTCACTGTCAGAAAAAAGGAACTGCGCAGGTATTTTAGTCCCTCAAGGCACAAATAGTGTAAAGGTACGCTTTTTGAGAAGTTTAAACATAATGTACATAAAATGTGTGAACCATTGCTTTGTGTGGCTATAAGCTTTGATTTAGAGCCTTTGTTTTTGTTGTTGTTGGCCGTGTAGCCAAGGTAATGAAGCTCTATTAACAGTCACATAACAGATGGAGTAGTTTGTAACTTGAAGCCCACAAATCCAGTGTTATGATTTTAAAATGTTAAGCATTTTACAGTGTTTTATTGCTGCGGCTTATAAACAGGTTTTTTCTGAGATTGTTTTCAGTTTTAAAATGAGGGCTTGTCTAATAAACTTCCCTTCTAATAAAGTAGGAACAACATTTATTAAAGGAATAGTTTGGTGAAAAATCAAATTTGCCCAGTTTTGTCAGAGTTTGTCAGGGAGATGTAGTTAATCAGCCATGAGCCCAAATGTAGCTTCTTTAGTTTAGCACTACAGCTACAAGCCTAAAGTTGCTAACAAACACTAGAAGTCAATAGTCACCGAAATCCTTTCTGTAAATTCATCCACAAAACGCCTCTCAACCCACTCAAACCACATCCAGGTCTTCTCCAGAGTATATTTTGGTTTTTCCATCTGAATTTACATGACTAAATCATAAGGCAAATTATTCAGTTTATTATTATTATTATTTTTTTTTGGTAAAAGCTCCCCTCAAATTAACAGTAAATGTGTTTTATGATCATAAACATATTGCTATATGCTTATGATTTACTGCTGAAAGCCAAAAATCTTAGACGCTCTTTGTATTATTTTATAATTTTTACAGAGCAGATCACTGAAGAGACGCCATCTGTTCATAGTTTATAGCCCAGATTTGTGGAAAAATGGGTCGACTTTCAGTAGAAAAAAAAAATTGTGAGTTCAGCTTCTTTTATTATAAGGGTTTAAAATGACATCACCCATCTATTTTACTGGAAAGAAGACAGTTACAGCTCTCATATGACCCCCACCTTTTGAATGTAGCTTATGAAATATGAAAGTTATGAAGAACATGACGAAGTGCGTTTTGGAACCACCGGTGGTCTCAAGGAGTTGAAGAGGTTAAGGTCTGTCGATGTGGTTTAGGACGCAGTATGACTTACTATCAATTATTAAAATGAACAATTCTCACCGCCACAGGCAGCCATTTCAGACAACAGGCCTGGTATTCACAAAGCAGGACTGACTTTACATCAGATACTTCCATATTGTTACAAATACTTATTCTAGATCTCTGTTGAGGTGCTTTGTGAATACAGGCCCTGCTAGCAATGTTCAGCTATCCAGTAAAGTTCATTTTTTTAGCTCACAGTAGGTCATAAACCACATCGACAAGTCTGCACAACCTTAACAAAGACCTAGATGTGGTTTAGGAAAAGTCTTGGGGATGTATTTACATAAAAGATTTGGGTGACTATTGACTTGTGTTCGTTAGCCTCGCCACTCCAGGTCTAAACTAAAGCAAAAGTTGGACTCCAAATATGTTTTGGCTGATTGGCTACATCTGGGTAAAACTGTGTAAATTAGATTTTTCAATGAACTTTTCCTTTAAGATCAGGAGAAATAGTGAGGCAAAGTGGACAAGGGTTTGTTAAAACTCGTACTGAAACGGTGAATTTCTTTGCTTAAAACTCTCAAAAATGAACTATTCAAGAAGAAACTGGAGGGAAAAACTCATACAGTTGGTGAAAATAACAGAATAAAATAAAAGTCTGTCATCCAATCAGCTACTTGTTACTATGCAGTTTATAAAGTTACAATACACTGGTTGTTGTTGTTGTTGTTTATAAGGTCTCTATAATTGGTCTAAATATGTCTTTTTAATAATCCATTCAGTTGTTCTGTGTTCTAGAGGTTCTGACCATACCATCACGCACTTAGATAAGCATTTCATGACATCATTTATCATGATAACAGTAACAAATTGTCTTATTGGCCAATCCAACGTCTAACCAAGATGTAATTGTGCCACTGCTGCATCAAAATTAACAAAGAAATTGTCACCGTTTTCAACAATCTGAGGTAACCTGTTGCTTTTTAATAATGACCCTCCTCAAACTGCAGCGGCCGCTGGGTCTTTGTTGGTATTTCGGACCCCTGCGGAGACTTCCTGCCCCTCCTACTTGAATTACTGTCGTTCCCCAACCCCCCCACCCCCGTCTACCTACATTAGTCTGAATGCGCAAATCTCTTTCCCTCCTTTTTCAGTCCTCCTCCCCCACCATTGCCCTCCACCCCCTTCTCAAAGCAGGCACAACAGACCAGACCTTACATGACCTTCCTGTCCTGCATGTTACAGCTCAGAGGACTTCCTCCTAAATAAGTTCAGCTCAGTTCTCCAAAACAAAGTTTAATGTGTCAAAAAAAAAATGTATAATAAAAAAACAACATGCGTTTAAGTAATAGGTCTGAGGTCACTTGAGGTCAGGAATAACATCATGGCCTCGGTGAGTGAGAGAGGTCATCACAGCTGTGAAATTATTGGTGATAAAATGAGATCTCTGGTTTTCTACTGGTTTATACAGCAAAAACAAGCAAAGCAAAGAAGCTCCAACATTCAAATATAGGCAAATGTTGGCAGATTCTTCCGCCAAAAAAAGTAGTCCCAGCAGCATAAAGAAACGAGTGACTTAGTAAGCATGAAGAGTATGAATAGGGGGTTTGTCCTTCTTTGCTGCACTAACAGCCTCTACTCTTTTGGGAAGCCTTTACTAGATGTTGGAACATTGCTGTGAGGATTTGATTGCATTCAGCCACAAGAGCATTAGTGAGGAGAGGCACTAATGTTGGATGATCAGTTCTTGATCACTCCAACTCATCCCAAAGGTATTGGATGAAGCTCAATCACTCCAGAGAAGGCAGTTCTGCTCTACAGCCCAATGCTGGGGGACTTTACACCACTCTAGCCGACACTTGGCATTGCGCATGGTGACCTTAGGCTCATGTACAGCTGCTCCAGAGCACCCCATTCTATTAGTCAATGCTTTTATATGGAAATTATACAAAATGTGAGCAGCTAGGTCAGCAACGGGCACCTTATAGTAACTGAATTCACTCATTAGAAGGGCTGTCTGGAGGCTTTCGGACATATAGACTTGCTGGAGATGCTGGGCCAAGAAGAAGCAGCACACATCACATCAAAACTGAGCCCTAAAATCAGTGATTAATTTTCTTTTTATGTTCTTACAGAACGCCACTAATCTTTTCCCTTTAATGGACTGATTTAGTCTCTGATCCTCTCCAGCAGTGTAATCCATTTCTCACAGCACATAATTTCATTCCGAGGAACAATGTCAGTACTGTACGCTCTGTTTATTTGTTCATTAATGCTCATATAGGGCCTCCACAGTCTGTCATAGCAGAGAAGCTAACAGTCAGTGACTAGCAGAGACTGCACTCCGGACACAAAGACTGGCTCTATTCCACGTGCTTCTAGTTAAATGCACCATTGTGGCTGCAGATATGACCTCTAGTTGATCAACAAACCAAAGCTAGTCCACTCAGCGCCCTCTGAGTGAGGAAACCACGGACTGGCTTTTCCTTAACGCTGAATGCTAAACGTTAATGCTGAGAGGCATTTCTGATGTTTTGGCTCTTCCCAAGCAGCAGACAGTCAGCTGTAAGTTTACTGTTTGCTCAGACTGACCAGGCGGAAAGTTGTCAGATGAAGGGTTTCTGACGAACGACATATCTCCAGCACGCAGGTCACTACATTTGAATAGTGAACGTCAAAACGTTCAGCAAACACTGAATGCATAATGCATGGGGTAAAGCGGTGTCGGGAAATGATACAGGGAGAGGCACATAAACACACATGCGCTCTCTCTCTCTCTCTCTCTCTCTCTCTTCTTTCTTTCTGTCTCTCTCTCTCACACATACGCACACACTTGTTTTTATACAACACCAGGACGTGGGAACATGCTCAGTGTGTATTACTCATATGTAAGTATCAATATATCATATGCATTATAAATATGTAAGAACCTTTTTGAAAGACACATGTCCCATATGTATTATATATGTGTAAGTATCTATATGTAATAATATTTTGTCCCATATGTAACATATTCATATATGTATCTATATGTAATAATATATATTTATATAAGTACCTTTATGTATATTAATGCACTTTCAGGTCATATGTATGTGAACCTTTTTTTAAATATTTGCAGCATTAATATGTAGAATTTATAGCCTATTTTTATTTTTATCATATACCCATACATCAGTATACACACTAGTTCTGTTTTTTAAACTTATCTTTGTCTACACTTATGAATATATACTTTTTGTTCATATTCACTGGAAATATATATGTACCTATGTGTAATAATGTGTAATATATATTCTATATGTATGTATCTATATGTAACGATATGTTCCATATGTATTATGTATATGTAAGTACTTATATGTAATAAGAATTTCCTAATGTGCCATATATATTCCATTTATATAAGCATCTATATGTAGTAATATTGTGTCCCATATATAATATATTCATAGAAGTATCTTTATGCATTTTAATACGCTTTCAGGTCATTTGTATGTGAATGAGTTTTTAAAATATTTGCAGCGTTAATATGTCGATTTTATACTCTATTTATGTTTTTTATACCCACACATACACACACACATATCATACATCAGTATATACATCATTTTTGTTTTATCTTTGTTTACACTTACGAATATATACTTTTTGTTCACATTCAGTGGAAGTAATTATAAGTAAGTACCTATCTATATATCCACCCTCATACATCAGTATATACATCATTTTTGTTTCTTAAGCATATCTTTGTTTACCCTTACGAATATATACTTTTCTGTATATATTCACTGTTAGTATATCTGTAAGTACCTATATGTAATAATATTACATCTGATATATTCTATATGTACGTACCTAAATATAATGGTATGTTCCATATGTATCATACATATGGAAGTGCCTATGTGTAAAAGAATTTCTCTAATCTTAGTAACCAAAATTAAACATTTTGCCATTTTAGCTTAAAAAAAAAATAAAGTACTTTACTAAGTTAAGACCTCACTCCTGTTTTTCTCTGCTCAGGACCTTTTTGTCCTGAAAGCGTATGAAAACAAGCACAAACACACACGGACGCCTACCCAGACAGTCAGGTCACAACACAAGACCAAATGTCTTCCTCACTCGCTCATGACGAGAGTCTTTCCTATCTGTTTAAATATTAATTAGATCTTTACTCAGTTAGGAGGACAGTGCAAGTCTCCCCAAAGACAGTTCACCAACCGGACAACGGCTCTCACTCACATCATAATACTGAGAGAAAGCAGCTGGAATGGCCACCTGCATATCATACAGCACACAGATCTGACCTATAGGGTTATTAGTCATGTTTTCATGTTGGTGATCAGCAATTACAACATGAAGATTATGAATATGCAAATCTTTCCACACTTTCTCTCCCAAAGACAAGACAGAAGACTTTATAGGAAGGTTTACTTAATGAGGGTTCAAAAGAAGACACGGATAAGTGAAAGGCTGACTAGTGAATAAATAATGAGTGAGTGTTAACACGTGTCAGCCACAGAACAGTTCATTAAAGGGGAAAAATACAGGATTTTCAGATCTTGTCACATTTGCTCTAGTGGTGTTTCACCAGGTCAGTCTGAGCAGAGCTGTCGGACTTTGAGCTTAGTCGTTCATTCGTAGAGTCATTAGAGCCACAGGTAACCACTTTCGGTTGTAGTTAAGAATACAGGCCTTTGGATATCCTGATCTAGACAAAAGGTAGCTTTACAGTGGTGGTGATAGGAACCAGGGGTCGTGAGGTGCACAACACAAATGTAGCCATTTTATTTACTATCCAAAACCACCAGTGAACCAACACGAGGTTTTATATGTAATGCCGATGATGGTAAAATAGTGGAAAATTTGAAAAAAATACTGTTTTAGGGACCTACAATGCTCTACATCTACATCACCACCAGGAATGTATTTTTAAAAACATATTTTAGGCCAAAATCTTCTCAGAACTATCATGAAACAATGTCTCAAACATCAGGCAATGTATTCATAATCATTTAGTGTTATAATTTTCTGTAAGGGAGCAGCTTTTAGAAGCACTGAACTCTTCAGACGTCTGGTTCCATTCACCACCACTGTGAAGGATGTGTTTCTCTAGATCAGAGCATTTCAAACCACTCTGAATGACTTTGTTTATATCTTAACCATTTAATTATGCAGAATTTATGTCACATGAGTTATATAGAAATGAGCCACATACAGAAGCTGAGGGTTTAAGCAGTTATCAACATTTGTAAACTAAATTTGTAATTGTAATCGGTCATAGCAGATTATTTTCAGGCCATCATTTCGATGCTTCAGTGTCTTGCGAGACAAAAATAAGGTTCAGAACTGTTTCAAAAACAGAGGCTTGTGAAACTGTGCATGTAAATTCCTGCAAGTTCTGAATGGCTCCTCGTTTAAATGCTGTTGTAAAGTGAGGCATGACCTGAGGCCTCAGCCTTTCTCTGCACTCTAGCACCCTCTTGTGGCAGGACAAGGTAAAAAAAAGTATACAAAGGAGTCATATGACTTTCACTTGTTTCCTGAACGGAAACAGACAATAAACGTCTATAAAAGCCTATAATTACAAAAAAATAGGTCAGAATATACAGTCTTATGCAAAAGTTTGGGCACATGACACGTTCTGCTGGTTTTCTAAGAGAAAGTAACTTAAGATGTCCTCTACAGAGAACAAACTTCTGCACATTTTAATGCCCAATTACTGTTAATTTGCTGAATTTAACTCATTGGGAAAAAAAATCTGAAAATGTGGGCTGTGCAAAAGTTCTGGCACAATGTACATTTTATTTTTTCTAATATGCTAAACTCAAAATAAATAAACACTGTGCACTACAGTTGGCCAAAAATGCCATATTTTGTGTACTGCCTATAAAAAATGTGTTATTTTCACTTAGTAAACCAAAAAAAAATGTAATTTTATCAGTGGTGTTCAAACATCTGCATACAACTGTATATCAATGGAATATAAAATACATTTAAGTCAGTAAAGTTTAACAAATCAGCACAACAGACATGAATTGGTGGCCTTTCTAATCTATGATAATCTTTAAAATATGTGTTTTGTGTGGCTGTAAACCTACTAAACACATTTCAATAGCAATAAAGACATATTTAGTTTATTTTGCATGAATAATTATTAAAAATGAGCATGTATGCACACAAACTACTACTAAACTACTACAAATGTCCCAAGCTGTCGCTTATGGCCTTGATATTGTTTTAATATCATTCATGTCATTCTGTCTTTGTGTCACTGTCTTTTGATGATATCATGACTTTGCTGCCCAAAAAAGTCAAGAACACTTTTAGATTTTAAAGTGCATGACAGATATGACCCTTAAACACACATCTATTTTATTTGCAGTTATTTATTCTATACTTTATCCAACTGTCACTTTATTTATTATCTTACAAGCTTATTATAAAATTAATAAAGCATTTATTCTTTTTGATCCTTGCATGATAAAGAGTTCGATTGGGGTGGGGGTGGAGTTGGGGGGGGGGCTGTATAGTCACTTAAGGCCCCCAAAAGTTCAGAAGTAGTCCTGCCAACTACCTTACATTCAAAACTTTGTCTGATCTATCTCTCAATCAACCCCAGGCTTATTATACACGAAGGCTTATTATTCAGTAACTACAGGGACTTCAAAGCAAACTAGCTGAGTTACTCTTAGGTTATAGAAGTAAATGGTAAAACTTTGGACCTGCTGGTGGGCTCTGACCATTTAGGGGTTAACTTATGACCACAGTGAATATACCTCCCCTAAAGCTTGCCATCTGTTCTATTAACCAACATTACTGAGCATTTCAGCATGAGTCTGAATCTATGAATACATTAAGTGACTTAACTTTAGGCACATCGTTTTATAGATTCTGAATGATTCTGAGGTAAAGCATCACTGTTCTTTGTGAATAGCTCATTAGAAATAATGCAAAGATTAAAAATCATAACATAATTATGACAATGGCTGCTGTTTCCCTTTAACATGACAGTAAACCCCTTGCTCACCTGACCACATAGAAAACATTAAAGGGGAATTCCACCGATTTTTTAATAATTCAGCATAAATAAATGTTTAACATGTAAACAAAGTCATTCAGAGTGGTTTGGTGTGAAATGCTCCCTTCTAGAAAACATACAGAGTTAGAACTGTTCACAGTGGTGGTGATAGGAACCAGACATCCATGTCTAAAAGCTCCCTTACAGAAAGTTATTACATGAAATGGTTATGAATTCACATCCTGGAGTCTGAGACATTGTTTTGAGAAGGTTCTAGCTTTTTTAAATCCATTCCTGGTGGAGCGGTATAAGCAAGCCTTTGTGAGGCTAAATAGTCCCTAAAAACCTTATTTTTATGACGTATCACTATTTTATTATGAATATTGCTTATAAAAGTCTCAGGAGACATGAGTAGGTTCACTGGTGGTTTTGGATAGTAAATAAAATGGCTGTATCTGTGTTGTAGACATGGTGACCCCTGGTTCCTATCACCACCACTGTAAAGAAATCTGAGTCAGTAAATATCTCCACACATTCAATTACCCTGAATCACTTTATTTACATCTCAAGCACTGAATTATGCAGATTTCATGAGAAATTAATGGAATTCCCTTTTAAGAATAGCTATTTACTACCATCTAGTGTCATCTTTCTGACATTACATGCAATAACTGACTAAAAGGACATGCTACATTAACACACACCACTATAACCAAATCATAATTTGAGCAATATTCTGAATGCTGACTAAAAGGCCTTTACTGGGTTAAATCTGTGTATTCATACAGTGTTAATGTTCCTACACCAGTGTTCGGGTCACACTGATAAAGGCCTACCATATATAGTAGCCTACAGAACAACCAACTGACCCTATCACAGATTGTGCCACATGACCTTTGAGTTCTTGAGGAATATTTGTTTAGTTTCTGGCACCAAAAGTAGCTCATAGATGGAGTCACGCCAATTCACACTTTGCACTGTAGCACTGTATGTAAGTTTATGCCAAACTAAAGCTCAGATCTTTACATTGCAGTGCGCTATCTACGGAAGGGGGTGGACAAAAACAACTCCATTGTCCTCCTTTGAATATTCAATGGACACACTCTTAACAAAGCTAAGCTCACTAAAGCAATTAGCCTAGCATGGGGTCCCAGAGTGTGCGTTTCCATTTAAATGCACTTCTGTGAAAAGCAAAAGAGGCGCAAAGAGCCGTTTGCCATTGTAACGTATGATGTGAGGCAAACTCCAATCCAAAGACACAAAGAAGGCTATTTCACCCGGCCTCAATAAGCCGTACCCGACCCAACAGGGTGTTCGCCAGTGTTTATGTTACTTAAGCCCAGGCTACATGCAGCTGTACGTGATATTTATTACTTCGTTAAAGTAAGCTGGGTATGTGAGTGAGCTAATATTAACATGCATGTGTCTAATTTCACTAAGCACACCCAAGTGCATGACCAAGGACAAGTCCAAGGCCATTTAAAGGCCACACACTGCCCTGCCGATGGCGGAAAGATAGCAAAGCATGGTTCTCTCGGTCACTGTTGGGATTTTTAAAGGCTTTGATGTCTAAATTAAGAGATGTAGTCAAGCTAGCCAAACCTATACTACCCATAATGGAGAAAAATGTATGTATATATGTTTGCTCATCTATAAACATACATGCAATATAGTCATCTTAAAAATATATGGGTTATATTTTTTACATGTGCCCAGAAATGTATACCAGTATATTTACATATATGTCAATACACTGAAATATGTGCACATACAGTCATGTGCAAAGGTTTGGTCAAATGACCAAAGTGAAAACACACACATATTTTAATGCACAATTACTGCTTTTTCGCATATATGAATTTAACATTTGGAAAAAAAGAAAGCATAAAACGTGGCCCGTGCAAAATCCATATGCTAAGATTTTTCAGAATATGTATAGATGTATAATAAAATATTTGGCACTCTTACATATATTTTATCTCCAAGTGTGTGTAAATTCCAATACACTATATAAGCATATATCTAAATATTCAAAAAAGGTGTAGTTTAATATATTTATGCATGTATATGTTAAAACATCACATATATTGCAGATACATTTTTAAAATAAGCAAATTATATGTACATATATTTTCATCCATATGGGAAAGCTATGGCACATTATACACATTATATTATTTTTTCTCAGTATGTTAAATCCATACTGGATTTTGAAATATATATGTAAATGCATTACATTTGTTTATGGGCGACATACAGAAAATTAAGGCTAAGAGGCTTAAAAGGCCTTTGTGTTCATACATATATTATCTCTGCCTGAAATTATGAGTAAATATGAACAAAACATGACTAAACTGAGAAAAGTTTGGCAAAGAGAAAACTTGTCATGTTCACAGTTTATGTATATTTTTATGGCCTCTTCTGACTGGTGGGCTTTGCATCCAGGCACATGCAACATTTTGTCTTCGTGGGGATGTTTGACTGATATTCACAAGGAAAAAAATCAGCTTCGTTTCAAAAAGTGAAACAGCTTCAAAGTTTTTCTTTTGGTTACTGAAGTTAAGGTCGGGTTTAAAGTTTAAAGTAGAGCGCAGCAACATTACAGTGATACAGACCCAGGAGGAAAGAAAGATACTAAATAAGATCTCCTCTTAAACTCCATTACTTCTCCTTGACACCTAGTTAAGTCCTGTCTGAAAGCAGCTTAAGCAATTTCCTGCTGCTTCTGAAATTCACCTCCTGAGAAATAAACACGTTGATAAAAATATTGTCTCATGACTTCACTATTTTATGTCTAGCTTATGAGCCCAGCCTGTGCTGAATAGTATTTACATTTGAAAAGTGTACACTGTTAGAAATAAAGGTTCAGTGCAGGTACATTTTTCATTCATCAAGGTACAATCAATGTAAATGTTCCCTCAAAGGTACAACAGTGGTTTAAAGGCTCTTAATTGTGGATCTTAAATAAGTTTTTCCAGGTGAAAAGTTCGTATTTGTACCTTTACATAACCGAATGTTTTAAAACAGAACAGTAAAATAAAAGGCCTGGAGACGAGACGGGGTGTGTGGAGTCAGTACAGCTTAGAACATACCATTTCAATGGATTATGGTACAGTTATGCTCCCTGACTAGGGTACTGAGATGTACCCTTGAGGGTCCCACCCCAGTGACAAGAGGGGGACTGCCCCAGTGACAGTTTCATACCTTTATTTCAGAGAGTGTAAGACTTCATTATTGTCTTCTAGAACACTCTTCTACATCTCTAGTCTTACAGCAGCCCACGCGGAAGGAGAACTCATGCTTTTCTCATTCATCAGCAGAATGTCTTACAGTGAAACACTCATGCTGATCTCTTCCTTTTCCTAAAGGCAGTTTAGGAGAAAGAATTCAGAGACCAGCCACCCTTTTGCGAAACGTCTGCATATGTATGTATATAACGCACATGATGTAAACAAAGTCATTGAGTGGTTTGCTGTAAAACGATTCATTGTAGAGAAACTTACAGACATTTTATTTACTATCCAAAACCACAAGTGAACCTTCGAATCTAAGTTTTCTTTGGTTACTATTTTGCCTCACTACGGCCTGCATGTACACCTCCACCAGGAATGTATTTAAAGAAGCCAAAACCTTCGTAAAACAACGTCTCAGACTTCAAGAAGTGAATTCATAACCATTTCATGTACTAACTTTCTGTAAGAGAGCTTTTAGAGGTGCACGTCTGGTTCCTATCACCACCACTGTGAACACGTCTGACTCTGTATGTTTTCTAGAATGGAGCATTTCACACCAAACCACTCTGAATGACTTTGTTTACATCTTAAACACTTATTTATGCTGAAGTGTATGCCTACAATTGTCTTCTGAGTTTTATGTATAATGTTGATGACGGTAAAAACAAATGTGTTTGATGATTATTTTACCCCAGAACACCTCTCCACCATGAATGGACTCTAAAAATACACATTTTAGACTAGACGCTGATCTCAAAACTATGTTGTCATAACCATTTCATGTAATAACTCTCTGTGATGGAGCTTTAACAGGCATTAAACCTTTCAGACGTCTGGTTCCTATCACCACCACTGTGAACAATTCTGACTTTTCACATCAAACCACTCCGAATGCCTACATCTTAACCATTTATTTATCCAGAAATGATAAGAAATCACTGAAATTCTCTTTTAAGAGACATATTTTGGAAAACATGAGTGTTTTGATTGTGTGGGAAGTGCTGGCGACTCCATCTGGAGATTTTCTCTATTCCACAAAGCTTTAATGCTTTTAAAAAAATGTTAAAAACTATAACATTAGCTGTCAGCTCCTGATGTTAAGTCAGGGTGTATCATTAGAACTGAATTCAGCTTCAGTCATACAGAGAAGAGCATAATAAAACCCTACAGAGACAGAAATTGTGTGTTTTTGTAGACTAATTATCTCTTTAGGGGGACTAATGTCCTTGGGATGAGGAATAACATGGACATTTTGATGCCGTGGGGACATTTAGTTCCTCTCCCTGTAAAAGAATGCTACAAAATAGTGCAGTTTATGTTAACGTAAAAGAGGCTAAAGATACAGATCACAGAAATCTGATATATGGCAATATATGGGTTTCAAATATAAGACATTATTAGTATATATGGATTTCCCTCATATCCAACTTATATCTGTCACATATGCATATATTACTCATACATGATAGCTTTTTTATTGAATGCATGTTGCTGGTGTATTTCATGTTCATTTCTTGCTTTAAAAAAGTCTTTCAGTGTTTGCATCAGAAATAAATCAGACAGACAGTATATACGTGATCCACATATCATGCATATAAGTCCAATATTTGATACTTATATATGTACAGAGCATAAATGCCTGACCCTTTATGATATATATGCATATATGCCCATATATGAGATCTCTATATGGGTAGCTTTTGGTTCCTGAGGTTAAGAATGGTGATAAATGTAGTATCTACAGCAGCATTTAGGTACAGTCATACGGCAAAAAAACAGGAATGCAAACTTATTATCTTTCTGAGGGGAATAAATGTCCTCAGGATGATGGATGAGAACATTTTGAGGTTGTGGGGACATTTAATTCCTCTCTGTGAGGAAAAACTGCAGTTCACATTAAAGTAAAAGAGGCTAGTAATACAGAAATAGGATATATAAGCTGTAAATATATGATACATACTACCATATATGGATTTCCCTTATTTCCAACTTATATTAGTCACATATGTAACATATATGTCAACTTGTTTGACCCATTTTCAAAAATATGGGACATATGTTTCAGCCATATATCAACATATACAAACACATGTATATTTAACACTATAGGATAGAAAACATACGCGGTTGGCATATATTACTCATATATGATTGCTTCATGTTATATAAAAGTGAGTTTTTATGTATCCTCTAATGAAGTGGCAAGTATTATAGCTGCATGACTAAACACTTAAAAACATGCACATTGTAAGCTATGCGATAATCATTTAATTTGATGAAGTAAATGAATGAAAAATATGGTTCCCTGACACATTTAAATAATGTAATATTTAAAAGGAAATAACATAGTAACAGTTAAAACACTACTGGGAGGTATTCAACCATGTATATGAATGCACACACGTCTGATATTTGATTTTTACACATACAGTACACATTTTGAACTATAAGGCCAACCCTTTATATGTACATATATGGTCATATATCAGATTTCCGTGTGGGCAAAGATTATCTTTTGGTTCCTGAGGTTAAGGTAAGCGTTAGGGTTAAGTTATATGGAGCACAGCAGCACTTCAGTGATAGAGAAGGACATAAACATCGTGCAAAGACACGAATCTTAGCCTGAGTCGTTTCTCTGAGGGGCTAAATGGCTCAACGTCCTTATGACGATGGATAACGTTGACATTCGACGTTGTGGGGACCTCACTTACACTCTATGCGGAAAAATGCTACAAAAACTGCGAATTATGTTAAAGTAAAAGAGGCCGAAGATCAGCTTTTAGTTCCTGAGGTTAATGTTTGCGTTAGACGTAGTAAACTACGGCAGCATTTAGGTTACAGTCCTACGGAATAAAAGCGAAGCATCCCCACAAAGGCAGAAATACATACTCGCGTATGTGTTTCATTGTTCTGCCATGACGCGACTCGCCCGTATCGCGAAATGGCGGCCGAGCCGAATGGGCGGAAAGAAAAACCAGGAACGGATCTGGATCCGGATCCTGGAGCTTATCAAAGCAGTACGTGACTTGAGCCACATAACGTTGGGAAATTAATCCGAAAGCTTTCACAACGCATATTAAACACAGATTATGCAAATGCAAAGATTATTTAGTGGTCCTTTTAAAAATATAAACTGCATTATCACACATATTCACTAGTTTCTCTGTACGGAATATCAACATGGACCCCTGCCCTCCACGGCCTCTGTCTAAGATGGTGTCTTGGGGTTCTTGCTGTTGATGTAGCTGATGTAAGGAGGGAAAAAGAGCAAACAAGTTCACCTGTCTGGTAAGAAAAGGAATTCTACAGGTGCAGGCGTTCAAGTCCCTACACGCTCAGCTATGTGGGCCAAACCTTGTGGCTCGCTAGCTGCAAGTATCTCGCTTCTTCCTGCTGATGCAAGACTGTTAGAACCAATAGGATTAAAACCTGATGCTTTTGCTTTCTAATTTCAGGAATTGGCTTAACGGTTACAACCAGAGACCATAGCTTCCTGTAGGACACCTTTAGATCCCATTAGATGCATTTAGAATCGGTTCCAAAACACCTCTTAAACCATTAGAATCCTTTACGCGGTGATATCAACCCATCAGGACAGCACTGAATACCATTAATGACGACTGGACAACAGAAACTTAGAATGGCTTCTATGATTTTTCCAGAGTTTGTCTTTAAAGGCATAGCTCAGCTAGCCTACGTGTTAATGTCAACGACTAAGACAGTAGGCCCATTGGGGCCCATTGGGGCCTACTCAGAGGAAAAAAGTGTTTTTCTTAAGATTGTCCCAAAGAAATAAAGCAGATGTCAATATTTCAGTATCTCAACTGAATTGAATTCTCTCTCCTAAACCCTCCTCAGGAGAAAAGAGGAGATTAACATCAGCATTTCATTGTAAGAGGCTCTGATAGACTGCTGAGAGAGTTCTGTGATAGAGCTATATATATATATATATATATATATATTTTTATATATATATAAAAAAGATGTAATCGTACACTCTTATGGATATATTATTCAGCTAAGACTGGGAGCGAGAGAGTTAGTCAATATGTGTGACAATGTTTTGATCAGAGTGAGGAAATCTGGTTATTTTTACAGGAGCCAAATTACAGAAACAGGAGCAAATGGCTTGAGTCTCGCTCTGATTTCAAACAGGACTCAGCCGTGTCTGGGAGAAGTACATGATCGAGATGAAGAGGAGATCTCATTCAGAATGGGTAACCTTGTGGCTCGCTGGCTTTAAGTATTTCCTCTTTCTTTGTCTTCAAAGGCGTATAGCTTAGCAATACATGCTAACGACAGTGACTATAAGACAGTGGGCCCCATTTAGCATGATGCCAAAAAGAACACTATTTGAGATCTTTTCACTTTCACTCATCATTAGTATAACATTAGTGCTTAATTTTTGTGTGCTGCCTTTAAAAAAGCTCATTTTGGGTTTGTTTGCTTGTTTAAATCTGAATGTTACCACCCTGCTTGAGGTTAAATTAAATGAATGACTGAACTGTCCCGTCCTATATGGTAAAAAATATATGTGTAAATACGTTTGCTAAAATATATATGTGATGTTTAAAACATATGTGCAAAATATTTTCGACAATTTAAATATATGCCAATATATTTAAATTGTCGAATATACACACACACATATATCAAGTTTGTAATAAGCTTGTAATATTTAAAGTTTGTAATATTTCCATATATGCTTCCATACATATATATATTACAAACTTGACACATGTTGAAATATATTTGCATATGGGATACATCCTCATATTTTACAAGAAAATATATATAATAAATATATTGTCAATGTAATATATTTAGTCATTATTTATATTGCATGTCTTAAATATAGGTGTAAATGTATGTTTTCTAAACAAAAACTACCTATTTTAAAGGGTAGACTGTAAACTATTGAAAGGTATTCAATAGATTTTAATAAGTTTTGGGACGAAACTGCCTAGGAAACATTTAGTCCGTTCAGATTTTTTGTTGTAATAACAAATTATAAACTTTTATTTTGGCAAAAAAACAGTATATTTTTTAAACAGCTTGTTGTACTGTCATCCCATTCATTACTCTTAAAACACATTTTAAAATATATTTTAATATTTACATTCAGAATATTCACACATATATTTGACAGTGTGTGTGTGCATATATTTAAAAACATATATTAGAAATAGATTTCAAATATATTGTTTTTCCATGTGGGGTTTCTTTAAACCCCCTTCGTGGTATTAAACATCACATTACTGCAGACGTGCTGTTTTTTCTATAGATGTTTTTATATCTTTTTACATCTGTTTTCCCACAGACAGAAATAGGCCCATTCAAGGTACAGCACAATGGGAACGGAGTCTCCTTTACCTTCACCAGCGTCATCTATCACCTACAAAGACTCAGCTCTCTCACACGCACATGTAACCTGATCAGTAAATTAGCTTTATTCTGTAATGAGAGGGGCAATCGTCTCCCCGACCCCCATCCCCCACTGCTTATATGTGCTATAGGCCTACCATAAATGGGATCACCGTGGGGGGAAGGAGGTGGACCAAAGCACAAAGATAATAGTAGAGGGGTGGGCTTCAAGGCCTGTGGGAGGACCAAGACACTATGGAAGTTTACCAGATGGGTTTTTTTAAACAAAAATGTTTGCTGAATACAATTAAATGGCTTAAATCTACTTCTCAGACGAAGGTTTTACATATTTCATCTATTTTGTTGTATATACTCCACATTTAGTTTATATACTCATGTGCAAAAGTTTGGGTACCGATGGTCTAATGACATATTTTGTTAATTTAATTAAAGTAAAAATAAGTTCTACACCTCCTCTACAGACAACTGCACATTTTAATGTACAATTACTGTTTATTTGCTTAATTTGGCACTTTAAAGCAAAAGCGCAGCCTGTGTGAAACTTATGGCACGGTTTGTATTTTGTGTTTTATATTTTTCCCAACAAGTTACCGTAGAAAATGAAAAAGAACATAGTTTTACTGGGGCTGTTTCAATTTTTGCATATGACTGTGGTGGATGTATATAGTTATACATCATACATCATCATACATGACGTGTTTAGTTATATATTACATGTTTTCTTTTTGTAGTTTGTACATTTGGCCATTTATGTATGCACCAAGACCAATTCTTAGCAATTGTTTGGCCAGTAAAAGTAAAATTCTATGGGTAGTAGTAAAAAAAAGTCTTATTTCTCATTGAAAAAGTCAATAAGCTCAATCCCAGATCCCAAGTGTCTGCAAAGTACCACCATTTCTATCAAGAACATGTCAAATAACTGATAATAACTGATATTGTTTGGAACTGGCTTGAAAAAGCACTGAATTCACTTGAATTCTTTGAAAAAGTAAAAATATATTCAACACAGCTTTCAGTTTACTCACTTTTTTAACTGTATTGACATACTTAATACTTAGTTCATGTATTCGTGTGAAAATGCACACGTTTAAATCAATCCAGTCCAATGCATTACTTTTTTCTCTGTGTAGAAAAAGGGAGGGAAAAGGCCTTGCTAGCTTTGACCTGCCCAAAAACAGCCCTCCCCCCCTCACAATGGTAACTCAATGCCCCTGGGAGAGCGCAGCCCGAGAGTAGGAGGGCCCTGCTGATCCGCTCATTAAATATGCATCATAATTAAGGGGCAGAGAGACGACGTAGAGGCTTCGGAGTTCATTACCACAGCGTGATTAAAATAATGGCATTGTGTAGAGGCTGATATGGGTGTCTTGCTTATGTTTACGACCCATAACGATAATTATTAAAGTTTGTGATTAAACAGAGCCAATGATTAAGAGTGCTTATCCTCCAACGTGAACATTAACGCAAAGGAAACAGAGCTGTTTATTAGGCTCAAGGGTCGGTTCAGGCCGCATTATGGAAATTAGCATATCTGCAGATGAATTTAATACAGTGGGTGTGTGGTGCTGAGTCAAACGTCCACGGATACACAATGAAGAGTTCAGTGAGAAACAAGTCACCGTGAGGAAACTCCTCCGTTGCGGCTCCGGGGAAGAACCCAGAGAGGGATCGGCTAATCAGGCCTGAATGTGTCAGGGGCCTGGAGACCATCTGTGCCAGACACAGAGTCATTAGTGGGAGTAAACCTGATCAACACTCAGAAGACCATGAGACGCAAAACAGAGAGAGATAATATGGCAAAGACTTCTTCAAACAGAGCCAGTGACACAGTAATAATGCTCTTTATTCTCAATGTGAGATATAAAACGTGAGGATTTACAACAGCAGGCTATATTAATAATCAAAGTTATTTTTCTTTGTACTTGCACAAAGACAAACAGCACTGCACGTGTAAAAGTTTGAACACACCTGGTCAAATGACATGTTTTGTTGTCTTTCTAAGCGA
The DNA here is from genome assembly GCF_904425465.1 of Colossoma macropomum. Taxonomy (NCBI): domain Eukaryota; kingdom Metazoa; phylum Chordata; class Actinopteri; order Characiformes; family Serrasalmidae; genus Colossoma; species Colossoma macropomum. The sequence continues at coordinate 27,939,351 of NW_023494807.1, forward strand.
AAATAAGTTCACACATCCTTACTTAACATGGCATTTTCTTTTGCACAGGCCACATTTTAATTTTTTGTGCTTCACAAGATGTTAAATTCATCACTTAAACAGTAATTGTGCATTAAAACGTGCAGAAGTGTGTTCTCTGTACTACAGGGGTGTCAAAGTCAACCACTAAAAGGGCCATATAAAAAAATCTCAATAAATCTGTGGGCCAGCTGTGTTTTTACTTTATTTTTACTTAACATTTTGACCCCAACTGGCTACTGTTTATTTAAAATATGCTAAACCTACACTAAAATATACACTAAAATCTTAAACGATTAAAAAATAATTTAAAATAAAAACAAACTGTTTTATATAACAGTAGACTATGTTAGCTGCAGATTTAACTGTTAAACCTCTTTAAATGTCCCTAATGTACAGTAGGTTTTTAAACTGCCCATTCGCGTGAACTGGACACCTGGCATCTTTTTTTTTTGTTCTTGTGGTGCTGTCCCATAGATCTTTGTAGGGGAGGGAGGTGGAAGCACACCTTACGTTGCAGTGCATGCTGGGAACTGTAGTGCAGCTCATGGTGAAATGGGCTAATATTAACAGACATTTTTAATAATTTTGCGGGCCGAATAGGATCATGCCACAGGCCTGACTCGGCCTGCGGGCCTTGTGTTTGACACATGGGCTGTAGACGATGTGTTAACTTACTTTCACTTCAAATCAACGAAACATCATTTGACCAGGGGCGCCCAAACGTTTGCATACGGCTGTAAGTTCTAATAAGAGGTGGGCGATATGGCAAAAATGTAACATCACGATACTTCAACACATTTTCACAATCGTGATATGTTTTTCTGAGGTTTGATAAGAACCAAAACTCAGAAATCAAAACAGCCCAATTTAAAAAATACTGTCAAAAACTGGATACACTGATTTTCATTCAATGTTTCACAGAATGCACTGAACTAAATCCAGTTAAACAGCACTCTTTACGCTCTTTATGCAATGACACACGCAGTTTCTGTTCTTTAAGTGCTGATGATACAATATTATCAGTAAACCATTTATAATACTAACGATAAATATGGTCATACTGCCCACCCTTACCCCAAATTATATGAATCATGGTCATTATCAATACAGCATTTTTAGCATATCTGTAACATAAGACATATCAAAACAAAAAAGACTGTTAGCAAATCGTTACATCAGTACAGTGAGCCTAAGCATTTTACCCCACTTCTAGCAGGCCCAATCAAAGGCCTGGCCTGGCCCACAATCTCTACCTATAGTCAAATATACAGTCATATATTTCATTAAAGATTTTGACCAATTACAAGTATCAGTTCATCCTTTCTATATGCAGAGGAATTATATTTCCCTATATTTTTCAAGATATGTGTCAAGTTTATAATATATTTCCATATATGTTTGACATATATGTAAATATTAAAAATGATTAACACTATTACATGTATTTATTTTCAGCAAATATGTACAAAGCTCCACTTTATTTGGATAGCCCCCAACAGACTATAGATGTTTAAATTGATAGACTTAGCACCAGAGTCATGATTAGCTTTTGGGTTGAGGTTGAGATTAGGCGACTGTAACAGATCATTAGTTGAATGCAATTTAAAAGCAAGCGACTAGTTGTGGATAATGTTAGTTCAGAACACAAAACTCTGGATTAATACCCAGTTAGGGTTATGTAAGATATGTTATGTGTGTGTGTGTGTGTATATATATATATGTATATATATATATATATATATATATATATACATATACACACACACACACATATATATATCTACATCTATGAGTATAATGATCTTTATTTCATGTACTGCAATGCACTGAATCCAATTATGCATGTGTAATTGTGCTCTATTTGTAATAAAACATACAGCTGGTCAGTGTTCTTTAAGTACTGACGGACGATATCTACAATATGAAAAGCATATTGTGACATTATGATAAATATCATCGTATTGCCCACCTCTATTCAGGAGTGTTAAACTTTGGGGAAATATATTTTTTCTATTGTCATGCTTCCAACACTGGGTCTCTTACGTCCCCCCATGCCACCCCCTCCCAGCGCCCCCCAGCCACCTCCCAGCTCCCCCAAATATTATATAAAAAGCAAATATTTGTATCATTTGAAATACATAAATACAAAAACTATTTGGCAAAACATTATCAGCACACTTGCTGTGACCTTTTGACCTCACCTAGCACTAAATATACTGGCTAGCAGAGGCCTGTGCTATGTATTGTGGTGTCTGCTACACAAAAGCAGGGCTATTATTTTTGCTAGGACCTTGGAAGACCGTCTGGAGCCCACCCAGAGAGACAAATGCTAGCTGGCTGGTGCTAGCAGAGGTGTTTGAGTGTAATCGGTGTTATTGGAGGCGACTAGCAGCTTCCATCGGCCTCTTGACACGGCAGCCGGCCACATGCCCAGAGGCTGTGGTGCAGACGGGACAGGCAGAGAGGGAGGAGGGGCCCGGGGCCTACTTCCTGACACACAATGAAACAGGAAGCACTTGCTGCCTCTCTGCACAAACACGATAAAAAAACCTCAGCTACTTACAGTAACAAGGCTTTTGAAATCCGGTCTAAAGGTGACTGGTTTGAGAGCTTCTGCAGGGCAGAAATAGTCCTGAATAGGGTTGGTGCACAGAAATACTCTTCAATAGTTTGGAGCACTGAGTCTATTCTTTGAAAAGATAGCAGAAATAGGCCTAAATAGGCTTGTGCTACCTTGAGTTTTCTGCATGAGTCAGTTCGTGCTGAGGTCATGTCTGGAACAAATTCTAAATTAAGAAAGATTAAAGAAGTATTGTTTTGACCATTAGTAGCTATATAGACTAAAAACATATACATCTTCAGATCCAATCTTCAGAATCCACTGATTCTGGAACAGTACACGGTGAATTTGCTCATTTCTTGTCTCATGAAGTCAACACAAAGAGGCGGGTTTCAGATTTCATACCTACATGTGAAGCCACGGGCTAAAGTTTACCCACTTCCAGCATTCCAGTTAGCATTCCTGTTCTTCCAGCTGGATACAAAGGCATGAGTGTGCCCTGAGGTAGCAGGAAGCAGTGAGAGAAAGCAGAACCAGCCTGGAGAGGGAAGTAATGACAAAACGCATTTGTTCTTTATTTAGGTGTGATCTATTCAGCTCGTTCCTTCAGTATGAACACATTAACCCATATCCTACACTTTTCTGGCACTTTATTCTTCTCCCCGAGATCCACCTCTGGCATATGTGGTTGTATGCACCACAGTCATAATCATTTCTACAAGACTATTTTCCAACCTCTCTTTATCCCTCAGAATTAAACAGGCTGTTTTTGTTACTGTGCCTTTAAGACACATATATGCAAATGAACTCCATTCCAGCTGCCCTGTTTAATTTATTAATCATTTATTGCTGTTGTAGTGATTAAATAAACAAGCGTAGAATCTGTATTTTTTAAAAAGTAAGTGGTTCCTTCTTGAAAATGGCCTAGTACGTTGGCATTGAAAGGTTTGGTCTGCAGCCCAATCAGTGCAGCTGATAAATGTGGGATAACCAATCAAAATTCATGTCTTACTCATGTGCCCAAGCTCAGCAATAAGCTGTTTATAGTAGCTTGGCTTTTAAGCCTGGTTAAATAAGCTTTTACATTATTTAAAATGATGTAATAAGAAATCAGTAGCAAAGGGTAACTTGAAACACTAATGTTCACTAAAGTTAGCCTGATCGGTAGCCAGCTAGCTAAACGATCATCTCTACAAAACAGAGAATTAACTACCTTCCTAAAAAAACCAGCACAGATCAGGCTGGTCACTAGTAAACCAGCACAGATCAGGCTGGTCACTAGTAAAACCAGCATATGTTGTGTTTTGGATGCTGGTATTCTGGTCAACCAGCATGATCATGCTGGGTGACCAGCTAAACAAGCACCAGGTCAGCATAAAGCCAGCTTTGCTGTTTTTTAGCATGGTAACTAAGAGCTAAGTTCAAGGATCAGTCATTGCTTAGTTAATATGGACATCTTTGGAGGTCATTAAGTGCTAGAAAATTAAATAATTACTACAGTTAACTTCCTTATCTAGCTGGTGTTAGTTAGCCAGCTAGCTAACTCCATCTTAATTAGCAAATTTACTTAATCTGCAAAGCAGCAGGCTAGCAGAGTAGCACTTAGCTAGCTAAAATAATAATAACATAAAAGTACATTTTTAAACACTTAATTTAGGAAATAATGTAGACAACAAAAGTAAGACAGTGACCACAGAAGATATATGTAAATGGCATCTGTTCTGATTGGCTGTCATGTATTGCACCTCATTCAAAAAGCACTCAGTGAAATCAAAACAGGTTGTTTTTGCCGCTTAGATTTCATGCAGACTGGGGAGTGAACAATACATTTTGAAGCTTTATCGGTGTTACTGTATGATGCTATATAAAACTTTTTATTAAAAGAAGTGAATTAAATTAATTTTCTGTATTTTAAGAAAACATTTGATATTAATATTTTTACACAAGGATAGATTATGAGTAGGAAACACCTGGGTTATAGGTATCAATACTTCAGTATCAGTTGGCCTTTCATTCCTGGTTCCTCTGGAGACCTGAGCCCAGTTTGCATGCAGTACACAAGTGGAGACAATTTGAGTAAAAGGGGAAGAAATAAAGGGAGCGACACTAACCAAACTAGGGCAGGCTATCCAAATCCCCTTTGACTATGTAATGAGAGTGCCATAAAAAAGAAACAGGTTAATTAAATCCATTCAGACTGCGGGTGGTACCGATTTATCAGTTTATCTCCAGGGGAGGAACCTCAACCTGGAAAAGCTAGCCAGATCTGTAGCTTTAGCTGCTAACAGGCTTAGGCGATCTCTAAACAAACAATGCTAACTCATAAGTGATGTTGAAAGACAAGTATGTGCTTCAAAAAGAGTGTTGTTTTATTATTTTTGAGAGAAAAGCTTCAAAATGATGGTTAAAACCTCTCAAGGTGCTCAGAGAAGTAGCAGAAAACAGTAACAAGGTGATTAGCACAAAACCCACTGAAGGGTTACAGGCAGTTGTGTGGCCTTCAAATGTCAGTTACTGTCCAGGCTGCACACTAACCCAACCAGTATCTTCAACTGGGCATTCAGACCTAAAAATAGTTTAAAATGTTAGTTTTCGTGTTCTGCAGCATTCTGTATTACAGCGTTATAATCCTCAGTTTCATCAGTTTGACAGGATTTTATCTTTTTTTCATGTTTTAGTCCATCAATATTCTTTCATTACAATGCCCAGCATACATTATGCAAATACATAACTATTGGGAATCCCTGTGGTGTCAACCAATCCTGACTGCTAGCCTAGCTACTGATCTATACGTCAAATACAGCCAAGCTAGCGTTAGTTTAACTCTTACCTCAACCGTCGAACAAAATCGCTAAGAAAACGGTGAGTCTATCTTTATTCAGCACAAAATGGAGCCAGAGAATAGAAAACAATCTGAGGTCAGACAGCGAGTTACCAAGGTAGCAAGTGCTAATATTTATTATTAAGCTTGTTGTTCTCTGTCATCTGTGGAACCAAGATAGCTAGTTAGCCAGGTAGCTTGCTAATTTTTATCATTTAGCTTGTTTTCTGTCATCTGTGTAACGCATTCTCTCTATTATTGATGATTTGAGGACAGCTACCACAGTTACATGGCTACAGTAAGATATTTGGCTTAGCTTGAAAGTCCTTCTACATTCTCCCACCTTCAAAATACATCATCAGCTTTTTTTGTCTTTAAATGGGAAAATGTCACTCGAGGGACTGCTACGGCAGCACTGCAGTAGGCGAGTATAAATGTTTACAACATACAGCTGTTGTCGGAACAAAACCTTGTATCTCCAAAATGGTAACTTTACAGGAGAAGGAGAAAACATGCTTTACTTTAATGTAAGTCAATGGAACCAGACGTTTTTTCCAAGTAATTTTGGGTCATTTCTGTTGGTCCATTCATCATGAAATTTACACACAATGTACAGGACAACAAGTATGTTCAAATTACGTCAAAAACTGAAAAATGTATTGATTAAATGCATTCAAAAATGGACGAAAATGGCCAAAAATTGATTTTGCTTAATGTACTTTAAAGCTTGAAGTACATTCTGAAATGATACAATATATTTGAATTGTATTTCGCTCATAAAAAAAACACACGGCCATGTATTTCTTTTCCGTATGGGATTGTGGCCTGTATGAGACAGTAGATCACACTCATGGGCATCTCTTTCCAGCCAGTCTTAAGGAGCTGAAAGCAGTGATGGAGCAGGCCGTCATCTCCCTTATGAAGAAACTATAATATATGGTGTTGTATATTTCTTCAATAATAATACAAGTGATATAACAGTCAATAATAGTGATATAACAATACCACATATGGTACTGTATCATAACGTATAGGATCGTGACTAGCATGTTAGATTGCGGTTAGTGCATTAGCTTCAGGCTAACATAATAGCTTGCGAACATTAGATTGGGATGCTTTTGTTTCAAATGCTGCACTTTTAAAATATTAATATAAGACACATTTTCAGATACTTATTTTTGCTGCATTGAAAAATGTATCAAATTGAGACACCACTGTATTGCCTTGAATCGAATTATGAACTTTGCGAATCGATACACCCCTAGTCTGTAGCCCATTCATGTTTGTGTAATATTCAAGAAGTATCCTCACATATGGGAGAAAAATATATGTAAATATATGTGATGTTTTAAGATATAGGTGCTAAATATATGTGACTGTGCCATTTTTATATTTAATATTTAATTATACGCCAATGTATGCACATATATGTGAATATTATGAAATATATCGCAGCTGTCTGCGTGTTTTCTCCTTCTCCTGTAAAGTTATCATTTTGGAGGTACGAGGTTTTCTACCAACAACTGTGATATTCAAAAGTCAAGCATATATGAAAATATTCGTATTTGTTTCTACGCTCATTGTCCATTTTATCAGCTCCACTTACTATATAGTTGTGCTTGTAGTTCTACAATAGTAGTTCTACTGCTGTGTCTGATCCACTCAGACCAGCACAACACACACTAACACACCACTACATCAGTGTTACTGCAATGCTGAGAATGATCCACCACCCAAATAGTACCTGCTCTGTGAGGGTCCATGGGGGTCCTGACCACTGAAGAACAGGATAAAAGGGGGCTAACAAAGTATGCAGAGAAACAGATGGACTGCAGTCTGTAATTGTAGAACTACAAAGTGCACCTATATAGTAAGTGGAGCTCGTAAAATGGACAATGAGCGTAGAAACAAGGAGCGTGGAAATATAATGTTATGCCTGATCGGTGTATTTATGGATATGCCTATGGGATATATTGTCGCAATTTACATATATATTAAAATATATGCACATATTTAATATTTACACATATTTGGAAATGCATACTAGATTGACGAAATATATTTCCTTTACAGATGTGCTTATAGTATAGTAAATTATAGTAATTGTCTCAATTTACATTAAGGCTCCTATAGGAGTGATATACAAATTCATCTACTACTACTATAATTCATTTTCACATGGGCTAAATGGATTAATATGCTGTTTTAAATTTTCAGGATCATGTATATGTCCATGCTGTATTAGGGCCTGTACTACAGACCACTCGTGACTAAGCTCGTGTCCCCAGAAGTGAACTTCCTGTACATCACAGAGCATTTTGGAGCAGGAATACTGCAGTCATGCATGAGCTGCAGAGCATCCTGACTTTGAAGTGGGATGTAGGTCACGCTTTTAGCGCAGTTAGCACAGCTCTCACACACACACGCCGCAGGCATGACACAAGCAAAAAAGAGAAGGGGAAAAAAAAACCCAGACGGGTCTCAGCAGGACTGAGTGGTGCAGTGGGACAGAACTGGTCCAACATGGCCCAGCTACTGCTCTCCACCAGAAAGAGCAGAGAGCAGCCAGTGTGAAGCGTTCAGAGCCGGAGATCCAGTCTAACGCCCTGGCCGATCGCCATGGTGACTGGCCCAGATCTCCCGTCCTGCTGTGAGGTCAGCGTTTCCATGGCGATGAACCAGCTGAGCGGTAATCTGCTCTTGTTTATGCACAGCCGGGAAGAGGAGGGAGGGAGAGGAGGGAGAGGAGGGAAAGAAGTGGGGGGGATGAGGAGAGAAAGGCGGAAGTGACAGAGTGAAGAGGGGAGGGAGAGAGAAAGAGAGAAAGAGAGGGAAGGAAAGAAGGGAGGCGAAGAGGGAAGGGAAATAGATGGAAAAGAAATGGGGAAGGAAAGTTAGACAGAAAAGAGGTTAGGGAGAAAGAAGGGAGGGACATAAGAGAAAGAGGGAGGGAAAGAAAAGAGAAAAAAAGGGAGGAAAGAAGTGAGAGAAAATGGGAAGGAAAGATAGAGAAAAGCAAGAGAAGAAAAGAAGGGAGGAAAAGAGGGGAGTGAAAGAAGGTAGAGAAAAAGATACGGAAATGCGGAAGAGAAAGGAAAAGAGGGGTGTGACATGAAAGCAGGAGGGAACGAGGGAGTGAAAGAGGAGAGGGAAAAAATGGGGAGGGAAAGAGGGGAAAGACAGACAGGAGAGAAAGAAAATGAAGGAAAAGAGAAGAAATGAAAGAGCGAGGAAAACATGGGAGCGAAAGAAGGAGGAAAGGAGGGAGAAATGAAAGAAGGGAGTGAAAGAGGAGAGGGAACAGAGGGAAAAAAAGAAGGGAGAAAGAAAAGGGGAGGGAAGGAGACGAAAAAAATGGGGACAGAGAGGAAAGAAAGCAAGAAAGGGAAGGGAGGAAAAGAGGTTAGGAATGAAAGAGTGAGGAAAAGAAGGGAGTGAAAGGGGGAGGAAAGAAGGGAGAAAGGAAAGAAGGGAGTGAAAGAGGAGAGGGAATAGAGGGAAAGAAAGTGGAAGGAAAGAAGGGAGAGAAAGAGAGGGGAGGAAGATAAAAGGAAGGAAAGGGGAGAGAAAACTGGGAAAGGAAATAAGGGAGAGAAAGAAGGGAGGAAGAAAAAAGAAGTGAAGGAGAGAGAAAACTGGGGAAGGAAAGAAGGGAGCAAAAGAGAAGGAAGAATAAAGAAAGAGAGAGAAAACGGGAAGGAAAGAAAGGAGAGAAAGAGAGGGGAGGAAAGAAGGGAGAGAAAGAGGGGAGGAAGAAAACCGGAAGGGAAGAGGAGAGAAAACTGGGGAAGGAAAGAAGGGAGAGAGAGGGGAGGAAGAAAAAAGGGAAGGAGAGAGAAAACTGGGGAAGGAAAGAAGGGAGCGAAAGAGAAGGAAGAAAAAAGAAAGAAAGGAGAGAGAAAACAGGAAGGAAAGAAAGGAGAGAAAGAGAGGGGAGGAAAGAAGAGAGAGAAAGAGAGGGGAGGAGGAAAAAGGGAAGGGAAGGGGAGAGAAAACTGGGGAAGGAAAGAAAGGAGAGAAAGAGAGGGGAGGAAGAAAAAAGGAAGGGTAGGGGAGAGAAAACCAGGGAAGAAGGGAGAGAAAGAGAGGAGAGGAAGAAAAAAAGAAAAGAGAGAAAACTGGGGAAGAAAAGAAAGGAGAGAAAGAGGGGGGAGGAAAGACGGGAGAAAAAGAGAGGGGAGGAATAAAAAAGGGAGGGAAGGGAAGAGAAAACCGGGGAAGGAAAGGGAGAGAAACGGAGGGGAGGAAAGAAGGGAGGGAAAGAGGGAAGAACAAGATGGCGAGAAAAGAGGTTAGGGAACAGGAGGAAGAGGGGAAGGAAACAGAGAGAAAAGGAAAGAGAGAGGAAGGTGTGGCATATCTGCAGGTTAGCGTGTGCGTTAGAAGGCTTCGGCTGAGCAGATCAAACGAGGGCCGGTTCAGGATTAACTCTGCGGTTTGGGAGTGAAACAGGGTCAGAATGGCGCCTCCGTCTCACTCAGAGGCCTAAACACTCGGGCCTTTACGGCCCAGCGCTGCACTGCTGCTCCACCAGCCTCCCGGCCATATAAGGCCTGGCTCACATTCAAAAGATACAGCTGAATCCTATAGGCTGAGACATATGGAAGGGGCGGGGTTCCATCTGCCAGTCACTGCCCCCCCTCCATCCATGCCACTCCCTCACCATGAATATTAATGAGGGGGAGAAGCACCCAGCCCCCTCTGTAGCTCACAGAGCCCTGTGGAGATTTTTATAGCAGTGATTTTTTATAGCCACAAGAGGCTCCGCTGCTGCTCGTGTGAAACATTCAGCGGAGCATTAAAACGGAGCAGATTAGAACTGCGCACGTATCACACACAGTCAAAGAGTCCTTCACTGCCTCCCTCTTCCTCTACATGATGATGCATCTCTCATCTCACCCACTACAAAGTGCTTCTCTGGAGGACATTTGTGAACCAGAACCGATAGAGGTTGTGTTTCGCGCCACCTACTGATCAGAAAATGAACTGCACCGCAACGCAAATTATCAGAAAGCGTCTCTAAGGGGAATTCCACTGGTTATTCAAAATTTCTGCATTAAGCTGTAAGCGAAGTCATTCAGAGTGATTTGACGTGAAATGCTCCATTTCTAAAAAAGCTTATTATCAATGATTGTGATAGGAATCAGACATCCAAAGCAATTTAATGCCTCTAAAAGCTCCCTCACACAAAGTTTATACAGAAAATGGTTATGAATACACTGCCGAGACAGATTTGAGAAGGTTTTGGGCCTAAAATAATATATACATACATACATATATATACACATTATATATATACACACACACACACACATGTAAACCAATCAGGCATAACATTATGACCACCTCCTTGTCTCTATGCTCGTTGTCCATTTTATCAGCTCCATTTACTACATAAAACTATATATAAAAACTCCAGCAGCACTGCTGTGTCTGATCCACTCGTACCAGCACAACACACACTATCAGTGTTACTGCAGTGCTGAGAATGATCCACCACCTAAATAATATGTGCTCTGTGAGGGTCCATGAGGGTCCTGACCACTGAAGAACAGGGTGAAAGGGGGCTAACAAAGTATGCAGAGAAACAGATGGACTACAGTCTGTAACTGTAGAACTACAAAGTGCACCTATATAGTAAGTGGAGAAAAAAAGAGGTGGTCATAATGTTATGCCTGATTGGAGTGTATATATACACACACATATACATATACACATCCACAGATGTGCATGCAGTGCCTTGTAAGGCATAAAAGTTCAGATTTATCACTACTGTACCGTAATCAACATTACATATAAAGAAGACACAGGTTCACTGCTGGTTTTGGACAGTAAGTAAAATGGCTATATTTGTGTTGAAGACATCACAAACCCTGGTTCCTACCACCACCACTGTAAAGAAATTTCACATCCAACCACTCTCAGTTACTCAAATTTCAACTGAATTATTCTGAAATTTCAAAAAATTGGTCGAATTCCCCTTTAAGAGAACAAGACAGCTGATCTACAACCAGTTTTGTCCTTTTCATGTCCTTATACCAGAGATCTCTTAGAAAAAGACAGCTGAGTGTAGATCAGACAGAAATAGTCGAAAAGGCTTATTAAGCTGAGAATTAATGAAATCATATACAGTTGTATGCAAACGTTTGAATGCAACCGGTTAAATTATATGTTTTGCTGATTTTCTATATGATTTTCCAAAAGTTAACACATCCGCTACATGATTTTAATACCCACTTTTATGCACAATTAATCTTATGGAACAGTTTACATTTGTTTTTTTTTTTAGCAAATACACAGAAACTGGGCACTAAAACTAGCAGATAAATGCCATATTTAGTGTGTCTCTGCAGAGGATGTGTTCACTTATTTTCACTTAGAAAATCAACAAAACATTTAATTTGACTAGGGGTGTTTAAACTTTTGCATACGACTGCAGCTGTCAAAAAGCATTATGCCAGTGACATCAGGGTAACTGGTGGCTATTAGCTTTCAATATAAGCCACATTAGCATGTCTAGTTGAGCTATTATATACAGGCCAGCAGCCACAAGCATCTCCAAGAACATCTCGGCCTTTTATGATAATGACGCAAAGGAAGAAAAAAAATAGCCACTGCTAGTCTCAAAAATTCAAAATATTTAATGAAACCTCCTCACAGTGCTTTAATCTCGTCAGTATACACGTCGCAAAGAGGAACCAGCAGGTCCCTGGTGGGAATAAACACAAACTAAAAATAAACAGGCACTGTAAACACTAGCTAACAGTTGAGTGGCCTTCAGATTACTTTACACATATTCATAATATAATTCCTAGGTTTAGGCTTAATCTGGGTCTGGCAAATGGATCAATGACAGAGTTAATAAATGACATTTTACTCTATTTCCTGATGCCTTCATTCATAATAACATGCCCTCATTTGTAACATGGATACTGTGCGGATTCTTCAGGGGCAAATATCAAACCATGACTGATTACGCCCTGCTTATGTAAGCTTCATGTGCATCGCAAGCCCTTTGTGAGCTACTGCTGCTATTGATCATGCTTTCTGAAAGGCTATTTTTGTGTAATACTTCTGTACGTGTGTGTGTTAGTGTGTTTTTAAAGGCCACCCAACCCTGCTCTGGACTGTGGCCCCAGATCACTGCACTGAGAGACAGGCACTGCTTAGGGAGGTACACTCAAACTCAGAGAAGACGTTAAATACAGCACAGACTGCCAACATATGGAATGCACACGATCCGCAGGGACGACTCTCACTTCCCCAAAGACAACCTGCAAAAAAGGACACAAAAATAATATTAATAAAAAAGTATTAACAAGGATCTGCACTAGCAGTGGTCAGTATACTGGTTTATCATCATGAAAGTCTTCCTCAGGTTTGAGTTTTATTATAACCTTTATAAAACTGATAGTTCCGGTCCTAAAATCTGACTGGCTGAGCTGCGTTCGAAGTCCATTGTAAAATCCACGATTTATGCACATTTATGACCGCATCACAGCAATTGAATTGTGTATCACTACGCCACGGCACGAAAAAACCCTCGTGCTATTAATGGAGTCATTTTTGACTCTTATGCTGCTCGCATGGATCACCGAGTGTACGGATGAAGTAAGAACCCGTTATTTGTTTAAACTGAGGGGCTTACAGCTTATGTTCTTAACTAGAACGTCTGGTCAGCTGGCTAACAGACTAAAAGAGCCAACAGCCTAAATAACTCCATCATTAATATCACAGGCTTGAATTAAAGCACATATGGTATGATTAACTATAAAACAGCAGTATAAAAGTCTAAAGAACGTCACTTGAATGGATTACGCACGTTTGTCAGAAGTCACGTCAAACCCAGGCTGAATCCCAAACGGCTCTGTACTCCCTGAATAGTGTCCTAGCTATGAAAGTTCAGAAATTCTAGCCTCTACAGCCAAACAGTGCATCATTTATCAAGTGCAGATGTGTCCGAGTCCCATTTTGCACTGTTGGGCTGCAGGATCCAGTATTTAAATTCCTACGTAGTGTACTATGTAGGGAGCAGGGAGCCATTTGAGATTCAGCCCCAGCACAAGCTTTTCAGCTCTATTAAACTGCTTCTTTGGGTCGAGGCTCATCAGAGAGGAAGCATCTCGAGGCATGAGAAGGCGAGTCACACTCGCTCACAATATTTCATTAATTTAGTAATAATTTTGTTTATCAGACAGCACATAACCTCTATGTGTCACTGGTGTTATGTGCTTTAATGGCTGGGTAATTAAAATTTTGTCAAAATAATGCTGTATATCATTTTTATTGCTGATTTTAAATAGTTGCACAAGGTCACTTGATCACCAATGAGTCAGCCAATTTACAAAATCCTGAATTTTAACCAGAATGTCACTGGAGTCACAGTCACTGGTGTTACACCATATTCATACAACACCAGTGACTGTAAAAAACATTTGGAATTAAGCTGTACTTTTTGCATATATGATAATAGGAGATGTTAATGGACACATTAAGATTATTTAGTTTTGGGATGAAAGAAATTGATTTTTTAAAAATGTATCCACCTGAATTCCCACTCCAAATGGAGAATGACCCAAATATTTCTGTAAATGATAGTTAAGATCATGTGCCTAGTTGATGTCTTAATAGGGACTGCTCTATTTTATTGAATGTGTTGTCCACATGCATTGACGTGTAATAATAATAAAAAAAAACAATAAAAAATACAGTGAAATCAAAGCTTTAATCTAAGATGCCAACAAATTTTGTTCTCTAAAATATCTATTAGTCTAACATGCTTGTTTACTTGTCTTATGTGCAAAATAAATCTTATTCACTGAATCAAGAGTTCACTCTTTCCGTCGATGTGTTCAATCCTAAGTTCTCCTTTCCTTTCCAAAGCACATAATGTGTGGCAGCATCAAGTACTTTTTCAGGTCAGAGGAAATAAGCGAATGTGTGCAGGTTTCAGGGCTGTAAATTAGCACGAGTGGTGCTGAGTCTGTTCATGGTTACGAGATGAAGCTGTGAATGGCTGTTTGCAGAAGTGCCTATTGAATGGAGGAGGCTCAAAGGTGTCAAATTTAGCTGATCAGGTCAGCTGATCCGCTGAACCAACTAGAGCATGACGCACACATCAATGGTGTGGTTACCTTCCGCTTACATAATCAGCAGAACCAAAAGTTCCCGTCTTGCTCCAAATCCACAATATTGTATTATGTTTTTAATGTTATAATATTAAATGCATTCTGAATGTCATTTTTTAAGTAGCAGTTTGTGTGTTCAGCATTTACAATAAAATAATCATTAAAAAAAACAATGAATTTCACTGTGTTTCAATATCCTACAGGACTATTTGCAGTTTGGACTGGAAGAAACTACCAAAGAACACTGAGACCTTGCTCCAACATAAACTACAGCGCTGAACTAGTATCTGTACCATAAAAACATGACAATATTCTTACACTAGGCAGCTACTGCACTGTAGCATTTAATCATTATGAACATGCCACACGAGTCATTATATAAAAGAGTGCTTGATGTGGGAAAACTTTACTGTATTAGTTAGCAGCTTCTGTTTATCAGAAAACACCCACACCTGCTCAAATTCCAGCAGCATCTGGCTGTCGGAGGTATGAGTATATGAGACTCAAGTATGAGACAAATGACTTGAGAAATACAGTGAATCCTATTTTAACAAACACCTTAACTGGCGCAGCAGTTACACTGAGGCGACTGCACTGGAGCCAGACTGTATGCTGCTCCATTTAAGGTGGAATGGAAAATTCGATCAATACGCTGCTGAATAAGAAGACAACTTCAGCCTTGAAGAAATTAGGACGAAAAACACCATTTAGCACATTTTTGCTGGGTCAGCGGGTCTAGTGAAAGCAATATTGACATCAGTTTATCTACATATTGTTCAGTTTTGTTTTTACTCTTCTGCACAATTAAAAATATTTTCCTTTGTCGCTACTTTGAAGCGAAGTTCCAGAATAATAATCCACTACTAAACTCCAAAAAAGTTTACTTAAATTACTTACAAAAAAGGCTAAATACTTAAGCATCTTAAACGGTTTTATTTGAAAACAAATCTATACCATGTTATGTCCCGAAACGGTTAGAAGTTTGAATTATACTGGGATATACATTTTTGGCCATATCGCCCACTACCAGGTGAAAGCTTTCATTACTTGTTAGCTACATTAGCCGCCAGAGTAAAACTAAAGAAGCTTCAGACGCCAAACACATCTTGGCTGACGAACTATGTTTGGAGTAAGACGAGGGGATATTGTGTCGATTTGATTTTTCACCAAACTATCACTTTACGGTAAAAAAGCTAGAGCAAAAGGAGGGAAGGATAGTGGCTTACTTGTTGAAGGAGTCGTCCTGCAGGTTCAACACCAGACTGTCTGCATTTAGATACACCTTATTCTGTGAACTTGCCACCTACAGAACACACAGGAACAACAACTCACACTGTTTACTAATAACTCCGGCTTTCCTTTTGCAAAAAATATCACAAAAATATCAAAAGGAACCCACAACCCAGTACAGTTATATATCCCTTTAAAAAAAGACCCACAGGAATTTATATAGGATTCCTAAAGGAGTCTTACAGTCAATTACTACATAGTATTATAGTAGTCACTATTATAGTAGTATAGTGTACTGTACAAGTATTACAGATTACTGTAGACAGAACTACAGTGGTCATAATGGAGTTATTATGTAGCACTATAGAAATCTTACAGTTCATTTGTGTTCTACTACAACTATTTTTATTTGGTAAAGGATGAACATTAATAATATTAATGAGGTTCGGCTAGTCTGAAGCACTCGTCTCACCGTCTTGGCGATATTTTGGGCGGCTCTGATGCGTCGGAGTTTAAGGTAGCCAGGATTCTTCGAAACAGCCTCGCCCAGCTGGGATATTCAATAAACAAACAAGGAAACACAGAGTTAATGCGTATTCTCACGACAGGATTAGTCCAGTGGGGTTTAGCAAGACTGCAAATGGAATACAAGTAAAACATCCAGAAGTTATGAAATCACAAATAATATATCGATTATCTATTATCAAATTATCTGATCACTACTGAGCGTTAAAGCTCGATCGAGAAGATGCAATGCGTAAACTTTACATTAGCCTGTTGCATCAGACAACAACCAACATATGACTCAGAAACTGAACTTTGGTTTTGGTTTTACTTCTTATGGGACCCACCAAACCTGTCCGCTGATGACTAAACCAATGTCTTACTGTGTTTTAATTCATTAGTTAACAGGTAAGAACAGAATCTACACACACTCAGGAGCTCAAAGGTGAGAACAGTTCTGCGGTTTAAGAACACGTCATGAATCTGACGTAGACCTTTTCTTAGGACCTTTCTCAAGAACCAATTTAGGAACAAACTTAGGAAGCTGTTGGTGAATGAGGCCCAGCGTTCTTGTTCTGACAAGAACATAAATTACTTGAGATCGTAAGAAGTCAAATAAAAGCAACTTGAGAAAACAGAGTAAATAAAGTATGTGAATCATGTTTGGGCTTTCAGTCTCAGATGTACGTCAGTGTTAAACGGCCCTCTGTCTCCTGGAAATCAGCATTTCTCTTTCATAATGAATGTGTTGATGTTATATAGGGGTGTAGTAGGAGCCCCAGTATAGAGCTGCCTTAAAGAAATACTCCATTGTGTTTCAAACTAACCCTTATCTACTAAACTGAATACTGTTATCAGCCAAATACTGTATTCCATTGCTGTTCTGGTTGCTACCTCAGTGACTGCTATGCTCATATATGCTGTCTGCTAATCTGCTAATATGCCATAGTATGTTCCATCCTCCTTTGCACAGCTCCACATACTCTCAGTACCGTTTACTGCCTGTGCTCTGTTTTGTATTTACTGTAAGTCTTTGTATTTATTTATTGTACTGTATTGTCTGCACTGTGTATATTGCATTGTTTTGCACTTGTGTTCCTGTGTTGGTCCTGGAGGAATGTTGTTTTGTTTCACTGCGTAATTGTATATAGCTGAAATGGCAATAAAGCCTCTTGAACTTGATCTGCTGCATCTGTAGTCAACACACTCCCTATACCTAAAAGAGGTAAGAAAATTGGGAACACTTTATTTGGACGATCCACTTCAGATGCTTTGTAGATATTTAATTTACTTTCAAGTTACATTCAACTAAATATCTACTAAATTGACCATATTTTCCTTTAACTCTAAACCTGCTCTAATCCTAATCCTAACTGAAACCCAAAACCTAAGCCCAACCCTCACCCTGGCCATAGTCCTAACCCTAACCCCACCACTGTTTAGAGTTTCAACAGACAGTTTGTTAACAACTTGAACATCTGTAGATAATCTATAGGGGACTGTAGTGGACTATCCAAATAACTTGAGACCAGAGTGATGAAATGCACTACAATAGAAGCCAATCCCATCTGCCCATTGGCCTCCATTGTAGGTGTTTTGAAGAAACGGTTTTCTTTTGTTTTACGAAGTATAAAGAAATGACCGTAACTGACCGTACACTACAGATACAGCAGATATTCCTTTAACACTGTCCTGCATACCCTGGGTTTCGGCTTCTGCCTGAAGTCAGCACATATCCACTGACCTACGGCCTGTTTCATACGCAGCATTGCATCATATCAGGAGGAAAAAAGGCTAACTGTACTGGTTTTTCACAGGACACTGAGGACAAAAACTGCAGCTTTAAATGACCACTTCATTTATGCAAAACAAAACCCCTAAGAACAAAGTGCACAACGCGACCAGGGACCAAACTGTGGAACAGATACTGAATTTGAGGGGCAACTCTCTGAACTACACCTTTAAATCTTTTCCCTGTGTGATCAGTGCAAATTATATTAGCTTATTAATTACAGCAGCACAGGAACCACTGATTACGACAAGCCATTAAACGCTTTCAAAAGAGAACCACGGACCATAATTGTGTTATACTGCTTAACTGGTTTATGAAGTGAGACCCACTTGTCATACTAATACTTCTTATTATCCTATTTACAGTAATTGCTTATTCTCTGTAGACTTAAAGGGTCCATATCTTACATTTTTCTAGCATATCTAGCATTTAAATTTTTTCTGGGGGTCCTCTTATTACATCTGCATGGGCTTATGTACCAAAAACAGTCATGGCCATTTTCCACCCTCTCTTTATTTAACAGGCTTTTGTTAATGTGCCCTTATGATGGATATATGTAAATGACTGCTGCTCTGATTGGCTGTGCCTCATATAAAACCCAGACTGAAACACTCCTTATAACTTCAGCGTGAATAGGTGGAGCTATACTGCTATAGGCTGAATAGGTGGGTATATGTAAATGAATTGTTTTTTGTGACATCACAGCAGCAAGAAAATTAAAATTAAAATTAAATTCAAATTAAAACAGGTCATTTTTGGCAGATTAGTGTCTACATATGGACTGAATGGACTGAGCAGTGAATCATGTTTAAAAACTTCATAAAAATTTGTAAAATTCAGTTTTACATGATATTGCCTCTTTGCATATGATTAACTGGAGACAAAAGATGTTTTCTAAGTTTTACTGAATATTTCAATTATTTTGGCAACATCCAAAAGTTACAAATGAATAAATATCAATTATTTATCAATTATCTACTGTTCATATAGGAGGGATTCTGATCGTCTACAGCTCTGTTCATTAGTCAGGACACATCTAACATTTCTTAGTGTTTTTTTACAGCTTTCTACTTGTTATTTAAAATCTGTGATGTAACACAGTTCTAGCATAACAGATCATTTTCATATTTATCTGCAAACAGAATCTCTATATGATTTAAAACAGTGATTTTAAACTTATGAGCAACAGTGTAAATGAAACCCTGCGATGGACTGACGACCTGTCCAGAGTGTATCCTGCCTTCCGCCCAATGACAGCTGGGATAGGCTCCAGCACCCCACCGCGACCCAGAAGGATGAGCGGCTTAGATGATGTGTGTGTGTGTGTGTGTGTGTGTGTGTGTGTGTGTGCGCGTGTGTGTGTGTGTGTAAATGAAAGAGCATGAGTTTGGAACATGTGCAAAGAGGGTAAAGTACCATTTTAGCAGCCTGGGCCTCTCCCTCAGCCTGGATGATCTTCTGCTTCTGGTCCTGCTTGGCCTTCTCCACATAGAACTGGGCTCTTTGGGCCTCCTGCTGGGCTGAACATGAGAAAAAGACAAATGAAGAACATTCACAGATAAAAGTGGAAAGATAGGGAAACTTAAGTGCTTTGAGGTATGAGAGGTCTTCACTGAGCGCAGACACTGAGAATGTAGTTGTTACGCAGGCTGCTGAATGACATCAAATGACAACAGTGCCCCCTAGTGGACGCCATTATGAACTGAAAGTCTATTGCTGTTAATCAAGGTTTAAGTACTGAATTCCAACTGCAAGCAAAAAAATTCCTTCCATGGCACAGTGCATTGTGGGTATTGCAGTCCGTACCGACTTGCTTGGCCTCTACTGCAGCAGTGTATTCCCTGCTGAAGCTCAGCTCTGTAATGGCCACGTCGTCCAGAATGATGTTGAAGTCCTTAGCTCTCTCAATCAGCTCCCTCCTGATGAGCAGTGACACCTACGCGTAAGGTTTAAAAAAGACAGTTGTGGGTATATTTCTAATATACGAAGGAATGAATATGCAGTCATGTGCAAAAGTTTAAACACCCCCTGTCAATTACATGTACTGTTGATTTTCTGAGTGAAAGTTAGTTACATTCTGCAAATGTTGGTGCATAATTTCCGTTATCTGCTATTCTATGTTGCATTTATGAGTTTAACATATTGAAAAAATAAATAAAACATAAATAAAAACAGTTTACTTTGTTTTTAAATATCATTTTCCTGCAAATTTTAGTAGAAAATTTCCATCATTTAACATATTGGAAAAAATTAAATCACTAAATATAAAACGTGCCATAACTTTTGCTCAGACCAAATTAAGTCATCTCCCCCCATTAATTCATCAAATAAACTGTAATTGTGCATTTAAGTGTGCAGAAGTGTGTTCTCTGTAGAGGATGTGTTAACTTATTCACAGTCAACCAAAACTGACTGGGGGTACCCGAACCTTTTCATAAGACTGTATAACTAGAATACTGCTCAAAAGTTTTAAATCAATCATAATAACTTAATGTGCGATAACTTTAATGTAAACATTTAAAGTTCAGAATATTCTTGATGTTTTACAGTAGGGGTGGGAATCTCTAGGCACCTCACGATTCGATTACGATTCTGAGGCTGCGATGCGATTATAAAATGATTATCGATGCATCTTTTTTTTCTATACATGATTTCTATTTTCTTACTGTGTGAGGACTTTGTAGTTTTAGGAAAAGAGAAAGACGAACATTTGGAGATGAATGGACTTATTCACATTTATAAGCAGCGCAGTTGGTTTCCTGGTACGTTAAATCTGCAACGAGAGACTGTCAAACACTAAAAAGTTGCGAAGATGAAGTCGCTTCTCTAATTTTCCCGTTCCACCTTAAATGGTGCCGTTTTTACATTCGGCGCCTCAGTCAGAATTTAAGGTGGAACGGGAAAGTTCAGCAAGAAGCTGGCGAGTGAGAAGCGACTTCAGCCTCGTAAAACAGTCGAACATGGAGAGACATTTTACAAGAAACTCTTCAACTTTTGAGGACAAAGTTTTCTGGCGGAGTTGGAAGAAAAGCGGCTACAGCTAAAGCTTAAAGCAGAACAAAGTAAGTCCACGTTTTTGTTTATATTTTTTAGCCTAAACTAGCACATTATCAGATACTGGACATTAAATGTTGTGGCTCCCAAGGTGGTTTGATTTTTGTTGAAAGGACAAAATGGCTCTTCTTATCATTTGTGTTGTGACTCCTGACCTAACCTGGCTTTAATGCAGAGGGAGCCGGTCGGATTTCTCACTCACCCAGTAGAGTTTTTGTTATGTGCCGCCACAAACTGTCCGGGCGCTACGCTTCCAAGTTCCGCCCTTTGCGTTCCGTCAACATTATGTTACAAATTAAATATTTAGAAAAATTGATTTTTGACATTTATGAATCGATTCAGAATCGCCCACGTCTGCATCGCGATGCATCTAAGAATCAATTTTTCCTGCACCCCTATTTTACAGCTTTCTCAGCCACTTTAGAATCATCTACATATCTGTTCATTATTTTCCTCATTTCTTCATTCGCTTCTAAAAATGATTTCAAACCTGTGAAACTGTAGAGGACTAACATCATATCACAGCCATTTTATACAAGCTGCTGCAACAAAATTGGTTTTATATTATTGAAAATTGTGATTTCTGTGGAATGGTGGTGCATTTTGAAAGGCGAAAACTGCCAACATCTCAATTAATAAATAAAATGCTGTGTTATTTTGGAAATTTAACCCACTGTTTAAAGCAGCAATGTGGGTGTGGTGGTGTACCTGTGCTCTCTGTGTGATGAGCTGTGAGGCATTGAATTTGGCCACCACACTCTTCAGCACCTCGTTGACAATGGACGGCAGCACACGCTCGTCATAGTCTGTCCCCAGGTGCTGATAGAGAAAGGGTAGGTTGGAAGCCACAGGTCGGGACAGCACACGCAGACCAATGTTCACCATCTGAAGGTCTGCAGGAGGACACAGATTTTCCAAAAGAGCTTCGGTCAGAACAGGAACCCATTTATCTACACATCCAAAATAATTCTGAATATATAACAACATTTAATATAGCGCTGCTGTCTGAACAAAACCTAGTATCTCCAAAATGGTAACTTTACAGGAGAAGGAAAAAACCTGCTTTACTTTTAATGCAAGTCAATGGAACCAGACGTTTTCGCAAGTAATTTTGGGGCATTTCTTTTGGTCCATTCTCCATGAAATTTACACACAATGTAAAGAGCAACAGGTATTTTCAAATTATGTCCAAAACTGAAAAATGTTGAAGATGAAGATGTTTTATAGCTCTTCCCTGCCATATTATATGATTTTGCTGTTAAAATATGAAATGTAGCAAATAAAAAGTCACCTTTGCTTCCTGTGAGAGATGAAATCTTCCTGGGTCTGGCTCGGATGTCATAGATGATCGGGTACTGGAACCACGGCATCCTATAAACAGTGAAACAGCAATAATGGACCGTTACCAAAGAGAAGATTTAAAGTTCTCTCACTTAAAGATTTGCCAATGGGAATACACAGAATAAGGAAAATATCAACTGTATTAGATAATAATATATTTAAAATCACAATATAGGCAAGATTTGCAGCTCTGCAGGTGCACTGCTTCTATAAGCATTATTATTATTTGGGACACAGAGTTTGATTCCCAGTAATGCCACTGCCATCCTATTAACATCATCAGTGTGCACTAATTTAAGAAAATTACATGAAAAGCATCTGAAGCCTTTCAAATGCGTGAATTTATAACTGTGTAAAAATTTGAAACCTGAAATGAAGCCCCTCAGAAAGCACTGTATTCATCTCCATGCCTCCAATTCTGTTAAAGATGATGGCCCTCTGTCCACCCTCCACTGTGAAAAGAATCAGACGGCCATCAGCCAATGTTAAAAAAAAAAAAAAAATTCACCCATTCACACATCCATACATACACATAAATACAGCTGTATACTGTGTTAGCCCCCTTTCACTCTGTTCTTCAATGGTCAGCCCCCACAGGACCACCACAGAGCAGGTATTATCTGGGTGGTGGGTCATTCTCAGCACTGCAGTGATGCTGGAGTTAGTACACACTGTGTCCACTCAGGTAGACACAATTATTTTGTTGGTCCACCTTGTAGATGTACAGTCAGAGACTGTAGCCCATCTGTTGCTGCACACTGTGTTGGTCATCCTCTAATCCTTCATCAGTGCCCACAGGACACTGTTGGCTGGATATTTTTGGTTGGTGGACTATCCTCAGAGACACTAAAGTGTTTAAAAACTCCAGCAGCACTGCTGTGTCTGATCCATTCGTACCAGCACAACACACCCTAACACACCACCACCACCACAGTGTGTCACAGTGTCAGTGTCACTGCAGTGCTGAGAATGACCCACCACCCAAATAGTACCTGCTCTGTGAGGGTCCTGACCATTGAAGAACAGGGTAACAAAGTATGCAGAGAAACAGATGGACTACAGTCTGTAACTGTAGAACTACAAAGTGCACCTATATGGAAAAAGGACCTGATAAAATGGACATATATATACAGCACATTAGTTTTTTTTACCCAATACGTTAAATTCAGCAAATAAGCAGTAACTGTGCTTTAAAGTGAGCAGAAGTGTGTTCTCTTTAGAGGATGTGTTCAGTTATCTTCTTGCAGAAAATCAACAAAACATAATTTCACAACAGGCACCCAAACTTTTGCATATGACTGTATATATATTACTGATTCAATTAAAGAAAAAGCTTTCTTCTGGCATGTATTTGGGAAACCTTTATTGGCATGGAGGGGCAAGGGTGCCAATAATTATGTTACTTATTTCTTTAACATGGTTCTTTGTTCTAAATTGAAAAAAATAAAAACACACTTTTCTGGAATAAAAGAATCTGATAATGTCTGTAATACACACACAGTTCTAGTTTCACTCCCCAGTCCATGCAGTACATATACAGAAAATAAGCTGCAATAACAGCCCATTCAGAATTCACTGTTTTTGTGATGAAAACAACCCCTTTACACATAACCACCTATTCAGCCTACAGAGGTTTAGCCTCACCCACTCACACTGAAGTTATTCTTGTATTGTTATTATGTTTTGGTACATATACCCACACAGCCAGTGCAAGTGGACCTCTAGAAAAAACATAACACACAGAAAAATGTAGCATACGGGCTCTTTAAAAGTTCAGAGTGAGACTAATTAACCACAAAGACTTTCTATGTTCTCTTAGTGAGTGTGTGTAACAGCGGCCTCATGCTTGTGGAATGGGGTGATATCAGAGTGCTTACGGCACAAGAGAGAACACAGACACTCCAACACTACGAACTGGATGTGGAAGTCTGTGTCACTATGGATCATTCTACCCATTTAGTTCAAACTGCGGTCCCACCATAGAAAACTATTTAAAAATACAATGAAGTATTTAGACATTTACATTATATGTCACGAACGATATAAATCCAAGGCATTCATTGAGATAGTTTTTAAATATTTAGCTCAATACTATCATTTATATTGTACATCGTACTGTACTACATATATTATGTTATATTACTCAGCTTTATTTTAGTCACACCGTTGCATTTTTTAAGTAAGTGAGACTCCATACCTGTATCCTCATGGCCACATGGTGAACAGTTAGATCCCATTGTTTTTATGTGAACATGAACATTTTAAACTTTTAGTCTCAAACTAACCACCTCCACACAGCCTGCAACTACTTTATTTGCTTTATTTGATTTTAATATGATTTTTGGTATGTTTTAGCTATTGTTTTACTTTTTATTATTCCTTTTATTTATTTTATTAGTATTCTTTTTATTAATTTTATTATTGTCGATTTATTGTCTTACATCTTCTATTCCTTTTATTTCATTAATTTATGTTTTTATTTTTACTTGTTAAGTAACTATATTGTAAATTTAATCATTTATTGATTTAACAGTTTATTGGTACCTTCTTATTATTAAATTTTACTTTTATTATTTTTTATTATTTAATTACAGCATTTGATTTATTTTTATACCCAACTTCTCAATCCCTGATTTCTGTATTGAATAATTAAATAAAGGTTGATTGATTGATTGGTGTCCCAATGTCTGAAAATCAGTGTGGAACATTGAGAATTGTCACTACCGAAACACATATTGTTTGCAATAAAGTAAACTTTTTGTGTTTTAATGAAAGATATTATGATCTTGTGTGTGTCCAACTGTTCAAAGCTGTGTTCGCTGGTCATGTACTGGCTAGCGATTTCGAGTTCTGTTCAAAATGAGCTAAAATGGTCACTACCGAAACAGTCACTACTGAAACATTTGGTAAAGTTTCGGTAGTGTTATGATTGTCTTGGTAGAGATATGAAGGAAGGTCCAATCATTTATTTTAATCAAAAATAATACATAACAAACATAATTAAGGTGTAGTTTAACTAGTATTTTGCTCAAAGCAAAAGAATTTTAGTCTGAAGCCCAAATCAGATCTAAAGTCCAAAATGTGCTTTCAACTCTGACTTCGAACCAATTCAGTGGAACGATCCATATAGGAAAGATCTTATAGTGCTTATGTGTTATAATATGAATTACGCCTAACTGACTCCCTGATTTGCATAAGTCAGAACTTCAATATAACCACAACTCATGCCTGTGCAGCAGTGCTACCTGTGTACATCGACTCTTTGACTCCATATGCCAGCGCTCCAGCTCCGAGAAGCAGTTTTACACCCAGACCAGCTCCTCTAGGACTAGAGGACATCCGGCCTGCGATCTGCCTCAGCTGCTGCAGAAAACCCTGGACAGGACAGAGAACAGAGAAGAGGAAGAGACGGCTTTTAACCCATTCAGGCACACATCACATCAAGAAGAGTACAGTGTAAATCTCTGACCTCACAGCTACATTTAAGGATCAATGAGTGTTATTTTAATAAAATAATGTACGTGTGTCTAATGCTACAAGTATTTATGTAGCCTAAAATGTATAAGTAACAAGATTTTGACTCCTTAGATTGCAGAAAGCAGTCATGTCCACTAACATATTACACAAGCTATAAACTTAATCCTGTAGATGCTTTAGTTTTCCGTAAGTCGATTAAAAATACAACAGTCCAAATACTTGTTCAGAGATCAGAGATCAAGACATAATAAGATTAAACTTTGAGCCAGATTAGGCACAAACAATCAGGTAATCTTTTTTAAGGCGAGCGTGTTGTAATCTAAAAGGCTCTGCCAAAGAATCCAAAGTATTTATCGAAAATGCCAAAAAAAGACCCTGTCTCTGGCTTAAGCTGAGATCTCAAGGCAAGGTTTTTTTGCTTGCAAGGACAAACTTAAATCATAGTGTATTTTATACACTGAGCCAGAGCAACGTTTAGGCATGCAATGTTTTAACCTGGGACTAACTTAGCAGTCGAAAATTAAAACCTCCATTTTTTGTTTTTCTTTTCTGTTTGTTTGTTTGTTTTTTTTTAAACATAACTTGAAAACACCAGCTGCCATTTACATTCTGTTAATGCTTCATGACGAAAGAACCAATAGAAACACTCCAAAATTGCTTGGAACGAAATCTCTTTGCATTAACTTATACTGAAAGTTAAGAATGATTTTTCCTTCTCCTGAAAAGTTACCATTTTGGAGATATGAGTGTTTTGTTCCAACAGCAGCAATATATTTTATTGCAAAGTGAACTACTGTCTATACTTCAGTACTGAAACAACGTGGTCTGGCTTACGAGTTTCAACTCAAAGCAAATCAAAATCACATTTATTGTCACATCACATATTATTACTGTTACAAAACTGTACATTGGAAATAGTGCAGTACTGGTGTAAAGTAATGTGTATATTTAGGGTCTAATATATATATATATATATATATATACTATATACTATATCATATATATATATATACTATATATATATATATTAATGTGTATATTTAGGGTCTAATGTGCATGTGTGTGTCTATCTATATCTATCTATCTATCCATCTATATGTGTGTGTGTGTATATATATATATATATATATATCATATATATATATATATATATATATATACACACATACATACATATATAAGACCCTAAATATACACATTACTTTACACCAGTACTGCACTATTTCCAATGTACAGTTTTGTAA
The DNA here is from genome assembly GCF_904425465.1 of Colossoma macropomum. Taxonomy (NCBI): domain Eukaryota; kingdom Metazoa; phylum Chordata; class Actinopteri; order Characiformes; family Serrasalmidae; genus Colossoma; species Colossoma macropomum. The sequence goes on from NW_023494807.1 coordinate 27,966,523, forward strand.
CAGTAATATAGGTCATGAAATAAAAGCTATGAAATGTACACATTTCCATATAAGCAATTAGTGACTCTGAGGTAGATAAATGAGGAGCAGGGGATACAATATTGATATATATTATATATATTTCTAGATTATACAATATATGATAGAAGATGTACCAGATGTCAATCTATATGTGCAGGTATTTGCTAGATTAAAGTTACAGCAAGTTTCAGCAATATTTTTCACAATATGTTGGATAATAAATGTAATGGTGAAATGGTGGTGTTTCTGTTGCCAGATAGTTTGTTATTAATTTTTATTTACTTATTTTTTTTTAAACTCATGTTGTCCAGGACCTGACAGTTAATTGTACTACTTGTTATTCACTGGGTGTTTAAAATCCACAAACTGTTATCAGTGTTTTGTTACTGGAAGGCTGTTCTCTGTCTAGTTAACATTAAAATGCTGTGTTAGGTTCCCTTTGGTGTGAATTTAACATCAGAACAAAAAAAAAAGGTTTATGAGAAATTCACACAGAGCAGCACTGCTTCATTATCTTCATTAAATAGGAAGAACTGGGTCATCAGCTCAATACAAATTTAAATATCATCTGATAAGTCATATATATGGAAGATACAGTGATTATGAAATAACCCTGCACTGACATTATAAACCTCCTGCAACATGACTGCAACATGACTGCAACACTGGGCTAACCAGCTAAACACCATCATTCAAAGGAAATCAGCGGAACAGCCGCTAAAATCAAACGCAGACGACGTGGCAGCTTTAGAAAACACATAAACACATAAGTGACACACAAAACAGCTTTAGTTTCACATCACATTTCGAGTAAAAAGTGACTTACTCCAGGATCTTTACTCGCCATGCTGCCTCCGCTGCACGTAACTTCACAGTCCAAGGTCGTGGCCAAGTACTTCCTGTCCTGCCCATATGCATCCTGGGTATTGTAGTTCTATAATGGCGCAGGTTCACAGGGTGTCCTGCAGGGCCGGAGTCCAGCGCACTGTGTTAGTTTTCCTGCTCAGACACACCAAATAAACCTGGTTATTGAAAAATTAAGTGGTGAGTTGAATCAGGGAAATGACCAGCTGAATCAGGGAAATGACCAGACTGTGCTGGGCTACCGGACACCCATGATTCAATAGACACAGTGAGTTTCATCAGTCAGAAGTGATCATGGCTACTCCCTGTTTTCCGTGGCCTATTCCTTATGCCCTATTTCTTATAACCCTATGCCATATTCCTCAGGCACTATATCCTAGGCTCTATTCCTCATGCAATATACCCTATTCCCTAGGCCCTATTCTTTAGGCTATAGTCCTTAGTCCCTATTCCTTATGCACTAGGCCCTATAGCCTAGGCCCTATTTCTAATGCCTTATTCCTTATGCCATATACATTATTCTCTAGGTCCTATTCCTTAGGCTATATTCCTTATAGCCCTTGTACCCTTTTTTATACCCTATGCCCTATTCCCTTGGCCATACTCCTTATGCCCTATTCCTTAGGCCCTATTGCTTAGGTCTGATTCTCTAGGCAGTAATATTTATGCCCTATGCCCTAGGCCCTACTCCTCACGCCATATTTGCCATATATCCTATTCTCTAGGCTCTATTCCATAGGCTATATTCCTTATAGCCCTTTTACCCTTTTCTTTATACCCTATGCCCTATTTCCTATGCCCTATTCCTTATGCCATATTGCTTAGGTCTTGTTCTCTATTCCTCGTTCCTTATGCCATATATCCTATTCTCTAGGCCCTATTCCTTAGGCTACATTCCAAATAACCCTTTTGCTTATACCCTATGCCCTATTCCCTAGACCTTATCCCTTATGCCCTATTCCTTAGGGCCTATTGCTTATGCCCTATGCTCTATTCCTTATGCCCTACTCCCAACACACACTACAGTGAAAACTCAATTGCATTCTTATTAGGGTTGCTGACAGCAGCCTGGGAGATGTTTGAAAATGCATTTGTGTGTTTGTGTGTTTTCCTTTCTTTTCTTCGCCGAGTTGAACAGCTGCCCATCCTGTGCGTTCTGATGCTGCTGCCTTTTCTGCCTTGATCGGGTGCCACTGCTCGCCAGCCCTCTGGACCGGCTTACCAACATTGAGCCTCCTGCTGTACAACGCCGTGCAAACCTCACCCTCACAACCTGACCCCATTGATACTACTGCTGTTGCTACATGAACTAATCAAAATTATTCACCTGGACCAATCATTTAAACTAATTCAAATTAATCAATCACCCATTGTAGAACTGACTCTGTGTTTTTCCTTTCTTTTCTTTGCCGAGTTGAACAGCTGCCCATCCTGTGCGTCTGATGCTGCTGCCTCTTCTGCCTTGATCGGGTGCCACTGCTCGTCGTGCAAACCTCACACTCACCTGACCTAAACTTTACTTACTTTACTTACTTACTTACATTTCATTGTTATTAATAATTATTCTTTTTTTGTGTGGTGCGGTTGGGTGGTGTGGGCGGAGTCTTTTACGGCCCTTAAGCATGTCACTCTTACACAAAAGTCGGCTTCTGTCTGGATTGTTGTGTCAAAGAGGAAACCCAAACATTACTACCTCGTCCCTGTCTGAACAATGGTATGGAAGTTAATGTAGTAAAGATTTTTTCCAATTAATTTTGGAGCATCTCTTTCGCTCCATTCTTCATGAAATTTAACACAGTTTGAATGGCTGCTAATTTTTTCAAATTCTGTAAAAAAAATAGATTTGCTCTGATTTTATTTCTAGTACTTTTTGAAAAACAACTTAAGTACTTAATTACTAACTTAAAACTACAGTAGTTAGGACTCATTTCCATGTCATTCCTTTTTTCTTCTCATATAACTATATGAGGATATTAGCTATGTAAATCTGACAGGGTGTAAAACGAACGTAAACTTGTGCAACATGCTACTTTTTTCCAAGTAGGCCTGACATCATAGTATAATTCAACACTCGAAAAGCTCTTAGAAACAAGATAGCGTAACTGTAACTTGAATTTCTAAACAACCAGGAGTGATTTCAGCCTCAGCTCAAAGGTCTGAGTAACAGTTAAAGGGCCCATACCACGGAAAACTGAATTTGTCTTGTTTTTTGGAAAAAAAAGGAGCTTGATGTGATATGTAAACATTGTTAAAGTTTAAAAACTGACCATTCACTCCTCAGTGAAACAATGAAAATATGGAAACTAAGCTACCAAAACAGACCATTTTGAATTTGCTGTTTTTGTGATGTCATATATACCAACATAATTACATACATCCACCCATTCATGCCGAAGTTATACGGAGTGTTTCAGCTCAGAATACTCTATACTAACGCTGTTTGCTATCTGGTGTCGACCAGAGGAGGATGGGTTCCCCTTTTGAGTCTTGGTTCCTTACAAGGTTTTTTTTCTCTCAATCTTAGGGAGTTTTCCTTGCCACTGTCGCCACTGGCGACGCTCATGGGGACTTGGACCCGGATTTTTTTGTAAAGCTGCTTTGTGACAATACCTGTTGTAAAAAGCGCTCTATAAATAATCTTTGCTTTCTTGCTTGCTTTTTGAGTGAGAAACACAACACAGGGCAGCCAGTCGGAACAGATGTCATTTACATATTTCAGTCTTAAAGATACAATAACAAAAACAACCTGTTCAATTCTAAGGGACAGAGACAGAGATATCTAAGGAAAGAGAGAGATCAGGTAAAAAATGAATTACAATGTTTTTGGTACATAAAGCCACACTGATATCAGAAGTGGGCCTCAGAGGAAAATAACTAAATAAATATAGAAAAGATGAGGATTTGGGCCCTTTAATGGGATTCTGGGAATGAATGATCAGATATGGGTTGTTGCGCACAAACATGTGCCTTTCAAGCACACAGATTAATTGTAGTGTAGTCATGGTGGTTTACTGGTTGAGGTGAATACTCTAGCAATGCTGACCTGGATTCTAAGTACTAGATAAGCATTCTAGAACACAAGTACACAAGTTGGAGAGCACTGCAGAAAACATACAGGGTGTAAACGTCGAAAATAATTGCACAAAAATGCACTTTAGTGGCTTTGTTTCTGATGAAGCCGCTGCTCACCTGATATTTTTACCTAATCTAAGTTTGAATCAATGTTTTCCAAAATACATGTTTAGGCTGCATCCAAGAAGGTGACAAGGCCTGTATTCCCCAGTTCCAGTAGAGGGCAGTATAACCCAGATGATTTATAACTACAGGTTGCAGTGTATCTCTGTGTCTTTTAACCCTTATTATTCAGTTAGTGATGTTAGTCGCTAATACTCAGTGATTAAATTAAATTAAACTGTACATTCTGATGTTTGAGAGTGAGGAACTGAAGCTGTTATAGCTGTTATCCAGGCTTCAAGTTCATTTAGCTGTTCATTTGACTTCATTCTTGAGTGCTGACAGTGTCAGTCGTGTGCAAAAGTTTGAACACCCCTGGTCAAATGAGGGTGTGTTAACTTATTTTCACTTAGAAAATCAACAAAACATGTAATTTGACCAGACTTTTTCATACGACTGTATATAACTCATTTACTCATTGCGCTATATTTAGTTAATTGACATATGATATTTTTATAGTGCAAAATGAGTCTAAACACTAGCATTAGCATTAGCTATTTGATCCTATTTGATCTCATTTTACTTAATTTAGCTTTCTTTAATGTTTTACTGACAAATTACTCCTTCTTGTACTCATTATGAGCATTACTATTTCATTTTTTAGCATTTATTATTATTATCGCCTTGTTCAAATCTATTTTCTGTCGTTTTCTATGCTCAGTTATAGCACTTTAAACTATGCTTTATTCAATAAAAGCTGCAATGTTTATTATTATTATTATTATTATTATTATTATTACTAGGCCTCTAGTGCTCAAAATATCAGGATCTCCCTCTGTACACTCTCTGAGTGGACAGATGGTTTTGGGACTGTTGTGGTCGGATGGTCAGTTTTTATTTTTTTCCTCAGTGGCTTTGTGTCTGACACTGTGTCTGACACACTGACCACTACATCTGTCAAACACACCTATTCTTCATTCTCTGCACCTGGCAGCCGGCCAGAGTCCTGCTTTCTGAACCAGCAGCAACTCTCGCACATAACTCCCCCCCCCCACCACCCTCCGTGCTGGTGCATGCCAGCTTAGTGATTAAAGTGTTATTTGATTGCTCGAAAATCCAGCAGCGTATCAAGATTAAGCTTAATGATGAGACCTTTACCTTAGAACTCAGTTCAATGGGATTTAGCTTTGAATAAATGAATCAACTCTGAACCAGCGGGGGGTTCAGATTTAGTCAGGGGGGGAGAGGAAAGGTAATAGTGATTTCTTAACCTCTGTTTTATTCCTATGATTAATAGTTGCTGATTTGCATAAATCTGGAAAGGGTTACAAAGTCATGCCGAAGAGTTTGGGTGTTCATCAGTCTACAGTTAGACAAACTGTCTGTAAATGGAGATGATTTAGTGCTGCGTCTACCCTCCCTGGAAGTGGACGCCAAGCCAAGATCACTACAAAGGCTCAATGCAGAGTTCTCAATGAAGTAAAAAAGAAGACTTGAAGAAGACCCACCTCGTTCAATCAGATAGAAACTGTATTCTGAATGGCCTCAATTGGACTAGTCTATTCCGATTGAGGTGCATACATGGGCGTATTCTATTCCGATTGAGCTGTTAGTTGGATTATTAGCGGTTTATTAGGCTGCATGTAAACATGACTACTGAATCACTGGAATATCTCTGTTTACCGAATGGAAAACACTGAGCAGGCATGGCATCAATGGCAGGACACCATGGAGGAAGCTTCATGTCTCCAACAAAAAATGGGTCCACACCTGAAGTTTGCCAAAGCGAACTTTGTCACTCCAAAACTCTAGTGGTAAAATGTTTTGTGGGCTGATAAAACTAAGGTTGAATTGTTTGTGAAGTACACACTGCACTACATGTGGTGTAAAAAGGGAGCTGCACATCAGAATGAAAACATCATTCCAACAGTGAAGTATGGTGGCGGGAGCATCATGATTTGGGACTGCCTTTTTTGCAGCATAGTTTCCATAGAAAGTTGTTTGGAAAAGTTTGGGCACCCTTTGTGAAATGACAGGCTTTGTTGATTTTCTAAGTGAAAACTAGTGAACACATCCTCTACAAGGAACACACTTCTGCACAATTTAATATACATTATTTACTGTTTATTTGCTAAAATAAAACATGGGTCTGTGCAATAAAACAAAATATGGCCTGTGCAAAAGTTATGGCACATTTTATCTTTAGTTTTATTTTTTTTCCACTATGTTAATCTCAGCAAATATAATATAACTAAAATTTGCAGAAAAATGTTATATTTACGTGTTCTCTGTAATGTTAATTTATTTTTACTTAGAAATTCAACAAAACATGTAATTAGACTGGAGCACCCAAACTTTGCATACAACTATATATACAGCCTTCATACTGTAATACCTTAAATTACTTAAATTGTTTCACTCAAACAGCTGCCCTGATCATGTGAATCACTATAAAGTATTATTATGTATTAAAAAGTATTAAATGAACATTAAAATAAAAAGTAGCCAATTATCTTTGGATCAATTATAAAGTAAGTAAATAAATAAATACAGTAAGTGATAGACTTCTTAAATGAGTCAAAGTCGTTTTCCATAAGCCATTTGGTATTAGGGGTGGGCGATATGGCAACAAAATATCACAATACTTGAAGACATTTTCGTGATTTTCGTTTTTCTGAGGTTTAATAAGTTTAAACAGACAACATCTAAAAAATGCTATCAAAACTATGAATATATAAAAACATTGTGATGTAATTATTTACATTGGAGATCTGTTTGGGATTGCACATTTTGTGCAGCAGGTTAAAGGTACATCCCTGTATGTTTGTATTTATGAGAATAAATAGAGTAAAAAATCAGTGGATTAAAGTGAAGCACCGTGTCTGTGGTGGAGGGGGTGCCTTCCCTCCCCCCACTCCCAAAAGTGGCTGCTACACCCTTGGAGACTCCCAGCCACAGACTGTAAATGGCACAGATGGGACTTAAAATCCCACATCTGCACATTCGAGCATGGAGGTGTTAAATCAGCCCATCAGAGACAGAGAGAGAGAGAGAGAGAGAGAGAGAGAGAGAGAGAGAGAGAGGCAACCTACTTTCTTAAGCATAATACATAATGATTTACTTAAAGCTTTACTTAGTCTTGTAATACTTTAATACTTAATACTCCTGTCTATTAAATTATGTATTAGTTTAAAGAGGAATTTCACTACATTTGCAAAATTTATGCATTCATTCATTCATTCATTGAAATATAAACAATGTCATTTAGAGTGGTTTGGTGTGAAATGGTTCATTGTAGAGAAACTTACAGACTCAGATTTCTTTACAGTGGTGGTGATAGGAACCAGGGGTCACCATGTCTACAACACAGCCATTTTATTTACTATCCAAAACCACCAGTGAACCTACGACGTCTTCTGAAATTTTACATGTAATGTTGATGATGGTAAAATAGTGATAAATAAAAAAAAGCATTTCTTTTGGGACTATTTTGCCTTATATCACCCTGCATGTATCCCTCCACCATGAATAGATTTAAAAATGATCCTTTAGGCCAAAACTACAAATCATTGACATCTGGCTGTGTATTCATAATGATTTCATATAATAGATATCTGCAATATAGCTTTTGGAGGCATTAAATTCTTTATGTTTCACATCAAACCACTCTGAATGACTTTATTTACATCTTAAAGGACCCATATCTTACATTTTTCTTGTACTTAATTTTCTTCCTGATGTCCAGTTATAACATTGGTTTATGTTATGTACCAAAAACATTTCCGCATGATCATTTTTCAACCTCTCTTTTGCCCATAGAACTACACAGGCTGCTTTTGTAACTATGTCTTTATGACTGATGTAAATGAGCTGTGCTCTGATTGGCTGCCGTGTATCATGCCTCATTCAAAAAACAGTCCAGGCTGAAACACTTCTTATAACTTTCAATGGGCTGGATATATGTAAACGTTTAGTTTTCCCTTTAATGATTTAGTTATGCAGAAATTTTGAAAAGTAGGTGAAATTGCCCTTTAACTAAGTAAAATAGTTAAATAACAATGTTTAGCACAAGTTCAGACATTTCATTCACACAGAAAGAGTAAAACAAAGTGTGCACGTTCCTTACCCCAGTTTTTATTTAGCAGAAATGTCACTAGGCACCAAATCTCGCACCCTGCCAGTCAGGCTTACACGCAATTTCCACTCTCACTGGCTCATGGCAGATGTGTGAAATCCACACTACGCCGACGACAGTGTACACTCCGGTGCGACGCTTGCTGAGCTGTCATTGCGTGACCTCAGAGCCGTCTGACATCAGCCCATCTGGAGGCTGAGACTGAGCAGAGAAATTGGCATTCATCTCCATGCCCCAGAGCCTCAGCTCGTTGGCCAGGGCCCATCCCACTGACCTCCAGTCAGCACAGGTCAAATCAAATAGTTCTGCTAATGATGACATCGGGCTCATCAAACTACAGGGGTCCACTGCTTCTGAAAACTATGAACAGATTAAGAGTCACGCTCATGCTACTTCTGAAACTCACCTTTTATTCTGTATTTAGTGTTCTGGTTTTAAAGGGGTCGTTTGGCAAATGTTTTACACAGTTTTGCCTTCTTCCCAAATGTAGTTGTTCAGCCAAGACATGCTTTGGCAACTGAAGTTTGCTTCTTTAGTTTTGTAGTGGAGCTACGAAGTAGCTAATGTACCTAACAAGTAATAGAATTAGCACTGTACATGCCTAAATTATCAAGTTGTTCACCAATTTTTCAAAAATTCTGCATAGAGTGGTTTGATATGAAATGCATCATTCTTAGTCAGAATTGTTCACAGTGGCGGTGATGGGAACCAGACATCTGAAGAGTGTAAAACCTATAAAAGCTCCCTCACAGAAAGATATTACATGAAATTGCACTACATTGTTTTTTCGATAGATTTGAGGTAAGATCCCAAATAGCTAGCATATATCGGTCCACTGGCTTGATACGTTCGGCACCCTGCTGACTGTTTGCCACTCCTGGTCCACCCTCTGACCACCCAGATTACTGTCTTGCATACAGGTGTTAACTAGTTTTTAATCTCCTCAAACAGATTTTAAATGCACACAGACTTTTATTTTAGAAAATAAACTAAGACAAATATTACAAACAACTGAGAAAAAAAACAGTGACTAGGCCTGATTTAAAATGAATTTATAGAAAATATTCTTGCTGCCACTGAGCTGGATTAAAACTATTTACTAAACTAATTTACGAAGTGTAATAAAGAAAGGAAGGAAGGAAAAATCAGTAAATTGGACTGTGAGTGGAAAATGAGCGATGGTATGTGGAATTTTGTCTATGACTCTGCTAAACCACTGGTGGACCGCCCGGAAAACGCTGAGTAAACTGCCAGTCAGCTTTGCCATCAGTGGACCAACAGTGGCCCACTATCCACTTGCTATCAGGGATTTTATGTGAAAAAGGTACATGAAGGGTGTTGTAAGGCAACCCTGCTGAAAAAGGACCATTAGAAACCACTAGGATTAAAAACTAAAGGCTTTGCTTTATAACTGGCTTAATGGTTTTCAATAGCCCAGATAACAAGCATATATCAGTCCACTGGCTTGATAAGGTCGGCACCCCACTGACTGTATGCCACTGTTGGTCCATCCTCGGACCACCCAGATTTTTGTCCTGCGTACAAGCTCTACCTAGAGTTCAATCTCCCCAAACAGATTTTAAATGCACATAGCCTTTTTTATAAAATCATTTGTAGAACATTTTGTTGCTGACACTGTGCCAGATTAAAATCATTCACTAATTTACAAAGTATAACTAAAGAAAGAAAGGAAGGAAAAATAAGTAAATTGGATTGTGAGTGGAAAATGAGTGATCATAAGTGGAATTTTGTCTAATACTCTGCATAACCACCGGTGGGCCGCCCAGAAAACGCTGAGCAAAACGCCAGTGGACCGCCAGCTTTGCCATCAGCGGGCCGACAGTGGTCCACTATCCTCTTGCTGTCAGGGAGAGACTGCTAGATTCCTATAGAACATCTTTAGATCCCATTAACAAACCATTAAATGCATTTAGAATCAGCCAAAGGTTACCTGTTAAACCATTAGGACCCTTTACATTGTGATATCAACTTATTGATATCAAATAAAAAAGCCAAAACATGTTAGAAACCATCAGGAACCAACAGACACACTTAAGGGTTTCCATGGGTCTTTTCAGCAGAGGAAACAGTCCCCCCCAAAATAAACACTATTTTTTTCAGATTTATCGCTATTTTATTATCATTAACATTACATATAAAAGCTCAGAAGACACGCATCGATTCACTGGTGGTTTTGGATAGTAAATAAAATGGCTATATTTGTGCTGTAGTCATGGTGACCCTGGTTCCTATCACCACCACTGTAAAGAAATCTGAGTCAGTAAGTTTCTCTACAATGAACCATTTCACATCAAAGTACTCTGAATGACTTTGTTTACATCTTAACCATTGAATTTATGTAGAAATTTAGAAAAATCGATCCAGTTCCCCTTTAATTAATCTCAAACAGACTTGCTTGTGTGGTTTCTGACACTGACATACCGTTAGTAAACATGGACTGCTGAAGGAAGACCATCAACACTCAAGCACCAATTTTGTGACATCATGTCACATCATGAACTTTTTAATTTTTTTTGTCATACTTTGTCAAGAAAACATCATAAGTAGCAGTGTTTAAAGCAGAAACCGTGGCCTGGTGAGTAGCTTTGCTCACCAAATTACCACAGCAATGATAATGCTGTTTCCTGTGTTGTGTTAGCATAAGCTAACAGTGCCACACATTTGTTTTTCCTTCTTACCAAAACCACGTTCTAACCAAAACCGAGTTCTAACCAAAAACAAGTTCTAACCAAAAACAGGGATATTTGAAGCATGTAAGACATACAAGTGACATATTCTTTACTTTTTATTTTGTAGTTCTACTGTGAATCATTTAGTTAGTACACTTCTAATTTAAGCCTAACACTGACTACTAATGGAGTAACCTAAAGGTTTAGCCTGTTAGCTATCTCTAACCTGTTTAGCTTGCTATGTTTGGCCTAGTTATTAAGAAACTAGGCTAAAACATAGTAGAAAGATGTTGAAACAAAACTGGATTCTTCCTTATCTATCAGTACACTTGGTGGTCCCATGCGAGTAGCAACAGCACAGTGTTTTTAGGGGCTTGGCATTAATACAGAAGTCAATCACCGTGAGGAGGTTGTAGGTTTACATACATCACATATTTTACAATGGCTTCGAAAGCGGCTAAGTTAATCATATTTTAGGGCCATTTTTTAATTGAGATTATACTTAACCATAATCATAAGTAGCAGTGTTTAAAGCAGAAACCTTGGCCTGGTGAGTAGCTTTGCTCACCAAATTACCACAGCAATGATAATGCTGTTTCCTGTGTTGTGTTAGCATAAGCTAACAATGCCACACATTTGTTTTTCCACACTGGATTAATAATACTTCTAACCAAAACCGAGTTCTAACCAAAAACAGGGATATTTGAAGCATGTAAGACATTCAAGTGACATATTCTTTACTTTTTATTTTGCAGTTCTACTGTGAATCATTTGGTACACTTCTAATTTAAGCCTAACACTGACTACTAATGGAGTAGCCTAAAGGTTTAGCCTGTTAGCTATCTCTAACCTGTTTAGCTTGCTATGTTTGGCCTAGTTATTAAGAAACTAGGCTAAAACATAGCAGACAGATATTTAAACAAAACTGGATTCTTTCTTATCTATCAGTACACTTGGTGGCCCCATGCGAGTAGCAACAGTCCATTCACAACACAATGTTTTTAGGGGCTTGGCATTAATACAGAAGTCAATCACTGTGAGGAGGTCGTAGGTTTACATAAATCACTTATTTTACAATGGCTTTGAAAGCGGCTAAGTTAATCATATTTTAGGGGCACTTTATAATTGAGATTATACTTAACAACCATAATCATAATGGGTGGTGTTTAAAGCAGAAACCTTGGCTTGGTGAGTAGCTTTGCTCACCAAATTACCACAGCAACGATAATGCTGTTTCCTGTGTTTGTGTTAGCATAAGCTAACAGTGCCATTTGTTTTTCCTCACTGGATTAATAATAGTTCTAATCAAAACCAAGTTCTAACCAAAAACAGGGATATTTGAAGCATGTAAGACATTCAAGTGACATATTCTTTACTTTTTATTTCACAGTTTTGCAGTGAATCGTTCAATATACTTCCAATTAAAGGCTAACACTGAGTACTAATGGCATAGCCTAAAGGGTTAGCCTGTTCGCTATCTCTAACCTGTTTAGCTTGCTATGTTTAGCCTAGCTATGAAAAAATAGGCTAAAACATAGTAGAAAGATGTTTAAACAAAACTGGCTTCTTATTTTATCTATCAGTACACTTGGTGGCCCCATGCGAGTAGCAACAGTCCATTTACAGCACAATGTTTTTTAGCAGCTTGGCATTAATACAGAAGCCAATCACTGTGAGGAGGTCATAGGATTACACATATCAAATTCTTTACAATGGCTTTGAAAGCGGCTAAGTCAGTCATATTTTAGGGCCATTTTATAATTGAGATTATACTTAACTATCATAATCATAATTGGTGGGGTATAAGCTTCTGTTGCTTGTTCACTACATTAGCCTTGTAGCTTAAGTGTAAAAGTAAAGAAACAAACTTTGTTTTGGCCGATCAACACAGAAAACAACGGAAGCATTTAAAGGTAAATGCCATTTTTTGCCAAACCATCACATCAATTCATTCCTATTTTAGGGCCATTTTTTAATTGAGATTATACTTAACAACCATAATCGTAATAGGTGGGGTATCAGCTTCTGTTGCTTGTTTGCTACAATAGCCTTGTAGCTTAAGTGTAAAAATAAAGAAGCAAACTTTGTCTTGGCCGATCAGCAAGAAAAACAACAGAAGCATTTAAAAGTGAATGCCATTTTTTGCCAAACCATCAAATCAATTAGTTTATTCTATGCATGTAAATTCCAGAATTTGTATATATTGTATGTAAAAAAATGGGCCAAACCCAAAATACTAATGTTTTTTACTGATGATTTTGGCCTGGTCAGAGTCCAGATTTAAGCCCTATAGAGAATATTTGATCTCACATGAAACACAGAACTACCTTGGCAGTGTTTTTCAGCTGTTTGAAGCCACCAGTACTGAGTGGAACAACTTTGACTCTTCCTTCTGTAAAAAAGCTGTCTGCAAGTTTACCCACAAGATTCAACGTAAAGAAATCAAAGGCAAAAGCTCTCCTGTACAAAGTCAATTTATTTGCTAAATTCTCAATATTACTGACCAATGATTTGTTGTTAAGACCATTAAAAGCTTAATGTTTTGCCGTTTTGAGCTTGGCCCTCTTTTTTGCATGGGAGCGTATATGACTAATGTGATTTACTGGAAGCAAATCTGCCTATTTATCTGCACCAGATTAAAGAAGCAGAACTGATACAACTTTTTATCTGGCATCCAGTTCCAGTAGAAGACTTTTAAATGTGCAATAACGTTTCACTTAGCAGATCAGCATAATGCAGAGCTTCATTCAAAGAGGTTCTGATTAGTTCTCTCGTGAAGCCCGGGTCTTTGCTGTGCACCAGGGCGGAAGCTCTGTAAACTAATCCTTTCATTTCCAGCCTTGACTCGGCACTCGCACAAAGGGATAAACACCAGAGCCAAGAGACGTTCAAGAGCACGGGGAGGTCTGATTTGACGCTTATATAAACTTTCCCATTTAAGGGGTCCCTCATTTCAGAGCAGCTTCTGGAGGAGCCGGAGAAGTGAAGCGTTTTTAAATGTGCCTGATGAATGCAGGCGTGCGCTCTGCGGATGAATGGGTACCAGCATCAGAGCACAGACTGAATGTGGAATGCAATTTCAAATGAAGTAACTACAGAAAAAGTTCTTCTGAAGCATGTAAGGTCTGCAGTGAGGGTCTGAAGGAAAAACTCACCATGAAGGTTTATAATAAATAAACATGTAATACACTCTTTAGCAGTGGTGGACAGTAACGAAGTTAATGTAATTCGTTACTGTACTTAAGTAGTTTTAAGTAGTTCTTTAAGTAGTCATACCAACCCAGTGCAAGCAAACGGTTCAACGTCAGTGCAGCGGCGTAAAAATTTGGGGGCCTATTCCTACATAAATGATGAACTAACCTAACTTTGTATAAATAGACCACAATATAGAAATATGTACACATATGCAGTTGTGACTGACGTGTCTTTTTTCTGAATTTATACAAACACTACTTCATTTTATAGTAAATTCATTTTGGCTAGTTTATGTTTATGAACAGAGACCTACAGATGCAGTTTAGTAAAGGAAACTCATTTGTGAATCTGAGTTTAAAGTTTTTATTAAACTTAAACTTGTAACTAAGTTGCAAATAAATCTTAAACTGAAACTTTGCTTGTTTGCAAAAGGTTATTTCAGAGCCACTCAGTTCTGCCTAATGGAAATTGTTTCCCTTCAGTGTTTTGTGCTTATGATAATTTTAATAGACATCAGCGTCACTAATGAATGACGTTCTATTAAAAGACTGGTTTACCAAGAGTGACACTGGAGTATTTTCACCTAAAATGAGTTGATAAAGCAGGAGTGTTGTTACAAAAATGATAATAGGACATCAGAGTCATAATTAATCTTTCAGTACTTTTACTTTTCATACTTAAGTACATCTGAAGGCAAATACTTTTGTACTTTTACTCAAGTGGAGGTCTAAAGGGAGGAACTTCTACTTTTACTGGAGTAATATTTTACCTTGGGTATCTCTACTTTAACTCAAGTACATGGTTTGTGTACTTCATCCACCACTGCTCTTTAGCAAAGACAATGGGCCTCATTCATCAATATCTTCCTAAGTTTTTCTTAAACATGTTCTTGAGAAAGAAAAAGAAAAGGCCTAGATATGTTCTTAAACCACAGAACTGTTCACACCTTTATGGTCTTGAGTGTGTGTAGATTCTGTTCTTACCTAAGAACAAATCCCAAATAGGAAAACATTGGTGAATGAGAAAATCTCTGTGAAAACTGCGTGACGGGGTTTTAAGAAAAAAATTCTTCTAAAGAACAGTTGGAAAATGAGGCCCAATGTTCTATATGGAAACTTGAACACTCAGCATGCTTAAATGGTTCTTCAGATTGATGCAGAATGTGTTGTATATGGTTCTAATTAGAAGCTTTATGAAAATGGTTCCATACAGCCCCAAAAAGGGTTCTTCTGTTGTTACAAGCTTGACATTGTAACAATAGCAGAACCCTTTTTGGTGCTATATAGAACCATATACCACACATTCACCATCAATCTGAAGAGCCATTTCACCATGCAAATAGTTCTTTGAGTGTTTTTGGTTCTGTATAGAGCCATCGTCTTGAAGAATCCTTGAAAAAACATCTTTTTAAAGCAACTTTTAGACTAATTTGATATTCAAGTATCTATAAAGCTTAATGAACAGATAATCAAATAAGCACAGCGAAGGAAAAGGGAAAAAAGCTCTGCTGTTGCAGAAACAATTAGCATCATGCAGAGAAACACGTTTCAAAACATTATATTATTCTAAAATAGCTGAGGAAAGTCAGTCAGTTTTTGTGTTGGGTGAGTAATGAGGGCTGCCTCTTCAGATGAGCTAATGAGCTGACAGAGCAAACCAGTGCAATGCTGGATGCTGATGAGGACTCGTCATCTTCTTACAGGTGGATGATGTGCCAACATGTTAGTTTGGCAGAGAAATAATTTTCATTTCAATTATTTTCATTGTTTCTGGACAACTGGAAATTATTGGACATATATTATTGGAAGCATCATCGCTTCTCAGCCTTTTGATTTAGTGTAGTCAAGTGTAGTATCTGTTCTTATCAGTTTAATATCTGATACGTCCCTCTATACGATGGAAGAGGAGCTTGCTCCGTCAGCTCAACACATCGACCTGGTATTGCACTACCTCTGGAAATGGTGCATCACCTTTGGGGGCATCTTCTTTGGAGGCAGGTTAGGGAACCAGCCCTGTGACCGAAAGATTGCCAGTTCGATCCCCTAAACCGACAGCACTTGACTGAAGTGCCCTTGAGCAAGGCACCCAACCCCCAACTGCTCCCCGGGCACTGTGGATAGGGCTGGCCTCTGCTCTGGGCAGGTGTGCTCACTGGCCTCTAGTGGGTGTGCATTCACTAATGTGTATGTGGTGTATCACTACATGGTTGGGTTAAAATGTGGAGGTGAAATTTCCCTGTTGTGGGACTAATAAGGGTCACTTAACAAATATAGATTGTGCCTTAACTTTTGCACGTTTTTTCAATATGTTAAATGCAGCAAATAAACAGTAACTGTACATTCAAATGTGCAGAAGTGTGTTCTCTGTAGAGGGTGTGTAACTTATTTTCACTTAGAAGAGTTACTAAACGTCATTTGTACAAAACATCATTTGACCACAACGCCCAAACTTTTGCATATGACTGTATGCACTAATCCTTTGGGTATATTTATAAACATGGGGGCATCTTCAACGTTCAGCTTCATGCTCATTCATGTGTTTACTTTGGTATGAAGTTTTTCCTAAATGAGGATTTGCCAGGGGTGGCATGGTGGTACAGTGGGTAGCGCTAACCTTACAGCACAAAGAGCCTGGGTTTAGGCCTCCTGCGACCCAGGAGGATAAGCTACTGAAAAGATGAATGAATGACTAGACATTTTTCTTTTCCAGAAAGTTGTAAAAGCTCATACTGAAGCTCTTTTGGCTCAGAGTTACTCTAAACACCTGGAAGACTTGAGTGCTGACATCACAACAAGGGAGTAAAATGAGTGGACTTTGGCTTTATTGCTGAGCTGCCACTGTGATACTGTCACAGTCACATGTGTGAAATTGTTGTCCTAAATGAACCTGCTTAGTTTGCAGCTCAGGCTGCAGCCGAGGTAGGCTGCATTTCTCGGCCGCTACGTTATAGAAGGCCATTCCAAAGTGAAGGACCCTCCGTATACAGCCTAGAAATGCAGTCTATGTTCGGAGTGCTTTGAAGGATGCATCAGATGTATCCTTCCAGGCCTTCAGTTACCCAAAGTTCTCTGTGCACCAATGACATGAAGGAGAAAAAGAAAACAGCACCACAAAAATGGCGGAAAACGAAGCCGTTGGAGCAGAGCTTGTTTTAAAATGTAAGTTGTTCACATCCTTGAATTCATCTACATTACCTTATAAAGTGTAAAATCGAATTTAATTAATTGCACTAATTAATTAAAGCTTTGGTCCATATATCATATATTGTCCATATATCATATTTTAGAAGTATTTGTGTAAATGTAGTTTATCGTATTACATAAGAACAAATCTTCCGTTTTCGTGAGGAAATGAAGAAACGACTGTTCCATTTGTGTGACCAATAGGCTACTAAAGAGGAGTCTTCATAGGACAGTCCTACCGACAACCAGCACTACCTCGACTGCAGCCTTGGCTTTGGAACGCAGCTATAATTAACTAATTTGATCAGTAAATTAGCACTGATAGAATTCCAAACATACATAAAAATCTTGATGGATTCTCTTCATAGTTATTATGAACTTTAAAGTTCATAGCCTATAGTTAATATCAACACAGTTGATTACAGTTGATGCACAATAATTTTGATTCTTGTTCCAGTACTTAGAAAAGGACAGAGTCAAAAAACACTGACATATAGGGGGTTCGTCATACTGCACTGCATTATGGGATCATTCCGCCATATTGGCAGGGTTCCTGCTTTGTTTACATGCTGCAAGTACGCACAAACAATGTGGCCTCTTAAAGAGACTGCTGCTTTATTGTGGGTTTTCAGGCTTTTCATGGTAAAAAAGTGAATGAAATGAAAAGGGAGTGTATCTTAATCAGCTCCAAAGTCATTCCAAATGACTCTGTGCACATCTCAACTGATGAATTATGATGAAATGTCGAATAATCAGCAGAATTCCCCTTTAAATCGTTGACATATTTCACTCAGCCACTGGCAGGTTTTACTTACATTCCACTGTAACAAACACTGCATCAAAGACCACTGTTGAAAATGCTCCTATTTTGCATTCCTTTTAAATTTAATACAAAGTGTTTCATCTTAAATGATGATATCAGCGTATTTGGTGGTATGTCCCCCTTTTGCTTTAACGACAGCATGCACTTAAGCTGGCTGGTACTCCATAAGTTTGTGCAAAAGCCTCTGATCAGTAGATTAAATCCGCCTGAGAGTCATCTGATCATGTTTCAGTAGAAAAAAGGAGACTAAAAAAAACGCACAAAGGCCTGAACATGGTTTGTTTCGCACATTTGCTTCAATTTGCATACTCATTCATCATCTAAGCCGCTTATGCTCCTGGGTTGTGGGGGCTGCTGGAGCCACCGGGAAGAAACCCATGCAGACATGGGGAGAACATGCAAATTCTACCCAGAAAGGACCCCCCTTGCTCAGTCAGGGCCCTTCTTGCTGTGGGGCAACAGCTCTACCCCACTGCATCACCTTGCCCCCTCAGTTTAAATAGAGATCTAGGATTTCAAATATTAATTGTCATAACTTTCCTTTGTTTAAAACTTTTTAAGATTCTAAAACTTTTCCTGTTCTTTATTTCCAGGTTGAAATGGAAAGTGAGTGAGTGCAGTGGGCACTTGATACTGCAGAGCACAACACTTCCACTGACGCTTAACTTCAGGAAGAGCTTGGGTTAGCAGAAAACACAGCTGGAGGAAAAGGAGAACGTGGAGAAAAGGTGCAGAGAGAGAACAGCTGGTCAGGGGTGAGGAAGGTGATTTAGGATGGAAGGACTGAGAGTGTATATTAGGGTTTAAGTGATGGATGAGAAGAAAGTAGAGGAGAGAGAGGAGAGAGAGGAGAGAACGGTTGAAGAGCAGTAGAATGGCACCCATTATTATTCTGACTTCACTGACATTTTCATATTCATGAACGGAGATTAGCTTGGATATAAAAAGCCAGTTTTTTTGGGCTGTAAAAGTGTGGTCAGGTCAACTTTTTGATTTCAAAGCCTTTTTGAGTTAAGTCAGCTGAGCTAAGTCAAAAGTTTTTCTAACTCAGTTTTTAGTACTCAGTCAGGTCAACAGTACAATTTAAGTTGAGCTTATTAAAAAGCAGTAATTGTGCTGCCTCATTATAAACTGATATGGCTTACATTTTTTGATCGATTTTTACTCAATTAGGGCTTCAAGCAGGCCTGAAATTTTGGTCTAAACCTGAATACAGCCTGTTGACCCTTTGGGCTTCAAACTTCAAGCTTCAAACTTCATGTTTGTGTACATGTTTCTCGATCTTTGCAATGATACAGCACAGAACTACGGTTCAAACATTTCCTGAATCTGTAGAGTCGCCCTTCCCATTCCATCTTATCATGAGATTGTACGTGACTCACTTCCGGAGTTATGAGCCTATGAAGAGGGGCTGAGATATACATGTCATTTGCCTCTCACCGTGTGTAACTGGTGGATTTGTGTGTCCATCCATATTTTGCGTGAAACTGACCAGTGAACAGCCAGGAAATCATTAAGCACTGACCCATCACGCCAGACACCCTTCATTCTTCATTCAGTCCATATTGGAGACACATGAAACGGTGCAAAGAATTTATAGCTGTTGAAGTTTCTGCAGCACTTTTGGAAAGTAGCAATGAAGAGAACGGAGCGTTTTGATATCAAACGTATGAGTATCATGTTAAATGCAAGAATTTAAGAAGATATGCACAAATCGAGAAAATGACCTCAGACCTCAGAGGGTTTAACTTTCTGTCACACCTGAGTCAACCTACAGCAGCAGGTTTTGCGTTCAAATCCGACACGAGCCCCACAAAATTTCATCTGACACTGACCTGACCAAAACCATATGATCAAATTTTGAGTCAGAAGTTGACCTGAGTTCAAAAAATTCTCTCAGAAACTGACCCGAATTGGGAAACATCACCCAAAGTATCAAATAAACCTGATATTTTTAATGATAGCACTGAATAAAATAAAGACTGTATAAAGATGGTAATAGCTGTCCTTAGATAGATTATTGATTGATTGATTATTGATCCCAAAGGGAAATTGCAGTGTTTCAGTAGCAAGACATATAATTTCACACAAACTTACAAATACCATGCAGAAAATAAAAAATAGAAATAAAAATAGATGTATAAGTATAAGTATAATAAGTATATATGAAGTATAAGAGTACAAATAAAGTATATCTATTTGCATATTAACTTAGTATAAAAGACAGATTTGTTGTATTTACATGAGAGCAGGCACTGAGTGGTATGAGGTATATGTTATATATATATATATATATATATATATATATATATATATATACACATACATATATATATATGTTGAACATTCGCAGTCTTATGCAAAAGTTTGGGTGCGCCTGGTCAAATGATATGCTTTGTTGATTTTCTAAGTGTAAATAAGTTACACATCCTCTACAGAGAACACACTTCTGCACATTTTAATACACAATTACTGTTTATTGGCTGCCTTTAACATATTGGGGAAAACAAAATCATAAAATATCATGTGCCGTCTTATATTGTGATTAGCATGCAATGTTATGCTAAAGTATTACATCAGTATTAAAGTATTACATCATTTTAATGCACAATTTCTATTTATTTGCTGAATTTAACATGCAGGAAAAAATAAAGCATAAAAATGTGGTCACATAAAAAAATGTGGGCATATTTACATTTATGACATATATTTTATGGTTAATTTTTTTCCGATATGTTAAACTCCTAAAATGTAATAGATAAATAAATAGAAATTATGCTCTAACGTTTGCAGAAAAACACCATATTTAGGTCTGTCCTCTGTAGAGGGTGTGTTCATATATTTTCACTTAGAAAATCAACAACATCTAGAATTTGACCAGGGGTGTTCAAACTTTTGCACATGACTGTATAACATAAAAAATATTTTGGGCAAGCGAATTAGATGTAGACCTGTTTTTGTGATGTCACCAAAACCAAAACGTTTACATACAGTATATCTGCCTACTCAGCAGTTTAGCCCCGCCCACCCACACTGACGTTATAAGGAGTGTTACAGCCTGAAATCCTTTTTGAATGAGCTACAATGCAGGTCAGCCAATCAGAACAAAGCTCATTTGCATAAATCCGTCTCAAAGGCACAGTCACAAAAACAGCCTGTATAATTTAAGGTGTCGAAGAGAAACTGGGAAATGAATTATGACTTAACAGACTTAAGAGACTCTTCAGAGATTTCCTTTTTGCAGTTTCTGTTTCGTAGTTGGAAGCACATCTAAAATAGTCTTTAGCAATGTTAAAAAAAGGCTTATCTTCAAAGCGCACACCATTTACACCTGTGAGGCCGTTCATTTATGGGTTGAAAACTCATAATAACACTGCTTGTCACCATTTTTGTCTGCTGTGCATATTTTCAAAGTACTTACAGTATTTTCAGTGTGTGTAGGGCTTTTTCCTCCAGTTAATGATGAAAGAGAGCTGAATAGAGGAGAGAGTGAGGATTTTGCAGCTGCTGGGATTTACAGTCTTGACCTCATTTCTGAATTATGGCTCTAGAGGAAGAAAATATTAGATTACACTTGAGGAGTTTGGCTCATTAATTTGAAGCTGACACAGGCTACAGAATGGGTGAGTGGAAATGAATAGGCCAAGAATGGGGGGGCTCGCTGATTAAACCTGGAATGGCACACGGAGAAACACACAATCAATCATAATAAAAGCCTCCCACCAGCCTCAGAGGCCAGCTGTGCTGAGGAGGGGGATTCTCTCTATGCTAAATAGGTCAGTTATTGGCTCTTTTGACCAAAATCATTTTGAAACCTGATTATAATGTATGCTTTGTCCCATGAGTTATTTAGATTAAGCTGGATTTCCAACAATAACATAATAAAGAATCAATGCTAATGCAGTTAAACATGGGATTCATGTTATAAGCCCATAAATACTCAAGGCCAGCTCTTAGAGAGAGCTCTTCCAGTGTTACCACCATCATTTTACTATAACAATAATAATAATAACAATAACAACAACAACAACAGCAACAACAACAACAATAATAAAAATAATAATAATAATAATAATTGTTATTATTATTATTATTATTATTATTATTATTATTACTATTATTGTATTGGAATAGAATTACATAACTATAAGGAGAAAGTTTGTGAACAAACTTTAAACTGACCGGTTAAGTCATTGCTGTGAAATCCCAGGTGGTTGCTAATGTGTTGCTATGTTTTCCTGGTTGATTGTTCAGGTGTTGCTAGGCAGTTTCTATGGTATCCACGGGGGTTGTTAAGGTGTTGCTAGCAGAGAACTTGTAGAGAGGAGAATTACCACTCTGTAATGTCTTCCGGGTTTCTCAAACACTAGAGGGCGCTCCCAAGTGAGTCCAAATGAATGGGTTGATATGGAGCATTTGAGCAAAATCATAGTTTATAAATGCTTAAACATTTTTAATATAAAATAGTACATTCGTTTTCTAAACACATAAAACATTTAAACATCAGTGTTATATTTTTAAGAGCTTTTGAACCCGAGTTTTAGGAGTTTAAAACGAAGCCTCATGTACGTTCATAACGCCAGTGAGCGTCAACAGCCAATCAGCGCCTCCGCTCGCCAACTAATCGGCACTCAGTAGCAATAATACTAACCAGTCAGCAATCAGTAGCATAATGCTGACCAATAAGCACTCAGTAGCAGTATTGTCAGCGTCCTGCTGCCCAAAACCTGTTTGCTGTAGAAGAAAACAGTGTTTGGACACAGTGTTTAAAAACTCCAGCAGCACTGCTGTGTCTGATCCACTCAGACCAGCACAACACACACTAACATATCACCACCACGTCAGTATTACTGCAGTGCTGAGAATGATCCACCACCCAAATAGTACCTGCTCTGTGAGGGTCCATGGGGGTCCTGACCATTGAAGAACAGGGAAAAAGGGGGCTAAGTATGCAGAGAAACAGATGGACTACAGTCTGTAACTGTAGAACTACAAAGTGCACCTATATAGTAAGTGGAGCTGATAAAATGGACAATGAGCGTAGAAACAAAGAGGTGGTCATAATGTTATGCCTGATCGGTATATATATATATATATATATATATATATATATATATATATATAATGTGTGTGTGTGTTTGGCCCCGCCCAACACGTAGCCCCGCCCCGATTTAAAGCTTGCATGTAGCGGTGCTTTCACAGATGTGCAGACATACACGGATCATACACATTTAGCCCCGCCCCCCCCCACCCCCCCCCCACACACACACACACACACACACACACACACACACACAAACACACACACAAACACACACACAAACACATTAAAGAGCGCAAGGAGGGAGGGACTAAAGGGCCAACGTGTAGCTCCGCCCCCAAACCCGATCTAAGAATGAAAACGGGGCGTGGCCCCCGCCCAACACAAAGCTCCGCCCACTTCCAGCTTGGGTCGCGTGTCCTGGGCTGGCTGGCTCCCTCCCGCCGCGAGCGTTCACTCCTCTTCATCATCCCCCCCGAGTCCAGCAGAACAGTGACTACGAGGGGTCTTCTTCGTGTGAGGATGATGATGATGATGATGTTGATGAACACAGCAGCACGCGCGGTCCGGACCGTGCCCCTCTGACTCGCGGGCTCGGCTCAGCTCCTCCCTTCCAGTTTACAGTAGGAGTAGAGGGAGAGAAGGAGGGAGAGAAAAAGGGGACTTGAGCTTTTTTCCCCCCATCAGCTGGAGTGAATATGTATCAGGGGCACGCGCAGGTAAGAGCGAGCTCGAGCGCAAACTAAATAATTCGTGCCGGGCGTGCACGCGCGTGTGTTTGGCTTGTTTTGCATTTGCATTTCACGTCTTGACTGGCATAATATTTCTGGCATTAGGAATTGTTTTGATGTGCAGAATTGTTTATATAGATTATCTAGTACCTAGTTGGTTCTTGATAAGCCACATGTTCCTAGCTTTGTGTTTACTAGGCATAAACGATGTTATGGACAGTCGTGGTAAAGTTAACAGCTCGCCGTGGTGGGGTGTAATAGAGATGAGTATGAAGCTCAAGTTGGCTCCTTATTCGAATTGTCCGTTCCACCTTAAATGGTGCCGCAGTTACATGTAAATGCTGCACCATTTAAGGTGGAACGGACAATTCGAAACAGAAGCCAACTTCAGCCTTGAAGAGAAGTGATTGCACGCGTGTAATTAGGCTCTATTCTTGCAAATATGATGCCAAGCGTCTTTCATTGATGAATGCATTGGCACCTATGTGTGCATTTGCATGCATTTACATGCAAGTATGCATTGGTGGTAGGCAGTAACATAGATTAGTGTATTGTTCTGCTGCATTTAAAGTGAATGAAATGTGTAGCCAAGGTCTATTCTTGTGAATATATGGCAAATCCTCTTTTTTGGGCGATTGCATTGACACCTATGCACAAATTTACATGCATTCACATGTATTTCATGTATGTACATATTCACAGTGCACTGGTTCTTCAAGGGTTCTTTAGTAAAGAAAATGGTTCTATGTAAAACCATAAACCCTCAAAGAACGCTTTGCATGATTAAAGGGCTCTTTGCATCATGAAATGGTTCTTCAGATTGATGGAGACTGCGCTGTATATGGTTCTTAATAGAACCTTTTAGAAAAGGGTTCTATGTAGCACCCAAAAGCGTTCTTCTACTGTGATGATGTCAAGCTTGTAATAATATAAGAAGCCTTTTGGGTGCATATACAGCACATTCTCCATCAATCTGAAGAACTCTTTCATAATACAAAGAACCCTTTAATCATGCAAAGGGTTCTTTGAGCGCTCATGGTTCTATATAGAACCATTTTCTTTACTAAAGAACCCTTGAAGAACCATCTTTTTTAAGAGTGTAGGGAATTTTTAAGAGGGAAATATATAAGTAAGGTCTATTCTTGACACTTTATGGCAACTGCATTGATAACTATTCATGTATATACATGTATTCATATGTATGTACATATTTACAGTAGACTCTAATGTAGAGTTAGGGTAGTTTTCTGCATTTAAAGTGGTTGAAATGTATGGCTAAGGTATATTCTTATACATTCTACACTCCTGTAAGTAGTTGCACTAACACCAATGCATGCATTTACATGCATTCACATGTATTTACATGCATATATGGTGCAGTAAGTGTGGCAATATGTGCATGCGATGATTGTCAGCATACACTGGTCCATTACATGTGTCAGCATGCCAGTTTGTAGCACTTTGAATTGTAAAACAGGTGAAATATTTGCATTTTCCCCTGGCTTTCCCCTTTTGAAGTTGAAATATATTCCTATATTTTGTCAGTATACTCCAAAATAAGCAGTACGCTGTAATATACTTTCAGTATATTACTTTGTGATACAGGGAAGTTGACCATGTAATATAGCTCTGGGTTGCACATAGGCGTCGTGTGCGCACTGCATGGATGCACAGGCGACATCCATGTGTTTTACAAGCACATGTAATGTGACCTTCATGGAGCCTGTCGAACTTAGATGTGGCCCGCCGCTGCTCACATGACTGATGATGCTGCGCTTGCACTTCGGGGATCTGCCATCAAGAGTGATTTGCTCTCGAGTCGTCAAGACTAATGTGCTAACCATTTCTCCACACTGTAAATCAGAGTGTGGGTGGAGCTGGTGCAGGGAAGCCCTCCTCGTTCTCCACCTCTGAGGGACATCTCTGAGGGGCTGTCACTATCGATTAGTACTCGATATTATCTTTGTGGAAATGAAAGAATTTCATGCACAGTACAGTAAATTTCTGGTCGAAACAGCCGTTAAGTAGAAGTGGTTCAGTTTTCAGGTGACATTTCTGAGGAGATTAGATATAAGATAATACACTTGCGTAAGAAAGGAGAAATGGGACTCCTAACAACCACCTGGAAGACCTGGTAGACACCAAAACTGCCCCCATCAGATAAACAGCACTTAAAGCTTTCATCTTTGAGAGAGAGGAGAAAATCAAGCTGCTTCAGATCTGAAAACATCCACAGGTGTTTCTGTCCATCCTTCCACTGTGAGAAGACGACTCAGCGCTGTGGGTCTGAAAGGATGTGTAGCTGTCAAGAAGAACCTCACTGAGAAAAGGAGACGGACACATCAAACAAAGAAGCTGAACGATGGACTGACCACCCCAGAGTCCAGACCTCAACACCACTGAATGTGTTTGATTACTTCAGAAAATGATCAACCAGCTTCTAAGACTGAACTTTGGAAAAATATCCCTTTAAAAGATTTCGTTGAGAAACTGGAAGTGAGTCTCGGGAAAAGAATGGAAGCTGTAACAAAGGCAAAGAGTGACACACTGAAAACAGAAAAAAAATATGTTATGTTTAGTTGTTGAGGCTTCTGCGTGATTGTCTGTTGAAGATGTTTTCAGCTTTTTTCCTGACGGCAAAAAATGAATAACTTGTGCTTAATGGCCAGCATGACTGGAAATAAAAACCACTGAAGAGTGATCTCTGACTTTTGCACAGTAAACATTGTTAAAATCGCAAAATATACCGTTCACTCTTCAGTCCACACTCAGAGTCCACTCACACACACAGTCCATATTTGCAAAAACAGCCCCTGCTTAATTGATTGTTTTGGGGATGCCTACACATATCAATCTATTTTCCTACAACAGTTTAGCTCCCGCCCACTCGCACTGAGGTTATAAGGAGTGTTTCAGCACAGACAGCTTTTTGAATGAGGCACAATAAAGGACAGCCAGTACAGAGCGCATATATATATATATATATATATTAAACTTTATTTTATTATTTTTTTTGCTGCTGTCGGAACAAAACCTTGTATCGCCAAAATGATAACTTTACAGGAGAAGGAGAAAACCTACTTTATTTTTAATGTAAGTCAATGGAACCTGAATTTTTTCAGAGTAATTTTCGACCATTTCTTTTAGTGCATTCATCATGAAATTTACACACAATAGAATAGACATCAGGTATTTTCAAATTATGTCAAAAACTGAAAAACGACAAAAAATGGAGATACAAGGTTCTGACAGCAGCAATATATATATATATATATATATATATATATATATATATATATATATATATATATATATATGTATCTATATATATGTACTATATATTCTGATTGGCTGCCCTGTATATATATGTATACATACATATAATTATTTAATTTAAACTGTTGGATTGAGCGAGTAATCATGACAGTCCTAGACAGAACACATGTACATTCATGACTGCTGGTGTTGGGAAGGTGATGCTGTTTTTTTTGTCTTGCACATAATATCTTTCCAGAGGGATTCATGTCTTTCCCTTCTTCCTTATCTTTACTGATCGATGTTCACAGCGCATGACGCGATGACACGTGGATGTGATGCTATAAAAGAAGGATTCTTTTTTTATTTACCAGAGACCCAGCACTGTACGGCCTTGTCACTAACATCACAGATGTTTCCCACCATGAGCTGAATTTGCTGCACTGCGTGCTGTGTTCACACATAAGGCAGTGAAAGCGAAGCGTGTAAATTACTCAATTCTCAGTGCATCTGCAACCCTTACACTAATCCTGCTGGAATTTCATTTGTATGAAGAAGAAAGTTAGCTGAATCTGAGGTGAGAGAAGGCTGTTTTTTCTAGTCTCTTCCGCTGAAATGTAAGAACGGTTGATATGACAGAAGTAAGCATCGCAATACTTGAGGACATTTTCACAACACACAGTATGTTTCACGATATTTCGTTTTTCTGAGTTGGAATGGTTAGAATGCACCAGCGAAAGATTAGTGCAACATTTACTGTATAAAAAACATTAAACAACATTGATTTTCTTTGCAAACACAAACTTTCTGAAGGAGCAGAAGGATGATTGAAATAATTTGGCAAAAAAAAATAATAAAACAAGGTGATGTTACAATGACCTGACATCCAATAAATGGAAAAGCTTGTAACGTTCAACATGGCATGTGTTTACAGGGAAAGTCCCGGCCTTCGATAAAAAGAGCCAATCGGCTTGCTGGTAAAGTGAGAAAAGATCCCCCCTTGTTGTGGTGATCTGCACAAGTGCCGTAGTCAGAACAGCCCAAAAAAGCATTTTTGTGCGTTATTTGAGCCAAACACAACAAACCATTCATGCTATATTTTATCAGATTTTACCAGTGGTTGCAAAATATGTTTTTGAAACATTAATGAGGCTTTTAGTTTGGGTTTATAGATCTCTCCCCATTCAAACGATTAGAAGCATGGTCTTGTATAACTGGTAATAACTGCCTGGGGTGTTGCCAAATTGGCCGTTGAGTGGACAGACTTTCCTATGAGGACTTTGCTGTCTCTGCCTTCTCAGTCATGTCCATGACAACAGGCCTACATAACAGGGGGCAGTCACGGGCTGGAGGTGAGGGAACCAGCCTTGTGACCGAACCCCCAACTGCTCCCCGGGTGCTGCGGATAGGGCTGCCCACCGCTACGGGCAAGTGTGTTCACTAGTGTGTATGTGATGTTTCACTGCACGGATGAGTTAGATTGCGGAGGTGAAATGTCCCCGTTGGGGGACTAATAAGGGTCTCTAAATCTAATTAAGGCGCTCACTTACTGACAAATACAATTTTGCACTTCTTTTGAAACATAAAATCAGTGCTCCTTTAAGCTGTTGGTCTGTATATTTTCTCCGTCCTCCCATGATGAAACCAGAACAGTGATTTCAGTGTGAAATACCGGCACCTCGAACGGTTTAATGACCACTCGAGTACCCGTGCACATCCCTACTCGATGCTATGCAGTATATGCAGTTACTATACACTGTTTAGTGTCATTTACAGGCTCTCTATCATTGTTTTTTTTGGATTTATGCACTTGTTTAGTGTTCCAGAAGTACTGACCACACCCATTGTATACTCAGAAAAGCCTGTCATGGTGTAATTTATCACAGTTATGTGAACACATTGTGATACTGCTCTCCTCTACAGCTTACTCTTAACTAACTTTGAGGAAATACATGAACACAGTCCGTTGCCTGGCAGCTAAGGGCATCTGTGCTGTACACATGTGTTGAGCTAAGCATCAGCAGTAATATATATGAGCTGTATCCCCTTGAGGAGTGGCTGATCTTCAGCTTTGGCCTTTCGGGAGTTGGGGGGATATGCTGTGTCCTGCCCAGTCCTTTCACAGCCCTCAGAATAATAATGTGAGAAAGCCCTTTCATCTACCATCTTATTTCCCTCCCATTGGGTACAACTGACACATCCTCTGAATATCTACTGAGATTCGGGTGGGAATATCATCTCACTGCAAAAAATGACATGTTGGTAAGAGGAAACATCCCCAATGTAAGAATACATGTCTAATTATGAGATACTATGGGACACTGCAGGTGAATAGGGTCATTTTTTAAAACAATGGATATTACAATGAATCTTTGAAGTTGAATACTGATATTATTATGAGTATTTTTGGTATTGGGAGTTTTACAAAATATATATATAAATATGCAAATCAGATGCAAAAAAACTCAACAAGAATAGGCTTTGGATGATGTTAGAATTAAAGATTTTATTCATGTGTGAAGACAAACTCCAGAGAAAGTATTTTTTACGGAACAGTTTGTATAAGTCTCATTGTTTATTGTTTAACCCTTTTGTTGCCATATGAAGGCTAAAGCAGAGAGCTAATAGCAGGTTTTACAGTGATCTGGCTGTGTGTTTGTGCTGTATTTCTGGTTGTGGGATGTTACAGCTGGTTTCTCTCACTCTGGCTAGTGATGGCAGGTTCCTCTGAGTGTTCAGGTATGTGAATCATGTTGCTATTTTTAACCCTTTGTTTATAATATGATGGCTAAAAGCAGAGAAGCGAGTGGGTTTTGGGTGATTTTGGAGCTGTTTTAACCCTTTGTTGGAACAAGAAGGCCAAAAAAACAGAGATAATATCAGGATTTTGGGTGAATTACCAGGTCGAATTACTCACTGATGCTGACGTCACAGCTCGATGTCTGCTGAATGGTCTGGTATGTGTATCAGGTCTGTTCCTTAAACCCTTCTGAAGTTATGAAGGCTAGAAGTTACCTATGGGTTCTAAGGGTAATCAAGAAACTATCATTTACTGTTATTATAAATCTTTTTTTGGGGTCATTTTGCAGTATAGTAGAACAGATCCTGCTGAGTAATATATCAGGAACTCCTTCTGTAATATGCTTCAGAAAATGCTTAGAGATGAGAATTTTAGAAATTTCATAAACGCAGCAGTCTAGAAGCTGAGATTTTTGGTTGTGAAAGTACAAAAAAGCCAATTTTGAGAAAAACAGTTTAAGAATCAGCCTCACAACTGCATAGTCTCAGAAAGCATACACCCTTTGTGTGAAGGTTGTCATTACTACAAATGAAATAGACACATTTGGATATTCTATTTAGATTCTACAAGCTTTTTACTGATATATGAAGTGATGTGGTTGTGCCAAGTGTGAGCAGCTAAGCCTTCATTACAGATGCTAACTTCTGGAAAATACGGTTGGAGACGAGCGGGCGTGACAAAAACAGACTGCAAGAAATATATTTCTGTCGAGTTTTGACATGATTATGATTACAGTATGATAGGAGACAGTATAGATGAAGTGAATCCAAAAATCTGAAAAATGATCGACAGGGCCAAAATCATAATTTCTGCTTGTCGTGTCTTGCCTTAAGGGTGTGATGATTATAATATGGTACACTGTTAGAAATAAAGGTGCTATGCAGGTACAAACAGCGTAAATGTTCCCTCAAAGGTACAAAAGTGGTTTTAAGATCCAATTGTGCACCTTAAATAAGTTTTTCCAGGTGAAAATATGGTTATAACCGAATGTTTTAAAACAGAACAGTAAAATAAAAAGCCCGGAGACGAGACGGGGTGTGTGGAGTCAGTACATCTTAGAAAATACAATTTCAGTGGATTATGGCACAGTTATGTTCCCTGATTAAAGGGACTGAGGTGTACCCTTGAGGGTACCACCCCAGTAAAGAGGGTGGGGAGAGGGCGGGGCTTATGCTATGGATACACCCACCATCTAAAGAATGGGCTTTTGTTTTTAAGCCATGTATAAATTCTAGAGGTTGTGATTTTTGAGGTTTATTTTGTCAGAGGCATTGAAACTTATATAGAATTTATATATGAACAGCAAAATAAAGTCTAAGACTGAGATCAAATAGTATTTCAAATACTTATTTTAAGTAATGATCCTACTGCACTGACATCATTTGCTTCTTTCAAGAAATACTGCTTGATTTACAGTGTAGTAAGACTAAAATCAGACTTGATTAGATCACTTTGAGTAAAAATGTCTATAAAATGACTAAATAATAGTAATAATAATAATAATAATGATAATAATCTTACAAAAATGCACAATATGCAATATTGTATATATTTCTTACATGCTTTCACTCGGCCAAGATATCATTTCTGCAGTGTGGAAGTGCTGCCTGCAACCAAACATGTGGGATTACCTGAAGTATTTCTGTCTCATAAACTGAGCTTAGTGCTTCCGAACCGGCCTGGTAATGAAATTTTGTGCAGCCACTGAGCTGGACTGGAGCTGATTTTATTCAGAAGCTCTGTAATTGTTTCAGTACAACCTGTGTCAGTGAGCAAATATGCACTCAGGCATTGATTGACATTTCCAAGGCATTTATGAAGGGCCTGAACCCCTGAGGAAGCCAACATTCATCTGACTCATGCATGCTCACAGATTCGCTTTTGTCTGAAATTGTCTGAACAGCTAGAATATGTAGTGAACATGTTTTCCGTGGTATAAGGCTGGGAATTGTGATGACAATGCAGGCAAATGATATGAAGGCTGGCCTCATAATGACATTGACTAAAGTGTAACATCATGATACTTGAAGGCATTTTCATGATACTTATGATATTTAGTATTTGTTTGGTTTCAGAACAAACAGAAAAACTGACAAATAAGTGAATGACTGAAATATAAGCTACTTACTGTGGAGTTTTTTCAGCTACTGTGCACTGATTGTTGTTGTTTATACTCTATAGTTGGTCTAAATCTGAGATTTTTATGAAATCTTTCATAACATTGATAGTTTCAGTCAAATCTGATTGGCTGTTCGAAGCCACTGCAAGATACTCCATATACGCACACCTATGACCACCTCACAACAACTGAATTCTGTATTACTGCGCCTATTCCTGTCAAATCTTTGTGCTGTTAATGGAGTAATATTTGAGCGCAATGCTGCTTGCGTGGACCACTGAGTGTACTGATGAAGTATGAAACAGTTTTTTGTTTAAATTGAGGGGCTGATAACTTATTGTCTTGACTAGAACTAGGCTGCTCAGCTACCTATCAGGCCACAAGATACCTAACAGGCTAATTCCGCCATTAATATCACAGGCTTTGAATTAAAGTACTATATGATTCACTGTAAAATTGCAGTATAAAAGATTAAAGAATATGTGATTGAATATCTTGCATACTTCAAATATTTGTGTTTTAGTCAGTTCTTCCTTCATTAAACCCAGGCAGAATCCAGTGTTGCCCACTACTTTCAATGGAAAGTAGCTGATGCCTGCTCGAAAAGTTGCTAATGTTGCTAGATGACGTTATGTGCTACTTGGCATATTTTTGATATCGTATTGGCATTCTGTAAAAATATTGTATTAACATGTGGGAATGAGATCCTAATGCATGGCAGCAACTTAGTAAGGCCTGGAAACGAGATAATTCAGTCATGGTGGCAATGAGATCACACCT
The DNA here is from genome assembly GCF_904425465.1 of Colossoma macropomum. NCBI lineage: Eukaryota > Metazoa > Chordata > Actinopteri > Characiformes > Serrasalmidae > Colossoma > Colossoma macropomum. Next base: position 27,999,333 of record NW_023494807.1, read on the forward strand.
TTTTAAGCTGTGGTCAAGGCTTAATTATCTTGTTCCCATGCCTTACTAAGTCATGGCCATGCATTAGGATCTCATTCCCACGTGTTAATACAGCCTGGACATGCACTATTTTTATTTATTCAGGATGTCGTTAGCAGGGCTCCATACAAAATCACCATTCATGTCATTTAAAGACAATTATGCTGTGATTTCAGCTACATTTACATGTAAAATCATCACTCAGAGAGAAAGTTAGAAGCGACAGTATATCTTTATTATTTTTTCTCTTACACAGCGCACGGGTATGGCCTCCGTCTGGGTAGCAAACTACAAGAAGGATGTTCTGTTTTCAGTGTGATAGAGAGCAATAAGACAGTGATAACGGTCAGAACGATCAAATTAAATTGCTTAAATTAAAGCAAAGGAGGAGCAAACAATACAGATTAGTGATTGGTGCCTGGCAACACTGTTTGCACATGTACAGCTCATTCACTTCTATATCAGCTGCCATGTGGACTGGATGTGCTGCTCTGCCTCTCTGAGACTCATTGAACAGAGGAGATGCAGAGGGAACACACTTCTGCACATTTGAAAGCACAGTTAATGTTTATTTGCTGACTTTAACATACTGGGAAAAATAATACAGCCTGTGCAAAAGTTGTGGCACATTTTATATTTTATGATTTATTTTTCCAAAATTTTAAATCCAAATAAATAGAAGTTGTGCACTAAAATTTACGGAAGAATGTCAAATTTAAGTGCGTTCTCTGTGGAGGATGGGTTTTCACTTTTTTCACTTGGAAAATGAGTGTTGTGGCTCCTTTTCCACTGTGGTCTATAATTGTGCTGTTATTTAATTCAGACCATGGTTTATTATCTTTTAAATGTTTTGCTTGTCTTCTTGTGCAAAGCACTTTGAGATATTGCAGCTAGAATGAAAACTGCTATATGAATTGACATTTATTATTAGTATTAATGTACGCTATATTGCCAAAAGTATTCACTCACCCATCCAAATCATTGAATTCACGTGTTCCAATCACTTCCATGGCCACAGGTGTATAAAACCAAGCACCTAGACATGCAGACGGCTTCTACAAACATTGTGAAAGAATGGGTCGCTCTCAGGAGCTCAGTGAATTCCAGCGTGGTACTGTGATAGGATGCCACCTGTGCAACAAGTTCAGTCGTGACATTTCCTCGTTACTAAATATTCCACAGTCAACTGTCAGTGGTATTATAACAAAGTGGACGCGATTGGGAACGACAGCAACTGAGGCGCATAGTGCGCAGAGGTCGCCAACTTTCTGCGGAGTCAATCGCTACAGACCTCCAAACTTCATGTGGCCTTCGGATTGGGTTTGGTGGTTGCCAGGAGAACGGTACTTGTCTGACTGCATTGTGCCAAATGTAAAGTTTGGTGGAGGGGGGATTATGGTGTGGGGTTGTTTTTCAGGAGTTGGGCTCGGCCCCTTAGTTCCAGTGAAAGGAACTCTTAATGCTTCAGCACCAAGAGATTTTGGACAATTTCATTCTCCCAACTTTGTGGGAACAGTTTGTGGACGGCCCCTTCCTGTTCCTACATGACTGCGCACCAGTGCACAAAGCAAGGTCCATAAAGACATGGATGAGCGAGTTTGGTGTGGAAGAACTGGACTGGCCTGTCCTGACCTTAACCCGATAGAACACCTTTGGGATGGATTAGGGCGGAGACTGCGAGCCAGGCCTTCTCGTCCAACATCAGTGTCTGACCTCACAAATGTGCTTCTGGAAGAATGGTCAAAAATTCCCATAAACACTCCTAAACCTTGTGGAAAGCCTTTCCAGAAGAGTTGAAGCTGTTATAGCTGCAAAGGGTGGGCTGACATCATATTAAACCCTATGGATTAAGAATGGGATGTCACTCAAGTTCATATGCGTGTGAAGGCAGACGAGCGAATACTTTTGGCAATATAGTGTATCACCCACTTATTCACCTACCCTTATTTCATACAATACAGTGTAGTAGAGGCCAAGAAATAGTATGGTAAATCAGAGGCAGGCAGCACCTTCAGCTTTAAATGTGTTGTCTGTGTTCCAATCTCATGGAATAATTTAATTTCCATATATATATATATATATATATGTGTGTATATACACCACTAACTGGCCACTTCATTCAGGACACCTTGTTTCTACACTCATTGCCCATTTTATAAGCTCCATCTGTTTCTCTGCATATTTTGTTAGCCCCCTTTCACCCTGTTGTTCAATGATCTGGGCCCCCACAGGACCACCACAGAGCAGGTATTATTTGGGTGGTGGGTCATTCTCAGCACTGCAGTGACACTGAGGTAGTGGTGGTGTGTTAGGGTGTATTGCGCTGGTATGAGTGGATCAGGCACAGCGTGTTTTTAACTCAGGAGTTTTTAAACACCTCAGTGTCACTGCTGGACTGAGAATAGTCCACCAAGCAGAAATATCCAGCCAACAGCGTCCTGTGGGCAGCGTCCTGTGACCACCAATGAAGGACTAGAGGATGACCAACACAAACTGTGCAGATGAGCTACTGTCTCTGACTTTACATCTACAAGGTGGACTGACAAGGTAGGAGTTTCTAATAGAGTGGACAGTGAGTGGACACAGTGTTTAAAACTCCAGCAGCACTGCTGTGTCTGATCCACTCGTACCAGCACAACACACACTAACACACCACCATGTCAGTGTTACTTCAGTGCTGAGAATGATCCACCACCCAAATAGTACCTGCTCTGTGAGGGTCCATGGGGGTCCTGACCACTGAAGAACAGGGTAACAAAGTATGCAGAGAAACAGATGGACTACAGTCTGTAATTGTAGAACTACAAAGTGAACCTATATAGTAAGTGGAGCTGATAAAATGAACAAAGAGTGTAGAAACAAGGAGGTCTACTTAATGAAGTGACCTGTCAGTGTATATTTCAACTATTAAAAACTAATATATTTCTGCTTTACCTCTTACAGCCATATGCTGTTTGTTCTGTCCTATTAAACTCACACTGGTCTGCTAACACCAACCATATGTGCTAAGCAACCAAGGTATCTCCGTGTTTCCCAGTGGAGTTGTTATGTAAGATAAAATTTGCTTTATCAACCACTAAAAGGCTTGTGGGCACTGAGAGTACATTGAGTAAATGTTTGTGTTTCATGCTGGTGATAGCCTTTTTTTATAAAGCTTCTGCTCACTGAGTTTAGAATGTTCATGCCTTAAAGGGCCCATATCATGGAAAACCAAGTGTTGTTCACTTTTGGAGTTGTAGTGTGGTATACTATGCAAATACTACAGTTAAATAAGCAGTTATGGACACTAAGCTGCAAAAACAGCTTGTGTTGAATTCCATTTTTGTGATTTCACAAAAACCAACATATTTGCATATATTCAGCCTACAGCAGTTTAGCCCCGCCCATTCACTTTGAAGTTATAAGGAGTGTTTCAGCCTGAACTGCTTTGAATGTGGCACAATACAAGGCAGCCAGTCAGAAAAGAGCTCATTCGCATTCACACAGTAACAAAAAACAGCTGGTTTAATTCCAGGGGATACAGAGAGGTCAGAAATGAATAATGACTGAGGTAAAAATGAATTATGACTGTTAACTACATAAAACAAATGGTATAAATGGAGCTCAGGGGGGAAAATGAAAGGACAGAGCAAAGTAAGTAATATGGGCCCTTTAATAATGAATATTATTTTTCATGTAATCAGTTAAATATATGTATATTAGCATTTAGATTTTAAACAAAATGCGCATCCTTAATTAGCTTTTAGTAACAAGCAGCAGAAACACAGCAAAACAAAACAGCACATAAGTTTGTCACACATAAATAAATAAATAAATAAATAAAAACAGGCACTGACAGCAACCTTGAAAGTGATAGTTCAGTGTGAGTGAGAGGAGCTAAACTGCTGTAGGTTGAATAGGCAGATGTATGCAAATGAGTTTGTTTTCTTGACATAGTTTTCATATATCAGGGGTCGGCAAGATGCGGCTCTTTTACTGCCCTGTTGCGGCTCCACAGCAGAATTAGATTTGTAGGTAAAATAAAATAATCCTCCTTTGCAGAAATATAAAGCTCTACTGATCGTTCAACACAGTTTAACAATAAATGGTCTTAAACTCTGGAGTTAATGTAGAACTGCTAATTCACCCTTTAACCCTGAAGATCAGCGCAGACTGCTGGTCACCTTAGCAATGCAGACAACAATCTCGCCTAGCTAGTAGCTAACGAAAAGACAAAGAGAAAGATTTAGAACGAACATCAACAATTTGGAGACAAATAGACTTATTTGCATTTATAATCACTCCAGCTGGGTTTCCTGATACGTTTAATCTGCAACGAGAAACTGTCAAACTAACTAATAAGCTAAAACAAACAAAACTTAAAAGTCATGAATTGTCCCGTTCCACCTTTAATGGTGCAGCAGTGACATTCTGGTGCCTCAGGCACCATTTGAGGTGGAAGGGCAAAATTTGAACAGGAAGCTGGCGAATGAGAAGCGACTTCAGCCTCAAAAAAATGGAATGTTGAGAGACATTTTAGAAGAAACTGTTCTACTTTTGCAGAAAAGTTTCCTGCCGGAGATGCAAGAAAAGCAGCTATAGCTGAGCTAAAGCTTAAAGCAGAGCAAAGTAAGTCTGCGTTTTCGTTTATATGTGTTAGTCTACATTAGGACATTAGCTAACACATATTAAAACATACTTTCAGCCAAGAACGTAAAATATTACTTTAATAAAATGGACATAAAATGTTATGGCTTCCATGGCTTTGATTGTTTTTTGTTGAAAGGACAAAATGGCTCTTCTTACATTTGGGTTGCGACCCCTGGCGTATAGGGTACTGTATGTACTGAAACCTTTTACGTACTACATCAATCAAACTCTTTCATTTAAAAAATAGTGAGGGGAATTTTCCATAATACAGGCCCAGTAATATCAGTGCCTTAAAGAAGATGTTAAAGCAAACTGGAGCCAGACTGCATAGAATAGGCAGCTTTTCTCTATTTACCTCCCCACTCTGTTATTTCAACCACTAGAGCCAACCATGCCAACAGCTAACCATGACAGCAAGTTCATATGATGATTGAGCAGCAGCCAATGTGATTACCCTATTCTTTAAAACTGCTTTAGTGCGCAGCTCGGAGTTTAGCTGACCCACAGGTCAATAAAATGGACGGATGGAACCAACAACTCAATCACACAATCAATAAGGTAAACAAAGATAAATGACAGGAAATAGCATCAATTCCTTCCGCTGGCTGTAAATGAGAGCCATGCTGTAACCTTACGCTACTGGACTGATTGCTGGATGGCAGCGCCTGGGAGACTGAAATCGCAAAACACAACATTATTGGACAGAGGGGTCAATGGAAAGTCAATGCAGATTCAAGTTGCTAATTTACAGATGCAATATTGCAATAATTTATAATATTCCTGCTGGGAACATACTGTCTGCAGCCATTTAAAAGCCTTTATTAGGAAAAAAAACTTCATTTTTTTAAATAAGAGTTGATGATGTATATAGCGTTGTTAAGAATTTCAAAACATACCATTTGTTCCTGAGTCCCTACAGTCCATGTATGGAAACAGCTGTTTTGAACTGTTTTTGATGTCACAAAAACAAATGCATTTATATATATCTGCCTATTCATCCTACAGCAGGTTAGCTCCACCCATCCACAAGCTGTGTGGCACAATACAGGGCAGAAAATCAGAACAGACCTCATTTACATATATCAGTCTGAAAGTCTGAAAACTCTTTTTTGGCACCAAAAAGGGTTCTTCTATTGTTACAATGTCAAGCCTGTAACAGTAGAAGAACCCTTTTTGGTGCTATATAGAACCCTTTTCAAAAAGGTTCTATATAGAACCTAATAAAACACATTCTTTATCACTCTGAAGAACCCTTTAATGATGCAAAGAACCCTTTAATTATGCAAAGAGTTTTGAGTGTTCATGGTTCTGTACGGATCCATCTTCTGTATTAAAGACCTCTTGAGGGAGCACCTTTTTCAAGTGTGTAGAACAAACCAGCTTAGACTCTGAGCTCCTAATATTAAGGTATAGTAACAATAACAGCCTGTTTATTTTTAAGGGATAAAGAGAGGTTGGAAAATGGTCATGTCAAATTAATTCTGACTAATTCTGGTGCATAAAACCCCACAAATGTCATAAATGGACCTTAGGAAAAAAATAAATACAAGAAAAATGTAGAAAATTGTAGAGCAAAGTAGAATATGGGCCGTTTAAAACACCTACTTGTGCCGGACTTTAGAGGTAGAACCTCATTGGACAGGACATTGATCCATTTCTGAATAAGGCCACTGTAAATTAAAGGGGGTTAGGTTGACCTTGCAGAATTTCAGTTACCTAAATAGAAAAAGATAACCCTTATCTGTGGTGGGATTACATTATCTTTGTGTTTCTACTGGAAATGTAATTAGGGCTGCAGAATATATCATTTGTTTATTGTTATTGCGATACTGGCCTTGTGAAACTGATAACTCAGATGGCTGCAAATGCAAATGAGCCCTCTAACCAATCACAAGGCTCCTATATGCAAATGAACACACTCACCAACAACAGTGTTGCAATATGCAAATAAGACCTCTAACCAATCACATGGCTGTGATATGCAAATGAGCCCTCTTACCAATGACAATTTTGCAATATGCAAATAAGGACTCTAACCAATCACATGGCTGTGATATGCAAATGAGCCCTCTCACCAGTAATAATGTTGCAATATGCAAATGAGATTTCTAACCAATCACAAGGCTGCGATATGCAAATGAACCCTCTCACCAGTAACAGTGTTGCAATATGCAAATAAGATGTCTAACCAATCACAAGGCTGCGATATGCAAATGAACCCTCTCACCAATAACAATGTTGCAGTATGCAAATAAGGCCTCTAACCAATCACATGGCTGTGATATGCAAATAAGCCCTCTCACCAATAACAATATTGCAACATGCCAATGAGCCATCTAACCAATCACATGGCTGCGATATGCAAATGAGCCCCCTCATCAATAACAATGTTGCAATATGCAAATGAGATGTCTAACCAATCACATGGCTGCGATATGCAAATGAACCCTCTCACCAGTAACAATGTTGCAATATGCAAATGAGATTTCTAACCAATCACAAGGCTGCGATGTGCAAATGAACCCTCTCACCAGTAACAATGTTACAATATGCAAATGAGATTTCTAACCAATCACAAGGCTGCAATATTCAAATGAAACCTCTCACCAATAACAATCTTACGACATCCAAATGAGGCCTCTAACCAGTTGCAAGGCTTTAATGAGGAAAAGAGGCCTCTAACCAATCACACTGTTACAATATGCAAATTAACCCTGTCACCAATCACAGTGTCTTATTGTGTGCTGTGACCAGTCACAGTTCCAAATGAGTGTCTTTGATCGTTTTGATGAAGATGTTCATATAATTCAATAAAAGTAAACTATTTTTGTCAAAATAGTGCAGGCCAATGACATTTTACTGATCTTGCAAAGGATTTTTAATAAATTTCATGGATTATCGTAGCTGTAGTATGTAATATATTCCCAATGCTAGTGTGTTGGTCCATATTGCGTAGCTGTACTCTCTGTGGCTTGAATGAAGGCCGAGGCAGGCTGAGTGGTCCCTGCAGTTCAGGTTAACAGCTTATCATTGAAATCATCTGGATTTATATATGCAGATGTTGTGCCACTTTCGCTGAACCAGATCACGCACCACGGATCAGTTTGCACTGTCAGACGCTAACGCCACAGCGTGCGCTCTGGCTGGGATATTCTGACTGAGATCTGAGTGTAGAACAGCGAGGATTATCACGAAATGAGGCCAAAGCACAGCGTCGATCGCACTAGCAATTTCATTGTGACCTGTTAAGCATATTTAGTGCGTGCTCACTGTGTGGACTGGGTTCATGATGACTCTAAAGCCCATGTGTCATATACATGGCCCGCGGGCCAAGTAAGGCCCGAGACACAGCCCTATTTGGCCCACGAAATAATTTTAATATTCTATTCTTGTTAGGGGGCTTTTTGCTGTCACCTCTCAGCAAAAAGGGCCTGGGTTCGATTCCCAGCTGGGCGACCAGTGTCCTTTCTGTGTGGAGTTCTGTGTAGAGTTCTCCCTGTGTCAGTGTGGGTTTCCTCTGGGTTCTCCGGTTTCCTCCCCCAGTCCAAAGACATGCAGCCAGGCTAATTGGACATGCTAAATTGCCCCTAGGTGTGCCCCTAGGTGTGAGTGTGTGTGTGGATGTGTATGTCTGTCTGTCTGCCCTGCAATGGACTGGCGACCTGTCCAGGGTGTATCCTGTCTTCCACCCAATGACAGCTGGGATAGGCTTCAGCTCCCCCCGCAACCCAGAAGGATAAGCGGTTTAGATGATGTGTGTGTGTATTCTTATTAGCCCATTTCACCCTGAGATGCACTACAGTCCCCAGCATGCACTGCAACATAGTGTGCGTTCTGACCCCCAACAACAATCTATGGGCCAGCGGTTGCACAAAAAGAAAACATGCCTGGTGTCCAGTTCAAGCAAATAGGCAGTTTTAGAAAAACGATCTAAAACTGTCTTTATTTAAAATTATATTTGAATAAGTATTCAATGACTATTTTGCTGTTGCAGTTTTGGCAATTTTTCGGATTCGGATTTGCTGAAATTTTTTAATATGGCCCTTTTAGCGGTTGAGTTTGACACCCCTGCTCTAAAGGGTCACGGAGGACACTGGCACTTGTTTACCCCAGACAACCACCAACCCAGCAACTACAAAACTTTTTCCACAATGCAAGATAAAACCTTTAATGGCCATAGTCGTTTTCCGTCACTCCAAAGAACCCTTTTTGGCGCCTTAATGCTTAGGAGTGAAGCAGTGATTCATTGTACTACCTATGCAAATGACCATTTCATAACAATTATTTTCTTTATTTTTCCATCACATGATCCTACCAAGCCTGGAGGCGAGCGTGTGCTTCCTCAAACCCCGCTAATGCAACATCATCCTAGAAGAACACTTACTGCTATTTCTGCTTTGTAAGCTAACTGCCACCCTTGTTGGCCAGCATCATCCTAAGTGATGAGGGCGAGGGAGGACCATCCTACCTCTTGGACTTCTGGCCGCGGGTGGTTGTGCCATCGATGGGGATCGAACTTGCGATCTCCTGACGACAGGGCCAACGAGTAGACCGTTCCGCCACTCATGAGCCCAACGTTTTTCATTTTGTCTTCACTTTGTCAGCCTGCTTGACTAGGAATCAGGCTGGATTCTCTTGGACTCCCAGCCTCCCGGCTTTGGGATCAAACTCGCGCTGTCCTGCAGCCAGTTGCACCAGCTGAACGTAAGTTTGATCGTAAGTTGGGGTGTAAAGTCCATCCTAAACCTTACGTTGAGAGTAGTAAGTTTAAAATTAGCGACACACAGAATTTCAGTTGCGCCGCAGACACTTAACTAGTAGAGCGGAAAGTGATCCTAAATCAAAACACTGTCGCACAGAAGGACGTTTTCACACTGCAGCCAATCAGTAACGCCACCCGACATAAACAGAAGCATTACATGCAGTGAAATGGCTCACATTTCTCTCTTTTCAACCCACGTTTACTTCGCTTAAGGTGTGCCGAAAAGGGACTGCATTTAACAATAAAGCCGTGTTTTCAAATATGATGTCCGTCTCTTGTGTGTGTTTATTCTGTTCTGCTGCTGGAATCCGATTTTCAAACTGAGGTTCTCGTACACGATATTTTAATGGCACTTTATCAATGAACGGTTGATAATGTTAGCAAGCTGCGCCTAATGTATTCACTATTTGAATCTGCTGAATAACAAAAAGGTAATGTTAGTTATGATAATAATCTGTGTTATGAAAATAATCTGTGTTACGTAGTCTATGATAATAAGATCACAGTGTCGCCCGCCAGGATTTGGAACGACTGTGTAGCAAAATATCTCAGTTCCAAACACAAAGTAGGACTCAGGGCTCTGTTCCTGTCTGTGTTGTGTTGTAAATCTGCAGCTAGGCGGTCTGTGATCTGATGAAAATGGGTGCAATCTATCCTGCAGAAGTGGTTGCCGATGCAAACCGAGACGTATTTAGTTTTCCTGCATGTTTTCCCGTCGATCAAATCAACCAAACATTTTTTTTTATTGCGTTTTTTACGACATAACTTACACTGAATATACTGTATGTGTAAATTTTAAGGTTTAAGGTTTAAAGCTAAGTTGAAACTATGTTACTTGGTGCAACTGGTTAAATTCTAGTAGCTCGTAAACTTGAACGAAGTGGCCCTTTATGTTCAAAATAGATTACAATTGAACGTACATTTAACTTGTGCAACTGGGAGGCCCTCACTGGTCATTTTTCTGTCCAGTGGCATAGCTGGTCGAGCATAACACCTAGTCTTCTCTAGTACTCATGCTGTATTTTTCATCCCATCAAAGCTGGCCTTCAGATAATATTATCTCATAGTTTACTGCTATAAATCCTTCTAAAGGTCTGCCTTTCCTGCTAAGTGTACCCAAGGAAAAGCACAGGATGGTTATTTGAATAATTTTTTAATAAACCGTTGTTCCTGAATGCATGATTAATGTTAATTAGCTGCTAACGTGGCTGTGAAGAAGCGGCGCTGACCTCAAAAGTGAAAGATTGATGCAGCCTCTGGCTAGACCGCTCTCGCAGCTTGAGCACGAAGCATGTTCAAGGCCAACCCCATCTTTTATGGAGAAGATGATAATTCCTCCGGATGCAGTTTGTTTTCGCTGTGTAACAATTTTATGAGGACATCTTTAAAAGAACACTTTCTGCAGAGCGGTTTGAATATATCATCATTCAAATGGAACAGTCAAATCGAAAAAGCTTGTAAGGCAGTCGATATGCAAAAAAGTGGCCAGTGTTACCAGCAGATGCACTGTGGAGTTCATCTAGGAGCACAGGAACGTACTGGGGCCTGAATATTAAAGGGCCTATATTCTACATTTGGTCTCACTTTATTTGGATAGTCCACTACAGGCCCCTATAGATCATCAACAGATTAACAAACTATCTGTTGAAACTCAGTTGATTCTAAACAGGGGTGGGGTTATGGTTAGGATTTGGACCAGGGTGAGGGCTGGGTTTAGGGTTTGGGTTGAGGTCAGGGTTAGGATTAGGGTTAGGATTAGAGCAGGTTTAGAGTTAAAGAAAATGGTGGTGAATTTAGTAGATATTGAGTTAAATGTAACTTGAAAGCAAATTAAGTATCTGTCCACTCTATTAGACACTCCTACCTTGTCAGTCCACCTTGTAGATGTAAAGTCAGAGACAATAGCTCATCTGCTGCTGCACAGTTTGTGTTGGTCATCCTCTAGTCCTTCATCAGTGGTCACAGGACGCTGCCCACAGGACGCTGTTGGCTGGATATTTTTGGTTGGTGGACTATTCTCAGTCCAGCAGTGACACTGAGGTGTTTAAAAACTCCAGCAGCACTGCTGTGTCTGATCCACTTAGACCAGCACAACACACACTAACACACCACCACCACGTCAGTGTTACTGCAGTGCTGAGAATGATCCGCCACCCAAACAGTACCTGCTCTGTGAGGGTCCATGGGGGTCCTGACCACTGAAGAACAGGGTAAAAGAGGGCTAACAAAGTATGCAGAGAAACAGATGGACTACAGTCTGTAACTGTAGAACTACAAAGTGCACCTATATAGTAAGTGGAGCTGATAAAATGGACAATGAGCGTAGAAACAAGGAGGTGGTCATAATGTTATGCCTGATCGGTGTATCTGCCCATATAGCCTGCAGTAGTTCTGCCCAACCCTTTCATGTTGAAGTTCCAAGTGTTATAACTGCTTTTTGAATGAGGTACAATACAGGAACTATTTGGGTGGTGGATCATTCTCAGCACTGCAGTAACATTCACATGGTGGTGGTGTGTTAGTGTGTGTTGCGCTGGTACGAGTGGATCAGACACAGCAGTGCTGCTGGGAGTTTTTAAACACCTCAGTGTCACTGCTGGACTGAGAATAGTCCACCAACCAAAAACATCCAGCCAACAACGTCCTGTGGGCAGCGTCCTGTGACCACTGATGAAGGACTAGAGGATGACCAACACAAACTGTGCAGCAGCAGATGAGCTATCGTCTCTGACTTTACATCTACAAGATGGACTGACGAGGTAGGAGTGTCTAATAGAGTGGACAGTGAGTGGACACAGTGTTTAAAAACTCCAGCAGCACTGCTGTGTCTGATCCACAGACCAGCGCAACACACACTAACACATCACCACCACGTCAGTGTTACTGCAGTGCTGAGAATGATCCACCGTCCAAATAGTACCTGCTCTGTGAGGGTCCATGGGGGTCCTGACCACTGAAGAACAGGGTAAAAATATGCAGAGAAACAGATGGACTACAGTCTGTAACTGTAGAACTACTAAGTGCACCTATATAGTAAGTGGAGTTGATAAAATGGACAATGAGTGTAGAAACAAGGAGGTGGTCATAATGTTATGCCTGATCGGTATACTGTATGTGAACGAATGTGTATATGATCGGTATACTGTATGTGAATGACATCACAAAAACAATAATTCAAAATGGGCTCATTTTCATGTATTGGATCATTTGGACTGGGAAGTGAACAGTACATTTTGAAACTTTTCCACACTACATCAAGCTATTATTTCAAGAAAGTGAGGAAAATGTGTTTTCCTGTAATATGGGCCCTTTAAAATCACCCAAATGCAAGAAACCTTCTCCTTTCCCTGTTAAATTCAGCATATTCGGTGTGCTCTCAGTTTCAGTTCCAAAATACAAGCTGATTTAGGAGAAATCGAGAAGAGAAGAGAACACTGATACTTTCCCCCCCATGGTCTCTGAAGTAATATCTTTTCTGTGATGTTGTTTTACAGATGTATTATGACATAAAAGAACTAATCCTCAGATATATCTTCCATTCTTTCATCTCAAAAAGACCGGTCTGGTGCTTTCACTACTTTGAGGGAAGCCTCCATATGAGTTCTGTGCGATGTTCAGATCAGACTGTCCCTGTAATTCAGCTGGATCAGAGACAGCGCTCCATCATAAAGCCACACAGTCTTTCAGATCTATGAATCAAAGCACAAAGAAGCTGTCGTTATGGGTTTGAACATAATGAGAACATCTCCTCCCCCCTGCCCTAGGCTTCCTTTCAAAATATTACTTTTACATTCTTAAATAAATGCCACACCGTTCTGTAATTGAGTTTTTTTGTCGAATCAGGCACATTTGAATGGGATATTTTATTTCTGACCTCCTCATTATTCAAGCCAAAGAAGCAGAAAGTGCAACCGTAGTAAAATTAATCTAAGCCACATAGATCCTAAATATGCTCTTGCACTTTCTACTTCCAGAGAGAGCTGAACAAGTACACTGCAGCTATTGAGACTCCAGCAGTGCTGCTTTGTTGAAGTTGAGACAATGCAATGCTGATGCTAGCACCCTGGATGCTGCTGCGGCCTGCAGTTTCTCTCATAGTGATGGTCCATTTTCACAAAGAAAACACAGCCCAAGTCTCCTACCACACACAGCACCGCCTGATATCACAACCAGCAATAAAAGGAATAAAAGTAATTGGCTGTAGGCGTCACAGTACATGGCGGATAACAGGGTGCTTCCTGGAGGATGTGAACTAGAATGCTAATTGTGGTGGTGGTGTGTTAGTGTGTGTTGTGCTGGTACGAGTGGATCAGACACAGCAGTGCTGCTGGAGTCTGTAAACACTGTGTCCACTCACTGTCCACTCTATAAGATACTCCTACCTCGTCAGTCCACCTTGTAGATGTAAAGTCAGAGACGATAGCTCATCTGCTGCTGCACAGTTTGTGTTGGTCATCCTCTAGTCCTTCATCAGTGGTCACAGGACGCTGCCCACAGGACGTTGTTGGCTGGATGTTTTTGGTTGGTGGACTATTCTCAGTCCAGCAGTGACACTGAGGTGTTTAAAAACTCCAGCAGCACTGCTGTGTCTGATCCACTCATACCAGCGCAACACACACTAACACACCACCACCACATCAGTGTTACTGCAGTGTTGAGAATGATCCACCACCCAAATAGTACCTGCTTTGTGAAGGTCCATGGGGGTCCTGACCACTGAAGAACAGGGTAAAAGGGGGCTAACAAAGTATGCAGAGAAACAGATGGACTACAGTCTGTAATTGTAGAACTACTAAGTCCACCTATATAGTAAGTGGAGCTGATAAAATGGACAATGAGCGTAGAAACAAGGAAGTGGTCACAATGTCATGCCTGATCGGTGTATGTTTGGTTTCATTTAAATGGACTTTTGGGATGTTTAATTCAGTTTCCACTGCGGTGTTTCTTTCAGTTTTTCAAGGTAATCTGAGTGTAATCATGTGTCAGATTGGCCTGTCGCAGGCTCTACGTGGTCTTTTACTGCACTGTAAACAGGACGTTAAATCAAAGAGCTAAAGACCTGTCAGGAGGCATAAAATAAGGACGTTTTAATTAGACTTCTTTCAGGCAACTTTCAGGGTCATTTTAATATCATCACATCTCCAGGGTGTAACACTGGGTTGACGAATTAGGCACTCCTCAATATATACTAAACCGCAAGGTTTATTTGAAAAAGGACTGATACAAAAAACAGGGTTAACACCAGACCAGATCAAAATCCAGTAGAGAACAACACATGTGAGCAGGCGAAATCACAGTTATAAACAAGCGAGAGTCGAAACCAAGAGACCTAACTAACGTGTAAACAAAGCTAATAGGGGATAATCCGAAAGATGAAAAAAGAGAAACAAAGCGAGGTCAAACACGGGATAAGCAGTAAGCAAGAAAACAGCTCAGTACACACTGATGGAACAAGGGCACTGCAGAATATAGTATCTTGTCAAGTGAAATTATCTGAATTCTAGTCGATATATCGAATATTCTTATTTTGAGACGGTGGTGCACATATAATTAGATTAATTAGCTCATTTCTAGACAATTTTTACTTGTTTTAAGTAATTTTATTAAGTAAAATGATCTCACTATACTGGCAGATAATTTAGCTGGTTTCAAGCACATTTCTTAGGTAGTACATGTAAGTGTAAATGTTTGTAATGAAGTTCAATAATCTTAAGCTTAAAACAGTCTCAAGAGGAGAAATACTGGATATATCAACTAGATTTAAGAACAAGATACTGTTTTTGCAGTGGGCAACGCACATACTTCGCAATGTCTGTGAGGAACCAACAGGTGTATATATACACAGGCAAACAGGTGAACATAATCAGTACTCAGGTGACTGGGATCTTCTGACTGAATGCTGATTGGCTGGCTGAGTCACATGACAAACTGAGGCGTGTTGGGAAATGAAGTTCGTATTGAAGTGTGAGTCTTACTGAGAACAGGGAAGCGTGACACAGGGATCCTATCTTGGGTAGGCAGGCTGTAGTTAGCTTGTGGTTTACTTTTATGGATCTTTCTAAAAGTTTGACTTCATTGCTAAGTGTGCTAAAGTAAAAATAAAGGGTGCTTATGTTTTAATATGTTTTTATTTTCTTATTTGTATAAACCAGTGTCCTTGAAAGCATGCTACATACATACATACATCATCTAAACCGCTTATCCTTCTGGGTCGCGGTGGGGTGCTGGAGCCTATCCCAGCTGTCATTGGGCGGAAGACAGGATACACCCTGGACAGGTCACCAGTCCATCGCAGGGCAGGCAGCATGCTACAATGAATGCAAATAATGTGGCTGTAAAAAAAACTGTTGTAGTTGTCATATGTGCTATCTGAAAGATCTGAACTAGCATGCAAAGCATTGCTAGCAAAACGCTTATTTTTCATTCCCCTAAAATGAACATCAGGGAAACTTCACTTCAGCTTCAACGTGAAATTACTGTCAGTGTGTCTCGTGGTTGGCCTGTGAGGCTGTGCATGATTTTTTTACCACACTGTGAACGGGACGTTTATCCGAGAGCTAAAAACCTGTCAGGAGGCATAAAATAAGCTTGTATTACTCAGTTTAAATCAATTAAAATTGAATAAATTAGCATTAGGGAAGTTTTAATTAGGCTTCTTTCAGTTTTTTCAAGGTAATTTTATTATCATCACATCTCCAGGGAACCTATCTTGGGTAGGCAGGCTGTAGTTTTGTGGTTTACTTCTATGGATCTTTCTAAAAGTTGTGTACTAAAGTAAAAATAAAGGTTGCTTATGTTTTAATAATTTTTTTAGATATAAACCACTGTTCTTGAAAGCGTGCTATAATGAATGCCACTAATATGGCTGTAAAAAAATGGTTGTAGTTGGCATATGTGCTATGTGGAAGATCTGAACTAGTATGCAAAGCATTGCTAGCAAAAAGCTTATTTTTCATTCCCCCAAAATGAACATCAGGGAACCTTCAGCGTAACTTCAGTGTAAAATGACTGTCAGTGTGTCTCACGGTTGGCCTGTCGTGGCTCTACATGATTTTTTACCACACTGTGAACACGATGTTCATCCAAGACCAAAAACCTGTCAGGAGGCATAAAATAAGCTTGTAATACTCAGTTTAAATGAATTAAAATTAAATAAATTACCATTAGGGACGTTTTAATTAGTTTTTTCAAGGTAATTTTATTAGCATGACATCTCCAGGGAGCCTATCTTGGGTAGGCAGGCTGTAGTTAGCTTGTGGTGTACTGTGGATCTTTCTTAAAGTTTGACTCCATTGCTAAGTGTACTAAAGTAAAAATGAAGGGTGCTTATATCTCCATATGTTTTTTTTTTTTATAAACCACTGTTCTTGAAAGCATGTTACAATGCAACTAATATGGCTGTGAAAGAAAATGGTTGTAGTTGTCATATGTGCTGTCTGAAAGATCTGAACTAGCATGTTAAGCATTGCTAGCAAAAAGCCTATTTTTCATTCTCCTAAAATGAACATCAGGGAAACTTCACCATAAAATGACTGTCAGTGTGTCTCATGGTTGGCCTGTCGTAGGCTGTGCATGATTTTTTACCACACTGTGAACACGATGTTCATCTGAGAGCTAAAAACCTGTCAGGAGGCATAAAATAAGCATGTGATTCTCTATTCACATCAATTAAAGAGAGTGCTCACTGTTTAGATTCAATGAGCCGTTCACCTGTGGATCAGGGGATTTAATTCAAAATCTGACCTGGAAAGAACAACTGAAAGTAGACAAACCAAGGCACAGAGCTTCTGAATGTCCCATAATGCTTTTGGGCTGCTGTCCCTTGCTCAAATTCTTGAAGTAATCATTTGCTGAGAGGATTTTGAGGGTATTGTGTTGTTTGCCTCCCACTGTGTCCCACTCCCAATATTAGGGTTAGATAATTGCTGTCAGATGCAGCCAGTTCACTTAATTCCCCTGCTTAACTTAATTGCTATCAAGTAACATCACTCTATTACCATATCAAACCTGATCAGACTGGCAATTATCAAGCTGAACTATCTGATCTAGCAAATTATCTAATTAAACTTCACACTGTTGGGAAATTGTTAATTTAGTATGATTATTTCTTTATATAAGAGTCTTCAGCCTGGATACGGATCATTCTAGCAAATAAGTTTAAAGTCAGTTGAAAATAACTGTACCTTAATTATGTTTATTTTATGAGAATAAATGATTGAACAATCCATTTTGTCACAACCAAAACAATCATAACTCTACCCAAACTGTCCCAAATGTTTCGGTACTGACTGTTTCGGTACTGACTGTTTCGGTACTGACGATTTCAACTAAAAACGACTAGCCAGTACATGACTAACAAAACAGCTTTGAATAGTTGTACGCAAACAAAATCTTAATATTTTTCATTAAAACTTTACTTAATTGCAGAAAATATGTGTTTCGGTAGTGACAATTCTTAATGTTCCAAGCTGATTTTCAGACTTTGGGACACATTTACTTCAAAACAATGGGATCTAACTGCTCACCATGTGGCCATGAGGGACAGGGATGCAGTCTCACTTCCTGCTCTAAAATGCAGGGGTGTGGCCAAAACAAGGCTCCGCCTACAGACTAAACTCTGTGTTTCGGTAGTGACATGAAAACGTAGGACAGCATTTTTTGATAATTTAATTTTTTTGTTAGTTTAAAAATTAAATTCATGATAAATCTAAAATTTTCAACTTTAAGAGAAAACACAAAGATCTTAAAAAAACATTGAAAAAATATTTAGAAATGTAAGTATTTTATTCACAAGTGTAAATTTAGGGGTTATGGTTTGGGACAGACAACTCCCAATAGAAAGTGCCCTATAAATGATGATTTTGTGCATATTTAGCTTATTACTATCTCAGTAAATGCCTTGGGTTTAAATACCATAGTAACATAATTCTTGTAGGTATCTAATGTCTGAATACTTACATTTTTTAAAATAGGTTTTTTTCTGAGGGACTGCAGTTTGACCTAATTCAAAGGGCCCATATAAGAACAGCCCATATTAGAATATAGCTCTCTTATATCTCTCTTACCTGCTGTAATTGTAGGCCTGATTGATTTTATAACAAAACAGACAGTATCTCATTTAAAAAAAACTGAGGAAACTGCTGGTACAGCAAAGCGTTCACCGTCTTCTCCACATCCGTCCACTTTATTTTTAGTGTCCGATGCGATGGCATCTCCGTGACCGCGACACTGCGGAGCAAGGCTTTCTGGGTGTACACGAAAGGTCAAACACGAAGTGTGCTCAGCGGAGGAGCCTCAAGGATTCGAAATGTCCCTCATGGCGGTGTTTGTGTGGAGTGCACGCAATTACACGGATGAATCGGTCAAATATATGAGGGACGACAGACTCCGAGTCCAAACAAACAGTGCGGAACATGAAAAACCATCATTTTCTCCCTTTTATTTAAAGTTCGGGATGTTTGCACTTGGCCTGGTTGCTTGTCCTTTGATGTCCGGTTCACTTTTAAACTAAACTGAACAGCTCTGAAGCTCTCGGGTGGTAAAACATCTGACCTCGCTGGTGTCATGCTCTTGAGGAGAATTAATGATTCAAGTCAAGGACAGTGTAGCTTCAAAATGTGCCGTAACGCCCTCTCACATTTGGGATCGCGCCTCAGACTGAAGCTCCTTTATGCAACTTGCGAGGTCCCTGATGTAAAAGGAACAGATATGAGGATCATAAAGTGCAACGGGCAGCGCAAAAACAGCTGCTGACGGACTTCGTTAAATATGCA
Organism: Colossoma macropomum; assembly: GCF_904425465.1. NCBI lineage: Eukaryota > Metazoa > Chordata > Actinopteri > Characiformes > Serrasalmidae > Colossoma > Colossoma macropomum. Next base: position 28,018,515 of record NW_023494807.1, read on the forward strand.
TGGACCGGTGCTATAAATGGGAGCTTGAAGCAAAACACCATTGCTGAAAAGTCCTGCTACTGACTCAACACTTCCCCGGCATTGTTGCGTAACCTCCAAAAAATCTCTTGTGTGTCAAAAAGTGCAGCTGGGTTTACTGCCATGAGTGCTAATTTTTTGACAAAGCATCATGGAAAAGAAAAAAGGATTCAGGAGGCTTCACTGATAACAAACGTTTTATTTTGCACTTCTCAGAGGCAGCAAATCCTTACGAGGGAACTTCCTAATTCTATTACTAATGTTCTAATTGGCCATACAGTGTATTCAGAGGGGAACCATTAGAGCTTTGTAGGCCGTCAGAAAAGGCCTAATGATTTCTAGGAACTAAAAAAATGCATGTCTATAGTTTTTAACTCATTTTTGTTCATAGAATCGTGCTTGTATTTCAAGTATTACAGTACTACTCTTGTTTCATTGTTAACTTTTGGATGGAAACAAAAGGGTTAAATTCTTGAAATATCCAATGGAAAATTAGCCAATCAGGAATTGTTTTTTCTCTGTGGTGTCTAGGTACATATAACTAAGTGAGCTCTCCCATTGGTTAGGACTTCAAGAGAATAAGGGACCAATTTTGGGACCAATTTTGTTATAACCCCATTTCCAAAAAAGTTGGGACGCTGTGCAAAATGTAAATAAAAACAAAATGCAATGATGTGCAAATCATTTAAACCGTATATTTAATTGAAAATAGTACAAAGACAACAAAGCAAATGTTGAAACTGAGAAATGTTATTGTTTTTGAAAAATATATGCCCATTTAGGATTTGATGCCCACAACATGTTTCAGCAAGACAATGTCAAACCAAATTCTGCATGTATTACAGCAGCATTGCTCCGTATTGAAAGAGTCTGGGTGCTAAATTGACCTGCCTGCAGTCCAGACCAGTCACCACTGAGAACATTTGCCACATTATGAAATGAAACATACGACAAAGAAGATCCAGAACTGTTGAGCAGCTGAAATCCTATGTTAAGCAAGAATGGGAAAATATATCACTTTCAAAACTACAGCAGTTTCCTCAGTTCCCAAATGCTTACAGAGTGTTGTTAAAGAAGAAGTGATGAAACACAGTGGTAAACATGACCCTGTCCTGACTTTTTTGAAACGTGTTGTTGGCATCAAATTCATAAATGGGCTAATATTTTCCTAAAAATGATAAAATTTCTCAATTTCGGCATTTGATATGTTGTCTGTACTATTTTCAATGAATTATATGGTTTAAATGATTTGCACATCATTTAATTTTGTTTTTATTTACATTTTGCACAGCATCTGGAAATGGTTGTAGAAAAAATATGAGCCGCAGCTTAATCAATGAGTTGTTAGAAATGAAAACAGTGCTAGCTGCTTCATTCCCGGAATTCTCTACTAAAAGAGTTACTGTGAAACTGCTACAAGGTAAACGATATGCTAATATGTCTGTCACCAAAGACATATATATATATATATATATATATATATATATATGTGTATATATATATATATATGTGGACATGGACACCGCGTTAGCCATTTTGGCCTGTTGCTGAGATGTGTCAATAACGCATCCTCCATACTGGTCCAGGCAAGACTGGCCTGTAACTGAATATAAGTAAACAAACAGAGAAGCTGTGTTTTTTATGGATAACGTTTACATTTTTCAGCTAGTTTCAGTTAGTTCTTTTTTATTTAAGTGTTTATGATCTAAAAAAAAGTGTTAGTGTTGGAAAGTAATTTACTGTCGTATTGTAAAAACATGGATTTGGCTTATTTTCCTTGGCTAACACTTGGGAAGACATCCCTATATAATATTATATACATGAAGTCTGTCGCTCAGCCTATACAAGTAGCTTGTTATAAAAATCTGTTATAGATAAACTTCAGTAAAAAAGAAAATCTTGATTACAGATAATTTAGTTTATATGACTTCTTATAGTCTCAGCTTTGATAGCCAGCTAGCATTATCGCTAATGATACACTGACTCTGATGGCCAAACTAGCTTTCAATGTAATGTTATACACAACCAAATGCAACCAGATACAACAGTCATGGTTCGCCACTTTGTGTATTTATATAAAAAGTCAGGAGACATGAATTGCAAATAAAAACAAAAAGCAGTGATTAGTAAATCTGCTTTGACTTATATTTAAACAAAACCGTGACAAAGACAAGCTATTTAATGTTTTACCTTATCAGCTTCAGTGTTTTTTGTAAATATATGCTCATTCTGAACTTGTTGCCTGCAAAATATTCCAAAAAAGTTGGAACAGCAATTTATTACTAGGAACACTGAAATGTTCAAAGAACATCTGAAACAGGTGATACAATCATACATGGTTATAAAGGGAGCCTCCAGGAAAGTCTTTGTGTTTTATGAACATGGATACAAAACATGTATCAGCAAATAATCCAACAGTTTAAAAATAATGATCCTCAATGAGTGGATTTGAAGTATTTCACCCTTTACAGTGCGTAATGCCGTCAAAAAATTCAGGGAATCTGGAGAAATTATTGTGCATAAAGGGCAAGACTGAAAACCACAACTGAGAGGCCGTGACCTACGACCTGCTCCAGTTTATTGGGCACATCTACACTCACTGTCCATTTTATTATTTTACCTAACTTACTGTAGTTTTGAGCTCTCTTGTCCAGGTGGTACTCAGGTTAAAGGGGAGTTCCACTGATTTATCAAAATTGAAATAAAAAAAACAGTGGTTGAGAAGTGACCAAAGTCATTCATGCTGGTTTCAGGTGAAATGGTTCATTGTAGAGAAACTTACTGACTCAGATTTCTTTACAGTGGTGGTGATAGGAACCAGGGGTCACAATTACTACAACACAAATATAGCCATTTTATTTACTATACAAAACCACCAGTGAACCTACACATGTCTTCTGAGTTTTTATATGTAGTAATTATGGCAAAAAAGAATATTAAATCTGAAAAAAATATGTTTTCTTCAGGGACTATTTTGCCTTAAAACAAGCTGCATGTACCACTCTGCCATAAACGGAGGCCCAGATCTTCTCAAAACCATCATAAAAACCAGTGTTTCAGGCAGTGTACTATGTTGCGTAATAACTTTCTGTCAGAAGCTTTTAGAAGCATTGAACTCTTCAGACGTCTGGTTCCTATCACCACCACTGTCAATTGTTCTGACCCAGTAAGTGTCTCTTAACCATTAAATTATGCAGAAATTATATATATATATATATATATATATATATATATATATATATATATATATATATATTCATTTTCTCATTTTTGCTGAATCCTGCACATTTTGTTCAGGAATTTCCTCCAAAGCTAAAGGAGATTGTTTCATATTAAGGTGGACTGCAGCGGTGAGGTCACCTCTCCGTACTGCAGCTAGCAGCTACAGTGGGGCTTAAATGGTACTCAGCAGTGTCAAACATGGCCGTCGAACGGCTTCCCTGCCCGCTCTCAGTGTCCCAGCGGTCCCTCTTAAGTGCTAAGCTCTGTCTGAGAGGGCCGGCGCTTTTAAAAGCTTCACTGTTCTGAAGCGCTGCAGTGATGGACAGTGTCTAGTTGGCGTGACACTGAATGGAACGGTGCCAGGCTGAAATCATTTAATGCTCGAATTGATGTTTCTACATCCTACACCAGCCATGATATGCTAGTGGCTTTACTGCTCCATTGGCGTACTGAGTCGGAAGTGTTTCATGCATGGTGATACACCAGAGATCATCAGTGGTTTGTGAAATTTGTTGTTTTTTTACAAGAACATTCCGGTATTTTTCCATCTGATATCTATCTGCCACATCTGTAGCGTGCAGTCGAGTACATGGGACAATAATAATGAGACTTTTACCTCAAAACAACAGACATTGCGCTTGAACAATACAGAATCTCATACCAAAGCGGTTCTTGTGAATTCTTACCAAATTTTTCGAACACTGAAGCAAAAGAATAAGAAAACTGTTCAGACTGCTTTTGCTTTCATTGTTTTTGCGATATCCATATCCACAAATTCTTCTGGAAAACTAGTCCCATCTCTGAATTAACAAATGATTGTATTCAGTAATTCATAGTTTAATCATTGTGATGTGAACAAAGTTATTCAGAGTGGTTTGGTGTGAAACGGTTCATTGTAGAGAAACTTACAGCCTCAGATTTCTTTACAGTGGCGGTGATGGGAACCAGGAATCACAATGACTACAACACAAATATAGCCATTTTATTAACTATCGAGAACCACCAGTGAACCTTCAGGTGTGTCCAGAGGTTTTACATGTAATGTAATGATGGTAAAATAGTGATAAATCTGAGAAAATAAGTTTTCTTTGGGGACTATTTTGCCTTATAACACCCAGCATTACTTAAAATGAATTTGCGTTTGGCCAAAACCTTCTCAAAACTATTTTAAAACAACGACTCAGGCATCATACAATGTATTTGTAACCATTTCACGTAATAACTTTCTGTGAGGGAGATTTTAGAAGCCAGATATCTGGTTCCTATCACCACTGTTGTGAATTATTCTGACTCAGTAAGCTTTATAAGAACGGTGCATTTCACATCAGAATGAATGACACTGAATGACTGAATGACCAAATGACTGACTTCACACTGAATGACTTTGTTTGTGCAGAAAACTTGAAAAGTCAGTGGAATTTCCCCTTAAGTTCTCAAAGAATTCATGAAAGCGTCCCATAAGTGTTTACTTATCCCAGCAAACATGCCCCCATTGGTCCACTGAGAGTTGACTGTGGGTGGTGTGGGCATTGACAAACCCACACAAAACCCACACCAGCCTTGCATAGGCTAGCACACACTGGACCTGCACCACCATAGGCCCTTTTCACAAGAGACAGAAGTGCATAAACTCTGGGTAAAACATTATAGCATTTGCCACCACAGAAGGTGTGTCACTTTAACTTTGTCATAGTTGCCAAGATTTGAACTCGAGGGTGTGTCCAGAATTGTTGGAGAAGGAAACACACAACAATGTGGGAGTTCAAACTAAATAAAAGACTTAAATTCTTCATGGAAAAATTTCTTCACAGCTATCAAGGTACAGTAACGTCAGCTACAGTAACATCTACAGAGTGATGAGTGATTTTACAGAGTGATTTTACAGGTGAAAATAGCTAATTAACCGTAACTAAAATGCTAGATGAGCCATGTTAGCTGGAGATGTTGAAGCAGCTTACTAACAATAAACTAGTTAGCGAAAAGCTAAAGACGCACATATTCCAGCAGGGGGACTGTGGAGTTGTGGTCCATAGTGCCACTGTAAATGTTTCACACAACCTTCGACTCCAGTGAATGAACATTTACTCCCCACTGAGGACTCGCTCTCTCAGATACCGACCGTTTTTGAGAGAAAATGAAAACTGTTCCTCTGAAAGCGGCTGTAGCAGCAACTTTAAAGCACGAACTGCACATTAACGTTAACATTATTTAGTAGCAGTGAAATGTTCTTTTCATCTGTATGTTTGTTCCTATGTTTATTGCACAAACCTATTTTACTCTTCTCATTGTCAGCTGACAAATCTGAAACTTTTGCTTCGAAATCGTCAGTAAGCCAAAGCTCTACTCGTCATTGTTGTTGCTTTAGCAGAAGCAGTGCTACCCCGTAACGACTACTTCCAGCAGAAAAAATGAAATGTGAAAAGAGCCTATTCCGGAATGTCTCCTACTGCAGGCTGATTGTGGGTAATGCAGTCCTGCAAAAACAGACACAAGCCCTGCGTGGAGTAGCTTATGGCCCACACCACCACCGAATGTGGCCCACTGAGCTGTGAACGTGGACAAACCCACATGAAACACTTGCTTAGTTGATCACTCTGGAGACCTAATGGTGATCCTCCTAAAATTCATTAGGAGAAATTGCATTAGACAAAAATTAGAGATGAGAGATTAGTTGCTGATGAAGATGAGTGTTAGTGTCTTGGCAAATCTGAGCACAATGTGTGACTTTTGAGATTAAGATTTATTTGATCTTTGGAGCTCCCTGTTAAAACTTAAGAGGAGACACGTGAGACTGGGCTCTTTTCCCAGGAGAAACATCTGAGCAGCAGGAAACTTAACTCTGTGTTTCCATCTGATCTCAACCATCATTAAGACGAAATTTCTTCTTAAAACTCATTTATGCAGTTTTTCATGAAGATTCTGACATTGACCAGTGTTTTCTTATTTAGGATTTGTTCTTAGGCAGGAACAGAATCTACTCACAATCAGGAGCACAAAGGTGTGAACAATTCTGCAGTTTAAGGACACGTCATGAATCTGACGTAGACTTTGTCTTAGAACCTTTCTCAAAAACAAATTTAAGAAAAACTTAGGAAGATATTGGTGAATGAGGCCCAGTGTTGTCTAGCAGAAACTACAGAGATATAAGAGAGATCTCTGTTTTGATTTCTCTTTCCTTTAGGCGATGCAGGCTTGCTTACTGGGATGGAATTCAGCAATTTCCCACTGGCTTCAGTGGGTTTTGAGTTATTTTCTAAGAGCAGGGAAATACGTCATGATTGTCCTTGGTAATCGACCGTGCTCTACAGATGGCAGATTAGGCTGAAAAACACTGTAGTATTTTTTTTCAATCTTCCTTGTCTTATTTGTATCCTAACTGGTCCAGTTGCTCAGAGGAGGATGGGTTCCTCTTTAGAGTCTTGGTTCCTCTCAGTGTTTTTGCTTCGTCTTAGGGAGTTTTTCCTTTTGAGAGTTGGTTCCTCAGTGGTTCTTCCTCATGCTCTTAGGGAGTTTTTTTGGTTCCTCAGTGGTTCTTCCTCATACTCTTAGGGAGTTTTTTTGGTTCCTCAGTGGTTCTTCCTCATGTTCTTAGGGAGTTTTTTGGTTCCTCAGTGGTTCTTCCTCATGCTCTTAGGGAGTTTTTTGGTTCCTCAGTGGTTCTTCCTCATGCTCTTAGGGAGTTTTTTTGGTTCCTCAGTGGTTCTTCCTCATGTTCTTAGGGAGTTTTTTTGGTTCCTCAGTGGTTCTTCCTCATGCTCTTAGGGAGTTTTTTGGTTCCTCAGTGGTTCTTCCTCATGCTCTTAGGGAGTTTTTTTGGTTCCTCAGTGGTTCTTCCTCATGCTCTTAGGGAGTTTTTTGGTTCCTCAGTGGTTCTTCCTCATGCTCTTAGGGAGTTTTTTTTGGTTCCTCAGTGGTTCTTCCTCATGCTCTTAGGGAGTTTTTTTGGTTCCTCAGTGGTTCTTCCTCATGCTCTTTGGAGTTTTTTGGTTCCTCAGTGGTTCTTCCTCATGCTCTTTGGAGTTTTTTGGTTCCTCAGTGGTTCTTCCTCATGCTCTTTGGAGTTTTTAGGTTCCTCAGTGGTTCTTCCTCATGTTCTTAGGGAGTTTTTTTGGCTCCTCAGTGGTTCTTCCTCATGTTCTTAGGGAGTTTTTTCATTTAGCATCTTGGTTCCTCTCAGTTGTCCTTCTTCATGCTCTTAGACAGTTTTCCCTTTTGAGTCTTGGTTCCTCTCAGCGGTTCTCTTGCTCTCATGGGTGTTTTTTCCTGATACTGTCTCCCTCTATGGTGCTCACCCTCTAGGGTCTGCACCTATATTTCTGCACAATTTGCAAAATTGTCTGTTAGAAAAAGCGCTATCCCAACAAAACTGGATTTAATTGAGCTGAATTGAATTGCATGCTGATGATACAAACTCTGTGTTGTGTCAGTTGGGTTCATGTGAACTGTGTTATTTATAATTTCTTTTGGCAAAATCTGGCCAAAAATGACCAACACGCAATGGTTTGATTGCGTATTTACAGAAGACCCGGTGGTTGCAACCTATTCAGAGAGAGTTTACCACAAACTGACACAATCCAATATTGATTTCGTTGTTGTAGGGGAAAGACTCGAGGGTGGTTGCCATGGTGCTGAAGGAGCTACCAAGTAAAGCATCCTCAGATGGAAACCCCCTCCGCAGCGTTACAACCAAGGTGGGCTGAACACATACACCCACCAACAGGAAGCACCTAGCACTTCCTTTAATGATTAAAGATGACCTAGTTCTCAAGGGCTAGGTGCTGCCTGCTTTGAATATAGATTAGTGTTTCCCTTCACACATAAACATGTGTGAAAGACACGCTAACGTCTTCATTGGCTTTTGTCATTGGCTAATATGAGCTGCTGTATGGGGTTCGGACAAATTTGGCGATGTTTTTAGTTATGTCCATTTTTATATCCCGCATCCGTGAAGATGGGATGGTCCAGGAAATTTGCCTTATCAGTCAATACTTTGAGGCACCAAACCTATAAGCTCATACTCTTCCAGTGAATGAAGGGAGATAATGTGAGCATCACTCCCCATAAGCAGCAATTTTCATGGTACATTTTTGTTCCTTGTTTGCATGCCAGTGTTTTTCTGTATGTTAGCCAAAGCTGAATGTTGATGTTGTTTGCTTTTGTGTATGTGGCATTTGTCTGGGATTCATGTAAGAAAACAAGTGTTGTTTTCTACACAGGATGTTGACTCAGTTGCGGATTTTCCTGCTCAAAGACCTAAATTTTTGGCCAAAACCTGAACGAACGGACAGACTGGGCCAAAAACTGCAACATGACAGCAAATGAAAACTATTTATGTAAAAGAGAGCGGTTGGTCATCCATGCCAGTGAATTCCTTTAGTTTACCTATACTTATTTTTTAAGTTCTTTTCCATTGGCCCACATTTCCACTGTTGCTCTACTGCTGCTCAAACGGTTTAAAAGTGTCTGTGCTGATTAAACAAACAGTGCTTTTAATCACTATTCCTAATTTTCATTACCATTAGAATTATTTTTAAAATCTTCGGCTGTCTTTACACAGTGAAACTTTCATTCAACTTTCATTGCTTGAAACCTACATGAAACTAAATTGCACTAGTGTTGCATAATATAAAGTGTTATGCAACTCACTTGAAACTGAGCCACAAGAGTTGCAAACATCTCAATTTCATGTTTCACTAAACAGCCAGTCAAAACAAAGGTAACACATCATGTGATCACATTTACCGACATACTTTAAACCAAATCAATGGACGAGAAAATAAGGCCCAATCCCATTTCACCCCTCACCCCTACCACTTAGCCCTCTGTTTTGCGTGTTCACATCTAGGGTTAGGGTGTCCCAATTTTTGCTGAGATAGAGGGGTAGGGCGAAATGTCAGGGCTACATGGCCCTCCAAACGGAGGTTTTTCAGAGACACATTCCAAACAGAGAGAAAAAAAAGAAAAGCCGGCAAGATGGCTGCGCGAGTGACCAAAGAAACCCACAAATGTGAGATTTTTCTCCTTTAAAAAATTACGATAACCACTGTATTATCTTAGTTTAATATTATTTCAATGTATTATGGTCGTTTTCTTCATATCAAGCATAAAAATCGCTAATAGCATGCTAATGTCTCGGTAGCTAGCTAGCTAAATTTCCTGTTCCATCTTAAATAGTCAGCAGTTCTGACACCTGAAGCACCAGAATGTAACTGCTGCACCATTTAAGGTGGAACGGGAAAATTCAAACAAGAAGCTGGTGAATATCTGACTTCAGTTTCGTATCACCAAAGAATTAAAGGTGGACGATGATAAATAATAGTCTTATAGCCCTTCTTTGAAGGCATATGATGCCCTAAATGTAACTGAAACCCAGCAGTGAGTTGGCAGAGCTTTTCCTTTCTCTTCTATCACTGAAGAGGGGCCAGGTTGTCTACAGAGCAGCGCTAGTAGCCTGTTAATGAAGTGATATTCTTTATTATTTGAGGGTCCCATTTCAACAAGATTTCAACCACTACCCCTTGTAACTCAGTTCCAAGGGGTTAGGATGACACTCAAAAACAAGGGGTAGGGGTAAAAATAAGAAATGGGATTGGGCCTAAAACATTATTGGGTGATTGAAAAGGAGCTCCGCCCAGTTGACTCAAAGTCGGTAATTTTTCATTTTGTCAGTTTTCTGAGCCGTGAAAACAGACTTGAACTTCTCAAAGCTCAACACAGCTGTGTTAACTAGCTGTATTAACTTGCTAGCTAACGCTCATAGCTGTTTGTTTTTAAACGCTTGTGCCAGCATTTATTGTTAGTGTGATCTACACAGCTAGATTCATTTTCTCTTCTTTTTATGTCCTCTAATTTTACACAGAGCTTAGATTCATTTCAAATGATGAAAATTACTACAGAAGATTAGACTGAGATGCTCTCCACAATGAACTTCTTGTGCTTTCAGGATGAGTCAGATATCAAGTAAACTATAACCATAATGGCTATTTAAACATTAATTTTCAAATACTTAACAAGCACACATCAGATAAATATGAAACTTACACACATAAAATAAATATGCAAATTACAGATAACTTTATAGCAAGAATGATATGGTGGATCGAAGAAAATGTGCTGCTAATTTGGCTAGCTAATGAAATAATTGAATGTGCAGTGCAATTTTGCTTTGCATATTTTATTTTGTTAAATTGCACAAAAATTGCATTGAAGGCAACTCACAACATGTAATTAGCTGAATGAAAATTTACCATGTAAAGCCAAGTAAAAAATTTGACAATTCATTGTAGGTCCTTTTAACTCTATATGGATTTTTTACTTTGAAACTGACATCATCAATTTTTTTTATTTTGAAATGATCACACTCTTATATTTGTGGACAAGAAGCAACACATGCACAGCCAAGATCGGCCATATGAATTATTGTATTGTAATTATTTCTTTTTTAACTGTTAATCTTCTTCACGTTTCATTTAATTTCAATTTTGGCAATATCAATTATTTGGATTTACAACATTGGTCAATTTTCAGACATGAAGCAACACATGCACAGCCAACATCAGACACATGAATTGTTTTTGTTTTACTTATTTATTTTTACCTTTAAAAGCTGAAGATGTCTGAATGTTTTATTTTGAAATTAACAATTGTTTGGATTTACAACATCAGTTAATTTTTGGACATCAAGCAGCACATGTAAAACCGACATCAGCCTCATGAACGATTTTTAGTTTATTCATTTATTTTTCAGTTTTGAAACTTCATAATAACTTTGTAAGAGAGTTTGCTTGAGTTCATATACAAGTCTTGTATTCTGTTACTATTTTTTTTCATAAAACAAAACCTGCATAATGTGATCAGGCGTTTCTCCCGAGCTAAAGGAGATTATTTTGTAGTGTGGAAAGTATGGAAATCATTTTTGATTAAGTGGAAAAGACTTAGCAGACTATTCTTAGTGGTAACCCAGAGACAGAAAGGGCTTTGAGATTTCTCGGTTTTGCTCCATTTGGGTCATGGCAGAGGGCCACGGCTTTCTCAATACATAATAATGAGCTCTACAGTGAAGAATTTGTGGGCCCTTTGTATGCTGTGAATTGGAAGTAGCACATACAAAAGGGAAAATGTGAAACGTTCAGGGTGTCTTTTAGCTACGCAAAGCCTGAGAAGGTGACATCTGAGCAGAAAGGGGCAAGAACCCTTTGGGAACATGTATCCTCCATGTGTTGGTATAAATCTCTCATTGAAAACCTTCTAAAACCTGCAGAAATGACTGATCTGTCAGAGTCTCTACGTTTATTGCCGATTTCTGTGTTGAATTATATTGAGGGGTCAGTGTCAACCCGTGTGAAGGGCATTTTTGTCCTGTTGTTTTATGCTTCTGGATGGTCAACATAAATATTACTGGCAGGTATCCAAAGGTGAAATGGATGGTATGGATTTACACAGTGTAGAGTTACGCAGCTTACGATTTACAGTGACGTATATGCAGCCCAGCACTTTTGAGCAAAAATATTGTCTGTTTTCAAAAACCCACCTAATATTATGTGTCATATTAACATTATATAAATGCTTACATTACCATTTTCAGTAATAGTGTAGAAAACCAGTATAGTGATAGATAAATGTATAAAATGATTATAATATACTAGTCCCATGTAACTTCACAAGTTTATGTAATTAATAATTAGTATGCTATAAATAATTAGTGAAAAATGAAAAGTTGGATATTTTATCTTATAAAGTGTTCATATATATTTTTATATATATAAACCATGTATCTGATTTTCAGTTTTTGACATAATTTAAAAATGCCTTTTGGCCTTTACATTTTGTGGAAATTTTATGATGAGTGGACCAAAAGAAATTGCTTAAAATGGCTCTGGTTCCACTGACTTACATTAAAAGTAAAGTATGTTTTTTACTTCTCCTGTACAGTTATCATTTTGGAGGTACATGGTTTTGTTCCGAGAGCATAGATAGATAGGTAGGTAGGTAGATAGATAGATAGATAGATAGATAGATAGATGTTGAGGCAGATAACTTGATTTAAAAAATCCTATAAATATATAATTACACTATATTATTTATCTTTGTAAAATTGTTGTCAAAATGCTTTAAATATTGAATAAAACATTTAAAAGCACCTTTGTTTGTCTAAGTTAGAGTATTTCAATTAGCATAAGTTCTTACTGCCTACAGTACTGTGCAGAAGTCTGAAACAACAGCCATTAAGTATAAGTTGTTCATTTTTCAGGAGATATTTCTGAGGAAATTAGATATAAGATAATCCACTTGCATAAGGAAGGAGAAATTCAGAGGAGAATACGTAAAAAAAAGGAGTTTTTAAAAGTTCAAAAATTGGTTAAATGGTACCAAGAAAATGGGTCTCCTAACAACTACCTGGAAGACACCAAAATTGCCCCCATCAGATAAACAGCACTGAAAGCTTTCATCTTTGAGAGAGAGGAGAAAATCAAGCTGCTTCAGATCTGAAAACATCCACAGGTGTTTCTGTCCATCCTTCCACTGTGAGAAGACGACTCAGCGCTATGGGTCTGAAAGGATGTGTAGCTGTCAAGAAGAACCTCACTGAGAAAAGGAGACAAACACAAAGGAAGATCATTTGCACTAGAACACCAAAACTGAAGATCTAAGATGTGGATGAAGGCCTCACAGACTGATAAGTCTAAATTTGTAAATTTGTAATTGGTATTATTTGGATTGTAAGAAGCAGAAAGTTCAAACAACTTCTAAGACTGAACTTCGGAGGTGTGTCTGCAGATTTCTTTGAAAAACTGAAAATGAGTCTCCTGAAAGAATGGAAGCTGTAATAAAGGTAAAGAGTGAAATACTAAACACTGAAAAATCTGATATTATGTTTAGTTGTTGAGGCTTCTGTGATTTTCTGTTAATTTTTTTTTTGCTTTTTTCTTGACACTGAAAAATGAATAACTTGTGCTTAATGGCCATTCTGGCTGGAAATTAAACAAATGAAGGGTCATCTCTGACGTTTGCACAGCACTGTATGAAACAACCAAAATTATTAAAATGAAATTGATTCCTGACTTTTGAATGTCAGTGTATAGCTTGAAAATACTGTAGTGATAGGTATGCAGAAATGTTTTGCATGACAGGTTAAATGTGTAGTTTGCATTATCACATGGTGAGATTCAGAAACGTCAACAACAGCGACGCTGGCAGAAATAGCCATGTGTTAAAGCTAGTCTTAGCTCAAGATCTAAAAATAACTGCAGTTTACCATCTCATATTAAACAGCACATGCTGAAGGCGCTGTTGGGCTTGAAAGTCAATAAACATCCTCAGGACAGTAAGAAATATCCACTCTACAAAGTCACATTGGAAAAAGGGGCCTGTTTATACTGTGTCTCAAAGGCTTTGGCTTATTTACTACAGGCCAAAATAATCCCATTTGGTCCAATAATGTTAAAATAAAAAGAGCCTTATGAGAACGAGTGTAAATATGATAAGAAAAGGCAGTCTGACAGTATTCTATCATTTTATTGTGTTTTGCAGCTGGGCAGTGAGCACCAAGAGAGCCGTCCGTTACTGAGCCCCTCCATCGATGACTTCCAGAGCGAGAGCAGGAGTGATGGAGCCACACGGCCGGTCACCTCCAACACAGCAGGTTCCTCCACTGTCATCTGTTCATCCTGCTATTCTCCATCATCTGTTTCTCCTCTCCTTTACTCCCCTCTGCTAATTAGGGCTCCACAATATATCGTTTTTTTAGTGCATCATTTTGATAAAATGTAATTTTGTGATTACATATTTAATTGTGTATTTAGTCAAAGAAATTAATTCCATTTACATTCTGTTTACATTCCATACTGATAGATTGAAAAACACATTTTTGTTGGAAAATGATAAAAACGTGGAAAAAATGAAAAACAGCACAAAACAAGACTCGACAATAACTTTCATCAAATTTAGATCATAATAAAATATCTTCTCTTCTGCTTACAGCACTAAAAAATTCCAGTGAGAAATAATTCAAGAACACTTTAGTATAGTGAACGTTATACTGGCCTTGTAATATGCTTATTAAGCCTTAACAAGCCAGTAGTTAGAAATGAACTGGCTGTTCATTACTACGTTATTGAGCAGTGACTTATCTCTTAATAAATACTCTTATTAAGCTTTATAAAGCCAGTAGTTGGTGATTACTAGTAAGCCACAGCCCTTTTATTTGTGTATTAGCTTGTTGTGTGATTACTGGGCTTAGCATATATAACAGCACAAATCAGACTGACGCTGGCTTGTTTTATACTCCGGTCCTGAGACCCTGTCTTAATACAACCAAGGCTTAAAGATTAATAAGCTCGTTACAAGGCCATTGTAGTGCCACCTATACTGAAGTGCTGTCCACGATTTTGTTATCGCCAGTGATAACTGTGACTTCTAAGGGCTAATTGTTATCGCGTTATTGGCCTTTGCAATACTGATACTGCAGCAGGCTATGATATGCAAATGAGCCCTTTAATAAATCACAACGTTTTGCTGTGTGCTGTGAGCATCTTGACCAATCACACTTCCAGTTTCCATCCTTTACAGGTCATATCACTCTGGTCAAGTCAACATATCTTTATGTAGAACTTTTTATGATGAGTTTGTCAAAAGCAGCTTTACAGAAAATCAGTTGTCCGAACCCTAAATGATGAAATGAAATGAAAAAAAAAAACAGTCAGTGGACAGACGTATTTTTAACCAATCATAACTGCTGACTACTGTTAGAGGCCAATCAGAGTAACAATGAGAAATAGATCTATCAAAACTAGTCACTGTTACTGACTAGTAACAGCGTTACAGTGTCACTGTTACAGTCACTGACTGCTGTTAGAGGCCTATCAAAAGAGAAATACACACACACACATTTTCTAAGTCGCTTATCCATTTGGGTCATCGGGGGGAGCTGGAGTCTATCCCAGCGGTCAATGGGCAGAAGGTAGGAAACACCCTGGACAGATCGCCAGTCAAATAAGAAATAGACCTATGAAAAATATAGACTTCTGTGAGAAGCTCATCATGATGATCTGTTAGTATGAATATGTGAAGAGCTCAGTGAAAAAGTGTCCATGGTTAAATTGTTTTAGTCTAAGCCCACCTTGTTCTTTGGGTTGCCCTTATACGAAGTTCAAATTGTGGTGTCCATGTCCATTAAAAGTTTGGGGGAAATTTTCTCTTTGATTTTCAGTTCACTTAAGCATGAAACAAGGACACACAGTGTGTGAAGTGGTTGCTCTTATGAAGCATCAGAAACATTTTGACTGCTAATAGCGCCCCCTTGTGGAAGGTTTTCAGTCTACTAAACATTAATGAGTGATCGTGCGAGTAAGTGAGTGAGTGATTGGGTGAGACAGTTAGTTAGGTTGATAGTCAATTTAATAGTTAGTTACAAGGTGCTTCACATCTAAAAAGGTTTATGTACCTATAGCTTTGTGTTAATCCTTTGAGTATATTTATCTTCAGCAGTCAACTTCATCCTCCATTGATATGAAGAGCAGGTTTTGCCTAAATAATGATGTTTTCTTTAAACTATTATGAAAAGAATATATCAAAATTTTTTGACCCAAAGGTGATTTAAACACCTGAAAGGTTTGAGCGCTGACATCAAAGCATGGGGATAAAATGTTTGGCTTCTGCTTTATTTCCAAAGCAGGGTTTTTATCAGATGATCCTTCGGGTTTACAAAGAAAAAAATTACATTACATTTAAAATATTAAGTTATTGCAAGCTAACAAAACAAAAAACATTTGACCGGCAGTGTATATAACGCTGTGCATGTGTGCTTATAAGCCAATGCGAAATCTTTCTGCACAGCAGTCTGAGAAACAAGTCTGAGAAAGGTGCTCTTTAGAGTCTCGATGAAACACCTCCAATAAAAGAGAAGTGAGGCTGCAGCTCCCTCAGAGACTCACTGGAGGGTTACATTCATCATCTCTGTCCTTTTTTGTCACATATATGCACTTTCGATCAGTGAAAAAAGGGCACGGTCAACTTAAGAAGTCTGTTCAAGTCTTTGAGGATCTTATCTTAAAGCTGGAGTTTCCTAAACTCTTAAAAGCTTCTTTAGAAAGCCTTAAGTACTCAGCTTTTCATTGAACTTTTACTGGTTCGGTTATGGAGCATAATGTCCCCTTTAACCTCTTGAGCTGTGGGCGTATTATTCAGTTATTAATCTTAAGACTTAGTATTCAGTGAGTATTATAAATCTAATGTGGACTGAGGAACTGAAGTGTGGATTCGCCTACAGGCCCATTCAGTTTAAAGAAATAGTTCAGTGAAAAAAGCTAATGTTGCTAACAATGACTGAAAGTGAATGGCCACCACTTAGCATTATCCAAACAGTGTCATGCTAATTAGTGGCTGATAGCTTGTCCATGTTAGCATGTTTGATAGGGCTATTCTTTAAGGCTTCACATGTGCATCTCACTTTACCAGTGCTTTTGTCTCCCAGTCATATCTACAGCGCTGGACCTGGTGGACCTGAGTGAGCCCAGTGAGCGGAGGTGGAGCTGGGACCGGAGGAGCCCCCGCGGCCCCCGAAGAGCCGGGTCTGCCAAGGGCAGCTTCTGCAGGAAGAAAACAGAGGAGACAGAGCTCATCCAGGTGGACACAGAGGAGTTCTCAACCGGCTCTTTCAATGCTGAGAGAGCTTCTCTAGATTCAGGTATAGACCTTCTGTGATGACATCATACTAGGATTGAGATGATAAGGTTCTTAATTGGTTATTGGCTTGGAGGTATGGTCCTCTGTAATTGGTACCTTAGTTGGTACCTTTTCATATCTAAGGTGTGAATACCTTTCCTTAAATAGCCGGGGTCTTCTGGTGGGCACAAAGTTTTATTACACACTTCTATAATATAAGAATAGCTAAGCCAGTTTGCACTGAAGTCCCTGTAGTTACTGAATAATATGCCTTAGAATGTAATGAGCCTGAGATTTTAAGGGGTTAAATAGCTTTACTGTGGGACCGCAGTTTGAGCTACATTGTTAAAAATGAGGGGTCAGCTCAACTCAAAATGATATAGTAACAGATTACATGCCTTTTCTTGAGTTGACTCAAGGACTCTTTCCATCACACAATCCTGCTAGACATTTTTCCTCTTAGGTATGAACCTATGGACGGCTACGGCATTGCTAGGGTTCAAGCTCACAACCTCTTGTTGGGGTGACGGCTTAGTCCACCGCGCCCCTCAGGAACACGTGAAGAAACTAGGATTTTTTTAATTCACTGGAGAAAATATTTGTTGTTTTATCTTTAAAAGATGGCATCACCTCATGTGGTGCAACTGTCTAATAATTCATCCCAACATCAGGAGACTATGAGTTTGAATCCCAGCAATACCACAGCTGTCTATATCCAGAAGCCCAAGAGGAAAATATGACAGATGGGACTGTGTGATGGAAAGAGCACCAGCTAGTGGGAAATTGAGTAAAAAAAGGTAAATTCAGTTTTGTTTATCTGAGATGCAGACCGAGAAACATTAGCTGGGAGAATTTGTGACTCAGTCAAGAAGTTTGAGTTGGTTGAAATCTGGAGTCAGCACAAGAAAAGCCATGTAATCTGTTGCTGTATCATTTTAAGTTCAGCAGACTTCTCATTTTTTACAGTGTAATTCAGTAGAGCACTCCATATACACCGATCAGGCATAACATCATGACCACCTCCTTGTTTCTACGCTCGTTGTCCATTTTATCAGCTCCACTTACTATATAGGTGCACTTTGTAGTTCTACAGTTACAGACTGTAGTCCATCTGTTTCTCTGCATACTTTGTTAGCCCCCTTTTACCCTGTTCTTCAGTGGTCAGGACCCCCACGGACCCTCACAGAGCAGGTACTATTTGGGTGGTGGATCATTCTCAGCACTGCAGTAACACTGACGTGGTGGTGGTGTGTTAGTGTTTGTTGTGCTGGTTTGAGTGGATCAGACACAGCAGTGCTGCTGGAGTTTTTAAACACCTCAGTGTCACTGCTGGACTGAGAATAGTCCACCAAGCAAATCATCCAGCCAACAGCGTCCTGTGGGCAGCGTCCTGTGACCACTGATGAAGGCGGGTGACCAACACAAACTGTGCAGCAGCAGATGAGCTATCGTCTCTGTACATCTACAAGGTGGACTGACAAGGTAGGAGTGTCTAATAGAGTGGACAGTGAGTGGACACGGTGTTTAAAAACTCCAGCAGCACTGCTGTGTCTGATCCACTCATACCAGCACAACACACACTAACACACCACCATGTCAGTGTTACTGCAGTGCTGAGAATGATCCACCACCCAAATAGTACCTGCTCTGTGAGGGTCCATGGGGGTCCTGACCACTGAAGAACAGGGTAAAAGGGGGCTAACAAAGTATGCAGAGAAACAGATGGACTACAGTCTGTAACTGTAGAACTACAAAGTGCACCTATATAGTAAGTGGAGCTGATAAAATGAGCGTAGAAACAAGGAGGTGGTCATAATGTTATGCCTGATCAGTGTAAGTAAACGTGTTAGTTCTCGTGATGTCACAAAGACAGTGAAATCCATCAGGAGATCGCGAGTTTAATCTCTGTTGAAGCTACAACCATCCACAGGCGTCTGTTGGCTGACATAACAGAACTGGTGGTTAGTGTTCTCCAAGCACGTTCGGCTGTCCAGTCACAATGCGTGAGCGGCAGTTTGAAAAGATGCGGTGGCACTTCACAGGTCTCGGAGGAAGCCTGTACTAGCTTTGGCCCACTTAGCTCTGGTGGTACCATGTGATTGGGGGAGTCCTAACAAGTGGGTGGAATTGAATATGTCTGAAAAAAATTGGGAAATAATTGGGAAAAAAAACAAAAACAAACAAAAAAAAACCATTCAGAACAGGATGTTTTTGCAGTTTACTTTCCATGTATGGACTGCATGGACTGAGGAGTGAACTTTGGAACTTTGGAACTTTATCCGTGTTTACATACTACATCAAACTCTTCTAATTAGAAAAAAGTGAGGGAAATTTGACTTTCCACAATATGGGCCCTTTAAGGGTTAAACAACTAGGACCACTGTACATTTTCCATTTGCCACCTGTGTTAAGACCACTAGAAAAGCAGACATATCTTATGTAGCAGCGAAGAGTCAATAACCTATGATTAAACCCCCAGAGCTTCATTTGCAAAGGTGTTTCCTTTAATCTGTGTAAAGCACCCCATTCCCTAAATTGATTTTTCTAAGCAAGCATTTCTGGCCACTTTAAATCATTTACAGAGGTCCATTAGGGGCTGATTTTAATCCATGATTTTAATCCATTAAATTTTTGTCCTTCAATCGTCTCCTTTCTCATCAGAAAGCATGTTCGTACGTACTGAGAATGACCCTGTAGTTAATCTAATTAGATTTGATGTAATAGAAATGAAACTGAAGTAGTGAGTGGTATGTAAGGCCTGGACGTTACTGTACACGAGTGTTCCAGTTTTTTACACACTGGACCAAAATAGTAGTCCAGTATAATGTGTTTATTCCAGTTTAAGCATATTTTCTGTATATGCTCTGTGGGTAGTCTTAAGCAAAATGCCACATTGGTTTATCATAATCCTCTGGAAAGCATTAAGCAACATGCATTGTTAAACCCTTTTTCAGGAGATAGCCTTGAGCTACACTAAGCTAAATGCTGCTTTGCTTTCTCATCCCCCTCTATTGAATTTAGCATTCAGCCAGCAGCCACTGTGTCCTTATCTTTTGAGAGCCTCAGGCTAAATATTGCATTGTAAAGGTTTTTTTATAGCAGACTAGCCTTAAGCTAACAGCTCCATCCTCATTTCCTTATCAGCTGGATGGCCTTAGGCTAAATATTGTGCTGCTATGTCATTTTCATTGAATAGCATGAGCTAATGGCCACACGGTGTATGCCTTATCTCACTAACTGTAAGCTAACACTGCCCCACCACTGTTTTTAGTGAGCAGCTCACCTCTGGAGAAATGGGAGGACCTGAGCCTCCATCCAGATCGTGCCTTTAATGGAGGGAGGACATGGAGATATGAAAAGAAGAAGTGCACCTCACATCACTCTTCCAGTGAGCTGCTCTGGTACGACTATTTTGAACCTTTTTCTTGAAAGATGCTCCTAATATACACAGAGTTGCCAGTTTATTAGGTACATCTACCCTAGGGTAGACTGCCAGAAGTCCAGTTTTGAGCTCCATTGTCTAGTTCAGTCATGACAAACTGCGGAACCTTCCAGAGGGGTTGGGATATCAGTGTTTACCTTCATCTATTGGCCTGAATTCAGTTCATGAAGACCTTACTAATTAGCTGATTAGCTGAATCAGGTGTGTTTGAATGAGGCAGTGTGTTGAAGTCTGCAGTGTTTTGGCCTGTGAGGACTGGAGCCTGATACATGTGGTTTGTTTGGGGCTCTTGACCACACATTAAAGGACCATTCCACCAATCTTTCAAAATTTGAATCAAACATTAATGGCTAACATGTGACCAAAGTCACTCAGAGTGGTTTGATGTGAAATGGTTCATTGTAGAGATTCAGATTTCTTCACAGTGGTGGTAGGAACCAGGGGTCGCCGTGTCTACAACACAAATATAGCTGTTTTACTTACTATCCAAAACCACCAGTGAACCTACACGTGTATTTTAAGTTTGTTTAGTTTATATATGATTGGATTTTAAGAAAAGGTTTTAGGCAAAAATGTTCTGAAACTCTTGTAAAACAATGTCTTAATTTCTTTATTTATTTATAAAGTGCTTTTCATACCGTGGCAGCTCAAAGTGCTGTATAGGCAGGATATAAGGTGACAGGTGATGATGTCTCAGGCATCAGCGTATTCATAACCATTTCATGTAGTAACTTCCTGTAAGGGGAACTTTTAGAGGCATTAAACTCCTCAGACGTCTGGTTCCTATCACCACCACTGTGAACAATTCTGACTCTGTCTGAAGTTTCTCTAGAATGGAGTATTTGCACTCCGAAACCATTGTGAGTGACTTTGTTTATATCTTAGTGGTTGTTAAGCAGAAGGTTTGAAAAATTGGTGGAATTACCGTTTAAGATGTACAACCGAGTCTCACTCTAAATGCATTCCATTTGTTGAAGGAGACAAAGTGCTGTTCTAGTCTTGTCACTGCACACATCTCTCTCTCTCTCTCTCTCACGCTCTCTCTCTGGCTACCGTATTAAATAGCACATTAAATTAGCACACCTTCAATGGTGCCATTACTGTTCTGAACATAGTTTGTTAGTATGTGGTTTGAGACGCAGCCTGTGTGTAGGCACACAGGCAAGAATAGACTGTGTTGGAATAAAAAGGAAAGCAAACCTGTTATTTCTCAATTACGGCTACTTTCAAAAAGCAGTGAAATATGCCTCTTCATCTTTTTATACATCAGTTGGCCTAAAGAAGACACAGTGAATAAACAATGGGGTGTTTTCTGATGATTTTAGTAACAGAGTTTAACATATAATGTTCTTAATAAAACAGATAGTTCTGGTCCTAAAATCTAAATGGCGCTGGAGTCACATTCGAAGCTGTTGTAAAACCCATGATATATGCACACCTATGACCACCTCACAACAACTGAACTCTGTATCACTGCACCACAGCACAAAAAAAACCCTTGTGCTGTTAATGCAATAATCTTTGACTCTCATGCTGCTCGCGTGGACCACCAAGGATATTGATGAAGTAAGAACCCGTTTTTTGTTTAAACTGAGGGGCAACTTATCTTCTTAAACAGAACTAGACTGGTCAGCTAGCTAACGGGCTAAAAGATAGCAAACAGCCTAAACAACCACCATCATTAATATCACAGGCTTGAATTAAAGTACTTACGGTATGATTAACTGTGAAATGGCGGTATAAAAGTCTAAAAATGTCACTTGAATGTTTTACACACTTCAAATGTTTGTGTTTCAGTCAGAAGTCGCGTCAAACCCAGGCTGAATCCCAAACGGCTTCGTACTCCCTACATAGTGTTCTAGCTATGAAAGTTTAGAAATTCTACCCTCTACAGCCAAACGGTGCATCATTTATTGAGGGTGGATGTGTCTGAGTCCCAAATGACTATTTTTTAGCTGTATTTTGCACTGTTGGGCTGCAGGATCCAGTATTTAAATCCCAGTATTTAAATGTAGGGAGCAGGGAGACGTTTGAAATTCAGCCCCAGCCCAAAAAGTGGGGCGCTGCAGGATTGGGGCTAAACAAGACTCGTGATGGAAATTTGGTGACCAAAAAGTACTTATAAAGCAAAAGTTTTTTGCATTAAACAGTGCTGTGTTATCATTATGTTCATTGTTATATGACAAAAAGTTAAAAAGTTCATGAAATGACTGCAACATACAGCGATGGGCAACCGAACATTCTTCTCCTCTTTCAGTAGTCCATGGTTGCTTGGCAACGATACTGTACTCTAAAGGAACTATTTCGCTTCGCATTGTGCCTAATAAAACCCTTCCCCGTGATACAATTCCAGTAATGCATGGCTTTTCATGCTTTATTGCTTTAATGTAGAAAATATGAAGAAAAATCTGAAATAAAATGAAAAATGAAACAAAAGAGAATTATTAAATTCTAAACACAAACAAACAAACAAACAAAAAAAAACATGGAGGATGTGATAAAGAATCATTGGTGGACACCCCCCCCCCACCTCCAAATGCCACGCCATCAAAAAAAACCTGTATCTGGCCTGTCCTGTTTGGCCAAGGCCGGCTATCTGGCAATCCAAACCATAGGAGCACGGCATAGGAGTACAGACTGTAGCCCATCTGTTGTTGCACGGTTTATTGGGCCCCCTCTACCCCATCCATCATTAGAAAGTGACCACCATCTGACCACGGCTGACCATCTTGGAGCTCCATCTTGCTGGTGTACAGTTAGAGACTGTTGCCCATCTGTTGATCCACAGTTTGTGTTAGCCAGTTTCTGACCACAGAGATGTTCTTGTCTGGATATTTTTAGGTGGTGACCACTCACAACCCAGCAGTGACACTGACATGTGTAAAAGCCTGGGCAACACAGCAGGGGACGTGCATAATGTATGGCCATCCTTCTGGTCACCCCAGTGAGAAAGTCAGCCATCATCAGTGAAGCCTTCACTAGAGAAAATTCTCCTATCCTGTGTGAACCGTTACACTTTATGGTCAAAATCTGCTATCAAGACAGGTTATCTCACCAAGATAGGCTACATTGCTGAGCAAACAGTCAGTGGACACTGGTCAAAGCTTTAGTGTTAGTGTAAGTTTAATAAGGTAGGTTAGTCTGTCACCTAAAGATTATTGTCTCAATATTACATAAGCTTACATAAAGCCTAGATTGGTAACTTCTAAATGTTTTGCTTAAACACTGTGCACTAAAAAAGTGATGCGCTGAATTTACTTGATTTAATTGTACATTATTTCCACATAAATCAAATATCAGCTTTTCACTGAAGGACAGAGTTGAGGGGGGTAGTACATTGTGCAGCAGCAGATGGGCTACAACTGTGGACCTACAAAATGCAGCCATATGATAGGTGTTTCTGATAAACTGGCCAGCAGGTGTAGGTAATAAACAATGACGGTTCAGCAGCAGTGCACTCCTTCTTTGAAGTGTCTTGCACAAGGTCACGCCAGAGTCATTAATATTATGCTGTACTTACCCTCAGGCTAAAGCTACTGTTAGTCCACTTTAAGTATAAGTCTGAAAGACAGATCTGAACAGAATGAACAATTTCACTGGCAGTAGTCGGAACAAGTGCAGATGCTGGAGCCCATATATTCCAGCAGTTTAATGCAAATAAATGTTTGTTACTGAACATTTGTCCCAACATCTCTTTTTTTTCCTCTTTCCAGGTCGGCAGACTTTAAAAGCAGCCTCTCTAACAAACACGCCCTGGAGCTGAGCATCAGCACAGAGTCTGACCCCGGGCCCACATCTCAGGTTTCAGCAATTAATCTTTTAGTGCTTTCAGTGAAGACAATACTCCAAAATAAACCAACAGTTAGTTCTAAATAGGTGAAAACTACTACTAGTGTTGCTATAGAACAGCTTTTTTCACCATGTATCGTTCTACGTAACAATGTAGGTGGGTAGTGTTGTAGTCAAGATCGAGACAACCTAATTCTAACCCTCACCCTGGCCCTAATCCTAACCCTAACCTCCTTAACCTCAACCCAAAACCTAATCCTAACCCTCACCCTGGCCCTAATCCTAACCCTAACCTTAACCTCAACCCAAAACCTAATCCTAACCCTCACCCTGGCCCTAATCCTAACCCTAACCTCCTTAACCTCAACCCAAAACCTAATCCTAACCCTCTTATGTTTTTGACATGTTACTTAGAGTCTGTTGAGTTTTTGTTTCTAAAAGGACCACTCAAAATAAAATGTCACTACATATTAATTTACAGCCTAAAAATGTTAGTTTATTTATACACTGTAAAAAAATGGCTTGTCAGATCAAAAAATCATATCATGTGGTAACAAGTAAGTTAACTAGTTTTATTCAACCTAAATAAATACTTTGTAATTTTTGGAGTTATAAAACTAGTTCAATTGCTTGTTGTTAGGTTGATCTGACGAACTATTTTTTACAGTGTATATTGATCTCTTCTGTCCCTTCTTTTCCAAAACGTATTCAGAATTTTACAATAAGTAAAATTAAGAAGAAAAAGAAGAAGATTCTGCACTGTTTCTTAGTCCCTGCTCAAATTTTAGCAAATTTGTGGCCATGTTTAGGCCTTTGTAGAAAAATGTATTATTCCTTCTTTTCACATGACTGGTGGTTGGAGGTGATATGAGGGGCCGTATTACAGAAACTTCCTATCTTTTTGTCTTAACTTAAGATTAGATTTTTACAAATTCGTATTACAGAAGCAAATCTTATCTTAATTTAAGAATCTTATTTTATCTTACAGTATCTTTTCTTATCTCAAGTTAGTAAATCTTAACTTTCTTGATTGTAGTTGACCAACTGTCGTGTCTGTTACCTAGTAACTGACCACCCGCACGCAGCTGAAACGTAAACGCATAATCATGCTAGTTAGCCAGACAGCTACATTAGCTACCGTTACTGATGTAAAAAAGGTAAAAAAAACTAAAGTGCAATAAACTGAGAGTTAAGAATATTGTGGCGGAGCTTTGAGCTGTTTTATCCACAGCGTCGCTCTCCAGTTTCAGTCTCCATTTCCCAAACGCTTTAGCCGAATGCGCTAACGTTATTCCTCCTAATAAACAGACACACGTTCAGCTCTGTCTCCTCATTATTCACCACCATCACTGTAATATTTTATCTGACGAGTTTTAATCAAACATTAACACCCGAAAGTAATAAGAGGGGACGGTGGAGATCGAGTCTGCAGCGACTGAGTTCTTAAAACCACCGTGTTCAGTGTAGATAAATGTAGCGTCATTATGCTGGTTATAGTGAATTGTGCTGCCCATCACTGCATAAAACAATAGAAACAGACGATTAAAACAGAAGTTAGGACGCTCTGGGGTTTATCTTAAAGTTATGAAAATATTTAGGATATTTTGGCAACTTAGGATGTTTCTGTAAAACCGTTTTCTTATCTGGAAATAAGATTATAGACTTAAGAACTGTTGTTCTGTAATGGCTTCTGTCCTAACTTCAGTCTTAACTGAAGTTACTATGGCAACAAAGCAGATAAGATATGATCTCAGACTTAAGAATTTTCTGTAATACGGCCCCAGCTCATCATATGCTGTCATGAGTTGTCATGAGGATATTGTACAGTAAGATAATGTTACCACTACCATTTGTTTACTGTATTGACAGACATTGTTATGTTTGATGGCAAACAGTGTACAAAAAACTGTCATAACACCAGAAACATCTTTTCTTAATTAAAAAGCTGAAGTCTTCACCTGCAGCAGTTTCCTTTAAGAAAGCTCAGTGCCAGAAACTCCTCAGCTGCCCTCAAACTTTTATACTGCCCACTCAGCAAAAGTGACCTGAGGACAAAGATAGTGTTACAGGTCGAGACTGCTGACTGACCTTCTGTGTGTGTGTCTGACCATCTGTGTGCGCAGCAGCCAAGGCTGAGACTGGGCAGCTCTCTGTTAGGCAGACAGCACTCTCTGGAGGAGGAGTTTGTGAGAGCCAAGGCCGCTGTGGAGGTGAGAGCCACGCACTCACACGTTCATATGCTCGTATACGTCACACACACGTTCCACAGTGCTGTGCAAAAGTCATTATCAGTCAGTTTATTTAAATTCCAGTCAAAACAGCCACTAAGTACTTTATTAATTAATTCAATTAATTAATTCTGATTAGATATAAGATGATCCACTTACATAAGGAGAAAGTAAAAAAAACATTTAAAAATGATTGATAGTTACAGAGAAAATGGGACTCCCCAGCGCTATGGGTCTGAAAGGATGTGTAGCTATCAAGAAGCCCTTACTAGGAAAAGGAGGTAGAAAAAGAAGAAAAAGGAGCACTTGAACACCAAAACTGGACACCTGAGATGTGGAGTAAGTTTTTAAGGACTTATGAGCCTAAATTTGTAATTGGGAGAAGCAGACAATGCAACCAACTTCTAAAACTGAACTTTGGAGGAGTTCTTCAGTGGTCAGGACCCCCATGGACCCTCACAGAGCAGGTACTATTTGGGTGGTGGATCATTCTCAGCACTGCAGTAGCACTGACGTGGTGGTGGTGTGTTAGTGTGTGTTGTGCTGGTCTGAGTGGATCAGACACAGCGGTGCTGCTGGAGTTTTTAAACACCTCAGTGTCACTGAGAATAGTCCACCAACCAAAAATATCCAGCCAACAGCGTCCTGTGGACAGCGTCCTGTGACCACTGATGAAGGACTAGAGGATGACCAACACAACCTGTGCAGCAGCAGATAAGCTATCGTCTCTGACTTTACATCTACAAGGTGGACTGACAAGGTAGGAGTGTCTAATAGAGTGGACAGTGAGTGGACACAGTGTTTAAAAACTCCAGCAGCACTGCTGTGTCTGATCCACTCATACCAGCACAACACACACTAACATACCACCACCACATCAGTGTTACTGCAGTGCTGAGAATGATCCACCACCCAAATAGTACCTGCTCTGTGAGGGTCCATGGGGGTCCTGACCACTGGAGAACTACATAATATATAATAATATGTCCCATATGTATTATATATGTAATTACCTATATGTAATTAGAATTTTCTAAGGCTAACCTTAGCATTTAGAAAGGGTCTGCTGTATTTTCTTATTATTATAATGAGATGATTGGTGAAACTCTTAATTTATTACTTTTCATTTGCCTTTTAAATTGACCCATGTGTTAGTCTCTCTTAAGGTCAGCCACATCCAATAAGTGAGGGCTGCATAATTACTATATTTTTAGCTGCAGGGTGCTGCATCAACAAAAACAGTGGGTACCTGAAAGATGCTGCTTTGTGATGATGTCAGCTCCTCTCCACTCCACTTACAAGCAAAAGCAGACTTTTGTTTTCCGTCTGCATTGAAGAGATCCTCCCTGTAAGGAGGAGGTATATGTAGCAGAGCGAGCCGTTAGACTTGACTTATAGAGAAGCTATATTTATAACAAGGATGCTGAGATATGGTCGATATCCTGAGCACACATTTTCTCTGATTTAGTTTTCTCACCCTGAAGCTATTTCTTGCAAACTGAATCATTCAGACAGCTCCAACTTTCTACTTCACTTTAGATTTAATAGAACAATATGCTGAAGGTGCGATATGTAGCAGTGCAGAGTGACTTCCTACAGTTTCAGGTTTAAGTTCCAGCCGTGACACACAACACCCTGTAAACGCTTGTATCCGCTTACATTCCCGCATACATCGGAAAGTTTAAGTCCGTTCTGATCATGTGCGTCGTGTCATAGTGAAAGTTTATAACGTTCAGCATGGCGGAGCAGAAACTGGTCTGCAGAGGAGACGAAGTTTATGCTCTGATCTTTAAAAGACGGCGGTGGGACGGACGTCCAGCTTATGTGTCTCAGAACACGACGTCTTCCTCTCGGCCTTCTTTAATAAGGACGTGTGAAGGACGTTTTCCTGAGTCTGACATTATTTTAAAGTCATTAAAAACACAAGCGCTGCTCACTGCTGCTCATCTCACTCTGACTGGACTCGTGATGCTTGTTGTCATGGTAACATCTACACTAAGTGGTTCTGTACACATTTGCATAATTTTGCATCTGATTACCTGTAGTGAGCATGTAAATGGAGATTTTCATCAGATTGTTGAGTAGAGTGAGATATAAACACCTCAGTATTCAATCGGATTGGAGAAAATCTTTGCATGTAAACACAGCCAGTGTGTTTATGCCCACCAATTACTCTGTTTTTGCTTAGACAGTGTGATGATGACAGTGAAGAATGAAGCAGGAGATGCTGCAAAGAACCCAAACAGAGCTCTTAATTTTGAAAAATAGGTGGCGCGCAGGCTTTACTGACCTTGACCTCACAGATCGGCTAAACTGAGTGCTGTGGTGGGACCCCCAATGATGGCTTTATGTATTTGCGTATTTGCACACTGGCTTTTATAGTGAGTGAACATTGATGGATGAGAGTGCAAAAAAGGATAAAAATCATGAATTTTGTCAAACCGATGGAGCTGGTGGATTCAATGCTGTGCTACAAGTTATTACATAACACAACAAATAATGTATGAAATGCTAATTTGAGGTTGGAATGCCTCCTTAAATGTTTTATAATTTTTCAAATTCAAATCTTTGCACTCATTTCAAAGCCTTTTTTAATTTCTAATGTATTTCTGCTGTTTTGCTACTGAATTTTCTCTGTTCCAGCTTGTTTACAAACCTCCCAAAAGAGTGTATCGTGAAAATGTCTTCAAGTATTGTGATGCTGTATTTTTGCCTTATCGCTCAGCCCTTGTTTAGAGTGTAGGTGAATGACTCTGAGGAAGTCCTGGTGCTTTTGGCTCTGCAGGAGAGCTCTTAGTTAAAGAGAAGGAAAATCTCACAAAAACAAGGGTGATCATCCATATTCTATTGAGTGGATAACGGAGCCATTTATTTAGATTTGATTCATTCCAGCACATTACTTATTCTAAATGCAAATGTGGGGAGAGGAATAGAGTGTCGGTGGGGTGGGGGGTGGGTAGAGAGAGAGGAAAGGGGGAGAAAGAGAGAAATAAAGAGAGAAGGGGAAAGAGGGCGAGAGAGAAAAAGAGAGGGGAGAGAGAGAGATGGACAGAGAGAGAGAGAGGTAAAGAGAAAAGGGGGGAGAGAGAGATGGACAGAGAAAGAGAGGTAGAAAGAGAGGGAGAGAGAAAAGGGAGAGAAAGAGAAATAAAGAGAGGGGGACAAGAAAGCAAGAGAGAAAAAGAGCGGGGATAGACAGATGAACAAAGAGAGAGAAGGGGAAAGAGAGAGAGGGAGAGAGAATAAGGGGGAGAAGAGAGAAATTAAGAGAGGGGGCAAGAGATCGAGAGAGAAAGAGAGGGGAGAGAGAGATGGACAGAGTGAAAGAGGTGCAGAGAGAGGGAGAGAAAAAGGGGAGAAAGAGAAATAAAGAGAGAAGGGGAAAGAGAGTGAGAGAGAAAAAGAGGGGAGAGACAGAGGTGGACAGAGTGAGACAGAGAAAGAGGTGGAGAGAGAGGGAGAGAGAGAAAAAGGGGGAGAAAGAGAAATAAAGAGAGGGGAAAGAGCGAGAGAAAAAGGGGGAGAGATACAGAGTCGGACAGAGAGAGAGAGAGAAAGAGGAGGAGAAAGAAAGAAAGAGATAAAGGAACCTGTACACACACACTTATATAAATATATATATATATGAGAGAGAGTGAGAAGGAGAAAAAGAAAGAGCGAGAAAAAAGAGGGGTGGAAAAAGAGGTAGACAGAGAAGGAAAAAGTGAGAAATAAAGAGAAAAAGAGAGACAGAGAGCGAGAGGGGGAGAGAAGGAGAGACAGAAAAGAGAGAGAGCTTCATTCTACCTTAATGTGACTCTGACACAGAGCAGCGCTGATAAATCTGAAACCAGTGCATTTGTGTGATTTAAGAGCAATTTGAGCTCCAGAAATACCCAGAATACAGTTCAGCCTTCTGAGGGGAATTTAAAGAGCTCCGTTAACGCTCTGCTCAGAGTAGTCGGCCTGTTCTGAGAGCAGACGAAGAGTAATGATGAATAACTGTAAGGTTTGTGTGAGTTTATGCAGAAGAGGCACACACACACAAACACACACACACACTGCGTGCTGAATGAAGGCTCTCATTACGCGGGGTGTGTGAGGGAATGGGTGTCGCAGGGTTAGCTGCTGCGCTAGTCTGATAGTGTCAGGAGCAGGTGACAGATTAGCAGATCTGAGAGAGGAGAGAAGATTACGCTCAACTTCTGGAGGAAATGCTGATTTCTGCATTTGTTTAGAAAGAGAGGATTAAAAAAAGTATGTGGACGCCCATCCTATGTAGCCATGCACTCTCCATAGACCAGTGGTCGGCAACCCAAACGTTAGGAAGAGCCCTTGTCCTTTCTATAAAATTCAGACCACCTTAGGAGCCACAACATTTTATGTCCATTTTACCATCTTGGCTGGTAATATGTTTCAGTATGTGCTGATGTACTAGTATAGGCTAAAAAATATAATATAAACAAAAATGCAGACTTACTTTGCTCTGCTTTAAGCTTTAGCTCAGCTATTGCTGCATTTCTCGCATCTCAGGCAGGAAAAGTGGAATAATTTCTTGTAAAATTACTCTCAATGTTCAACTTTTTTCGAGGCTGAAATCACGAGCTTCTCATTCGCCAGCTTCTTGTTTGAATTTTCTCATTCCACCTTAAATGGTGCCTGAGGTGGCAGAATGTAACTGTTGCACCATTTAAGGTGGAACGGGAAAATTCGAATGAGAAGCTGGTGAATGAGAAGCTTCAGCTTCGCGACTTTTTAGTGTTTGACAGTTTCTCATTGCAGATTAAATGTATCAGGAAACCAGCTGGAGTGATTATAAATGCAGATGAGTCCATTTGTCTCTAAATTATCGATGTTCTTCTTAAATTTCTCTTGTAACAAGCACCCCGGGTTATTACCTCTTTTAATAAATGGAACCGTGATACAGTTAGCTTACCTTATAGGGGTTCCACTGAGAATGCTTTTACGAACATCTTTTAAGGTTGGGGCGGTGTGATATATCACTCTCTATTAAGCTCACCATGCATACGACCCTTTACCACGGCAACTGCAGCATTTATTGTTCTATATACAGGTGCGTTTCCTCCCCCAAACACCCAAAAAGTCTGTGCAAAGCTAGTACGGTATATACACACATATAAACACATAGAATATATACAGTTCGCTCGTTGGCAACAACGTCGATATTGGGATTCAGCAATCCCGTATTTTAGTGTATACAGTTCCCCAAGCACAAAAGTATGTAAGGGAGAGAGTATGGCAAGCAATAAGCGCCATGGAGGTCTCAAGTTCCAAGCCAGGTTGCTCACCACCTCGTCGGCTTTAATAGCGGTGCGAGTCCGTGGTTTCTCCTTGGTCCAACTCTTTTTAGTGTCCGTTTCATGAAAAAAGTCACCAAGTTTTTGTCTCTGTCCTCTGATTGGCCGATTGTCCCATGACGTAGTGAATGTAACGGGATACTTAAAGTTCATAGAAAAAAGCTCAGAATTGCCCTCTTTTCCACAGGCAATTCATTATTAACGCTCTTATCCTTATAACATATAAAAAAAACAATTTTAAATGTGCTCTTGTCACTCTCTCTTTGTCGTTTCATTAGCTACTAGCTAGGCAAGATTGTTGTCTGTGTTGCTATGGTGACCAGCAGTCTAAGCGCCAACAGGGTTAAAGGGTGAATTAGCAGTTCTACATTAACTCCAGTGTTTTAGACCATTTAGTGTTAAACTGTGTTGAATGATCAGCAGAGCTTTATTTTACTGCAAAGGAGGATTATTTTATTTTTACCTAAATATCTAATTCTGATGTTTAGCCACAACGGGGCAGTAAAGAGCCGCAAATGGTTCTGGAGCCGCATGTCTGCTGTAGACAAACACTGGCAGTAGAATGGCTCGTAATAATGAGCTCAGTGATTTTAAACAGCACTGTCATAGGATGCCACCTTCACCACAAGACAGCTCATGAAATTTCTGCCCTGCTAGATCTGCCCTGGTCCACTGTAAGTGCCATTATTGTGAAATAGAAGCACCTAGGAACAACAACCGCTCAGCAACGAAGCAGTAGACCATGCAAGCTCACTGAGCGGGGCTGCTAAGTGCAGAAGCATGTAGGATGTAAAAGCTCCTATCCTCTGTTGCATCTCTCACTACAAAGTTTCAAACTGCCTCTGGAAGCAACATCAGCACAAGAACTGTGCATCGGGACCTTTATGCAATGAGTTTCCATGGCAGAGCAGCTGCACACAAGCCTGTCACTATGTGCAAAGCCAAGTGTTAGCTGGAGTGGTGTAAAGCCACTGGACTCTGAAGCAGTGGAAACGTATTCTCTGGAGTGATGAATCACACTTCATAACCTGGCAGGCTGATGGATGAATCTGGCTTTGGCAGAATGCTTAACGTCAACAGTAAAGTTTGGTGGAGGGGGGATAATGGACTGGGGCTGTTTTTTCAGGGTTTGAGCCCCTTTTGTTCCAGTGAAGGGTGATAATAATGCTACAGCACACAAAGACATTTTAGACAATTATTTGCTTTCAACTTTGTAGCAGCAGTTTGGGGAAGACCCTTTCCTGCTCCAGCATGACTGAGTCCCTGTGCACAAAGCAAGCTTCATAAAGACATGGCTTGACAAGTTTGGTGTGGAGGAACTCCATTGGCCTGCACAGAACCCTGACCTCAACCCCACTGGGGATGAGCTGGAACAGTGATTGCAAGCCAGACCTTCTCATCCAACATCAGTGTCTGACCTCACAAATGCTCTTTTGACTGAATGGGCACAAATTCCCACAGACACACTAGAAAATCTTGTGAAAAGCTTCCCAGAAGTGTAGGGGCTGTTATATCTGCAAAGGGGGTCGCTTCCGTATTAATGCTCATGGTTTTGGAATGTTGATCAAGCTCATATAGGTGTGATAATCAGGTGTCCAAATACTTTTGGCCATATATTTTATAGTCACTTTCATCACAAAACCTTTGTTCACTGAAAAACACCTTTATTGAAGAGGAAAAAAGAGCTTTATTTTTTATCTATGTACCACTGGAAGCTGAAAAAATATATTTTTATTATTTAATTAGGCAAATCCATTTTGTTGTTTCTCTTGTAGGCACCAGACACAGCTACATACATACAGGCAGTGACGTGTACAGTCCAGCAGGGTCAACTGTAATGATAATACCCCTTTCTCTGAGCCAGAGTGCTATCTATAGCCCCTGAATGACTGTAAGTGGAATCAGCTGAGACTGAGAGTAGAATGATATATCAGCACTGTCTGAAAAAAACACACACATCCCTGTTTTTTCTGTATCATTGAAAATGTCATGATAAATGGACTGATAGAAGGGATTACTTGGAATACAATCTCTGTACATTAACTTACCTTGAAAGTTAAAGACCGTTTTTGCCTTCCCCTGTATATTTTACTATATTTGGAGATACATGTTTTTGTTTGGACAGTGTTATATATGTACCTGTATGCACCTATCAATAATCATTCCATAATTGTTGGTTGTTGTTTTTTATTTTTATTTTTTAACTGGAAAGTGCTAGCGGCATTTGTGTTACCATTTCATGATACATATATATATATGTATATGTGTGTGTGTGTGTGTGTATGTATATATATATATATATATATATATATATATATATGTACATATATATATATATATATATATATATATATATATAATGTGGCGAGTGGTGTACTTGGCAGTCTGATGGACGAGTCTGGGTTTGGTGAGGCCAGGAGAACGTTACCTGCCTGACTGCATTGTGCCAACTGTAAAGTTTGGTGAAGGAGGGATGATGATATGGGGTTGTTTTTCAGGAGTTGGCTTAGGCCTCTTAGTTCCAGTGAAGGGAAATCTTAATGCTTCAGCACCAAGACATTTTGGACACTTGCATGCTTCCAACTTTGTGGGAACAGTTTGGGGAAGAACCTTTTCTGTTTCAGCATGACTGAACCCCAGTGCACAAAGCAAGGTCCATAAAGGCCTGGCTGGGTGAGTTTGGTGTGGAAGAACTTGACTGGCCCTCACAGAGCCCTGACCTCAACCCCATCCAACACCTTTAGGAGTAACAAAAATGGAGATTGAGAACCAGACCCTCTCGTCCAACATCAGTGTCTGACCTGAATGGGCAAACACTACCACAGACACACTTCCAAAGCTTGTAGAAAGCTTCCCAGAAAAGTGGAAGCTGTTATAGCTGCAAAGGGCGGGCCAACTCCATTTTAATGCCTATGGATTTAGAATGGGATGTCATAAAAGCTCCTGGGGGTGTAATGTGTAGGTGTCCCAATACTTTGTCCATATAGTGTGTGTGTGTTTGTGTGTGTGTGTGTGTGTGTGTGTATATATATATACACACACACACACACAAAACGTCAGGACACTTTTGTCCTCTTCGCTCTGATGTACAGCAGCCGGAGTATGAAATCTGAGAGTATTAGTTCTGCTGTCCAATCATAAATGTGGTTTTTGCAGATGATATTCTATCCGTTCCGCTGGATCACAATACCGTCTCTGTGACATTTTGACTTTGCAGTTTAAAAACAGTGTTGATGAATGAAGCGCAGTGTTTCTTAATTCTTCTTCTTTCTTCATTCTTCTTCAGCATGAATGTGTGTGTGATAATTAATGTTCAGCAGGAGGCTGAAAGATGGATTATTCTGGACAAGAACGATACACTTCAGTGCACACCTGGATAGATTTATCTAAGACTTAATGTCTGTTGAAATGTCTGATATGTGGTCAACCACTGGATAGTTTTATGTACTTTAGGATTTTTTTTAGCCCAGTTTGTCTACAGGCCTATACTGTAAAAAGCTCTTTAACAGAGCTCTGAGTTCTTTATGATTTCTTTTGTGAAAATGAGTCTTTTTAGATTTGAAGCACCTCACCTCACCTCACTCACTCACTCACTCACTTACCCACTCACTCGCTCACTCACTTACCCACTCACTCGCTCATGTTTAGCAGCCTAAAACTGTTAGCACTCAGATAACTGTGGGTGCAGAGCTTCGCATCAGTGTCCCTGTTAAAATATGGGATTATAGATTATACTGAGCTGCAGAAAAGTTTAAATAGATGTTCAATAACAGCAAATTGTAACTGTGATTTTCTGTAATTAATCATAATTAATCACATTTCAACTGAGCAACTACGATACCTGTATATGTGTATGAAAAATTATAAAAGTTTTTATACACATATGCAGGTATCATAGTTGCTCAGTTGAAATGTGACTAATTACAGAAAATCACAGTTACAATTTGCTGTTATATTTGCATATCATCATTGTTGGGACAAAACCTTGTATCTCTGTTTTTGTTTTTTGTTTTTATTTTTTACAGAATTTATATTTATATATATGAAATTTCATAACAAATGAACCAGTAATGGTCTCTCGTTCCATTATCTTCCATTTAAAATTAAGAACCTTTGTCCTTCTCCTGTTAAAGTTATCATTATGAAGATTGTTCCGACAGATATATTTGTGCATATAAAGCATGGTGCAAAGGGAGAGATTACTCTTTATTTAATTTAAAGTCAAAACAGCCATTAAGTACAGTTTATTCATTTTCAGGAGATATTTCTGAGGAGATTAGACATAAGATCATTCCCTTGCAGAACGAAGAAAAAAGTCAAAACAAAATAAGTGGAGTTTCCAAAACCGGAGTTCAAAAAATTATTAAAAGCTACAGAGAAAATGGGACTCCTAACAACCACCCGGAAGACCTGGTAGACACCAAAGCTTACATCTTTGAGAGAGAGGTGAAAATAAAGCTGCTTCAGATCTGAAAACATCCACAGGTGTTTCTGTCCATCCTTCCACTGTGAGAAGACGACTCAGCGCTATGGGTCTGAAAGGATGTGTAGCTGTCAAGAAGAACCTCACTGAGAAAAGGAGACGGACACATCAAACAAAGAAGCTGAACAATGGACTGACCACCCCAGAGTCCAGACCTCAACACCACTGAATTTGATTATTTGGATTGTGAGAAGCAGAAAATGCTAAACTAACTTCTAAGACTGAACTTTGGAGGCGTGTCTGCAGTTTTCTTTGAGAAACTGAAAGTGAGTCTCCTGAAAAGAATGAAAGCTGTAATAAAAGCAAAAGTGGACACACTAAATACTGAAAAATCTGATATTATGTTTAGTTGTTGCAGTTCTTCTCTGACTTTTGTACAGTACAGTGAATTATATCCCAATGGTCAGTAGGAAAGGTCTGTTAAGGCCTTTTATACTGTTATTTATATGCCGTCTTTGGGCGATTTGAACTGTTTGTTTGTTGTTTGTTTGTTTGTTCTTTATAGATGTACGTTGAGATTGTGCCTCATTTCTGTTTCTAATGTCTTTGCTTCTTTTGCTCCTGTCTCTCCAGTCAGACACTGAATTCTGGGATAAGATGCAGGCGGAGTGGGAGGAGCTCGCTCGGCGGAACTGGCTGGAGGATGGAGAGAGTGAAGGCCTGATTCCGCTCAGCGTTTCGCCCAATGAAATGGTACAGCATCATCCAAACAACCCTCAGCTAACGGAGAAGAAGTGGTTTACATCAATGTCCCATCAGAGGGAGCTGTAGGCCAGCAGGCCTTTCATTACCACCTAATGAGAAGGGCTTAGAATCGTCCAATAGGGAAGCAGCATATGAGTATGAGCCTCTTCATTTGCATATTTTCTAACTGATTATTTTGGGCATTCACAACTGATACAGCAGTAGATTATCACTTCAAAGGTTATAGACTCCAGATGCCAGATAATGCTTCCTTTCATCTAAAATTCTCTCTCATCTGCCCGCATTGTGTGAGTCGGAGCAGATGGCAGGAAAAGCATTGAAGAAGACAAAGCAGACGCTGACGCAATTAAGCATAAAACATTACTTTTCAGCATATGTATATATATATATATATATATATATATATATACACACACATGTATAATGTATACATGTGTATACATGTGTGTGTGTATATATATATATATATATATATATATATATATAAAATGCATCTGTATAATTGTGTGTGTGTGCGATTACACCGATATTCTTCCAAAGCTTTCCGAAATACATTTTAGGTTGTTTTTTAGCTTCTTTATCCAAAATCTGAAGGCTGAGTGATGTTTTGTTGTTGGCTGTGTTGTAAATAAAGCATACGGCTTTGCTGAGAGGTGTTGGTTCCCGTGCCCTTCTCTTCTCCACATGCTCTCTCTGAGCATGATTCCACTTCCCCTGCAATATTAAAGAGCCCAGCATGATCCAATTATCAACATACTGCCATCCACCTCTCCAGATCTATTAAAAGATTAAAAACAGGCCTGTGCTTAAGCTTAAGTAATGCGGAACAATATTAATCACCAGCTCTCTTTTGGAGACTTGACTTGAAGTGATAGTTCGGCAAAAAATCAAATTGAGATGATTTTTCCCGTTAACAGAAATGTAGCCCGAAGTAATATTTGTTGCTCAAAGTTTGATGTCAGTTGGCAACGTGCAAACTGCACAGCTAAATCATTACGTACATGTCCTGGCTGAATGAAGTTTGTCCTTTTTTG
Source organism: Colossoma macropomum (assembly GCF_904425465.1). Taxonomy (NCBI): domain Eukaryota; kingdom Metazoa; phylum Chordata; class Actinopteri; order Characiformes; family Serrasalmidae; genus Colossoma; species Colossoma macropomum. The sequence goes on from NW_023494807.1 coordinate 28,056,395, forward strand.
CTGCAGTAACAGCCTCTACTCTTCTGGGAAGGCTTTACACTAGATGTTGGAACATCACTGTGAGGGTTTGATTGCATTCACCCATTAGTGAGGTCAGGTACTGATGTTGGATGATCAGTTCCGGATCTCCAACTCATCCCAAAGGTATTGAATGGAGCTCCATCACTCCAGAGAAAACAGTTCCACTGCTCCACAGCCCAGTGCTCGGGGGCTTTATACCCCTCTAGCTGACATTTGGCATTAGTGACCTTAGACTCACTACTACATCCCATTCTACTGATCAGTGCTTTTCTGGGGACATTATATGTTTATGCACAACTGAAGAGAAAAATGGTGTAAATTTGATATTTGGACAAATTGTTGCTTTAACTGGGTTCACTTTGTTGGTTGTAGGGTTACTACTTCCACATGGACAACCCATATAAAGAGTGGCCCAATGCGTTTGAGGAGGGAGTTCAGAAAGGCCGTGAAGGAGACCTGAACAGCGCTGTTCTGCTGCTAGAGGCGGCCATCCTGCAGGACCCGCAGGATTCAGAGGTGCGTGCTCGCTGTAGCTGGTGTCATTTCAGGATGTAATGATATGACGCTTGTCCAAAACCTGAAATCCTATCAATCAGTTTTATCTTTCTGCCTCAGTTTCCCTGCCAGCACTATAAATCAGTACATCTGCTGCTGTTTTAATCGCTAAGCTGCTCCCTCACCACCCCCCCCCCAACTGCCCACCATACCCACATCCTCCTGCTATTCCATATTTTATTCCCCTTAATGTGCTGACATGCTTGCATATCATAATAGATTTGTCGCTGTCTCTCTCAAGGCTTGGCAGGTGCTGGGGACCACACATGCTGAGAACGAGAACGAGCAGGCAGCCATCGCCTGCCTACAGAGGTAAAAAGACAATTCAGCTCAATTCAGTTAGACGGACCATATCACCAAAAAAAAAAACAAATCCCCTTGCTTTTTTGAAATAAAAGAGTTTGATGAAGTATGTAAACAATAAAGTTTCAAACTGTACAGTCCATACTATCCATATAGGGAAACTAGGCTGCAATAACAACTTGTTTTGTTTTTGTGATGTCATAAAAAAAACATTTGCATATATTTGACTATACCACCAACAGCAGTTTAGCCCCACCCATTCACTCTGAAGTTACAAGGAGTGTTTCAACTCTGAGTGCTTTTTGAGCAAGGCACTATACAGAGCAGCCAATCAAAACAGAGCTCATTTACATATCGCTGTTGTCGGAAGAAAACCTCATATCTCCAAAATAGTAACTTTACAGGAGAAGGAAAAAACATACTTTACTTTTAATGTAAGTCAATGGAAACAGACTTTTTTCCAAGTAATTTTGGGCCGTTTCTTTTGGTCCATTCATCATGAAATTTACACACAATGTAAAGAGCAACAGGCCTTTTCAGATTAGGTCAAAAACTGAAAACGACAAAAATGGAGAAACAAGGTTTTTTTTATGACAGCAGCGATATGTCTGTATATAAAGGTACAGCAACAAAAACAGTTACATTTTTTCTTATTAGGGATAAACAGAGGTTGGAAAATTGTCATGTAAAGTGAATTATGACTCTTTTTGCTGCATAAAACCACAAATGCTATGAGGGTAAAAATACAATACAAGACAAAATGTAGGATATGGTCCCTTTAAATTCTGTTTATATAGCAACATACAAGTCCCAGAAGAAGCTTTCCAGAAATGTGGGTCCAGAACCCTAATGAGCAAGTCATTCTTCATCTTGGACACATCTAAAAGTTCGTAGCCTCTTAAGCTCCTTGGAGCCACCGGTGGTTCCAAAACGCACTTTGTCATATTCTTCATAACTTCATAACAAATAGATGGACAAACCAAAATATACTCATAAGCGGTTAATATGCGTCCCTCAAATTACTTGAAATGTATTAAAATTCCACCAATTTTTGTGGAATTTTAATATATATATATATATATAAATATATAAATCTATTTGAAGCTTCAAATAAAATGTGTGGAATGTCTTTTATAAGATTCAGATGTGTTTAATTAACAGTGGCCAAAAGTGGTTAGTGCAAACATATTATTGGAAACACCATCGGAGCACCAGTGGAAATTAGCTTTACTATGAAGGGTTTTTTTTCCCCTTTTTTGTCCACGTTTTCATATTTATGCCCTGAAATGAAGGCCTAGCTCTGATAGTCATGGTTCACCACTTAATACTACAATAATATCAGAATCATTTTATACATGTATCTACAACCAAATTGGTTTTCTATCATTAAAATAGTTATTTCCTGTCTTTTAAGCAGTTATGCATTTGGCTGAGGGCTGCAGGACAGCAGGGTCCTGTTATTGACGCATGTGACTCCACATGTTCATGACACAGATTTAGCTTTTTAATTTCCCATAATCCGGGAGGATTATATGCTTTTCAGTTATTCGACAAATCGCGTGGCCTACCTTAACATGTTTCCCAGCTAGACTTTATCTTTCTTAAATCCTTTAAGCCTTCAAACAGAAGTAGTCAAAGCAGCATTGACACTGAATGTATTGATGTACTGTATGCTGTATGTTCAAGTAAATGGACTATAAAAGAATGCATTAACTTTGCTATAAATAGACCAAAGATTCTGCACTAGTTATGGGTTGCTATTTAAATTGAAGCACATTTGTGACACTGACCATATTAAAGAGCTCATATCATTTTTGATGTGTGTTATTTTTGTGATGTGTTGTTTTATGTACTAAAAACAGTCATAATTCACTTCTACATGACCATTTTCCAACCTCTCTTTATCCCTTAGAATTAAACAGGCTGTTTTTGTTTCTGTGCTTTGAGACTGACATATATGTAAATGAGCTTTGTTGTAATTGGCTGCCCTGTATTGCGCTTCATTTAAAAAAGCAGTCTGAGCTTAGGCACTCCCTAAAACTTCGGTGTGAACGGGCGGAGCTAAACTGCTGTAGGCAGTGAATCACACTTTCTGGAAAATTGGGTTTTCCATGCTATGGGCCCTTCAAGGTCTTTTCTTGAGTCTTATCCCCTGTTGAAGCTCATGTTCAGATGATTCTTAGGTGGACTTGGATCTACTCTTTCAGAGGCTTTTCCACAAGATTGTGGAGTCCATGACATCTCGTGCATGCTGTCATTAAAGCACAAGGGAGACATACAGTTGTATGCAAAAGTTTGGGCACCCTGATCAATATTTTGTTTATTTTCTAAGTGAAGATAAGTGAACACATCCTCTGCAGAGAACACACTCCTGCACATTTTAAGCACTATTAGTGTTTATTTGATGAATTTAACATATTGGAAAAAAAATAAAACATAAAATGTAGGCTGTGCAAAAGTTAAGCAATTTTATGTTTTATTTTTTCCAGGTTCTCAGCCAAAAAATAGAAACTGTGCAGTACAGTTAGCTGAAAAATGCCATATTTAAGTGTGTTTTCTGTAGAAGATGTGAACTTATTTTCACTAGAAAATCAACAAAACATGGAATCTGACCAGCGGTGCCAAAAGCTGATAAATTCTGAAATGAATGTAAATAATAAGGTTCTACTTTTCACTCAAATTGTTATGCTGAAAATTTTGGACCCCCACTGGACTTTTGGACCCACTGTAATTACAGACTGTAGCCCATCTGTTGCTGGACAGTTTATCAGGCCCCATCTTTGGTCAGTTTCTGCTGTTGACCAGATAATCTTTGGGTGGTGGATCATTCTCAGCACAGCACTGACCACCCACAAATGTCCAGCCAAGAGGGGCTCTGTGGTCAGATGAAGGGCTTAAGGATATCTGAGTATATCTGAGTATATCTGAGTATATCTGACTAATGTGTTGTTGTTCTTGCTATACTGTTTTCTTTCCTTGCACTTTTCCAGGTGTGTGGAGCTGCACCCTAATAACCTGAGTGCACTGATGGCTCTGGCTGTCAGTCTGACAAACGCAGGGCAGCAGCAGGAGGCGTGTGAGGCGCTGCACCGATGGATCAGACACAACCCCGCCTACAGGCACCTCCTACAGGACCGCAGCCCACTGGACGGCTCTCCGCTGCCCAAACGCAGGGGCTCCTCCGTCTCCCCCATCTCCAGCCTCGGATGGTATGCTCCACTTCTTACAAAGCAATGCCCATCTGACTAGGCTGGATACAGACTGCAACTCAGTCGGTCTGTACAGTCGTATGCAAAATTTGAACACCCCTGGTCAAATGACGTTTTGTTGATTGTAGTGAAAATAAGTTAACACACACTCTACAGAGAACACATTTAATGTGGCATTTTTTTTGCAAATTTTAGTGCACACTTTCTATTGATTTGATGGGTTTTATATATTGGAAAATATTTAACATGTGCCGTACCTTTTGCACAGGCCACATTTTATGTTTTACTTTTTTTTCAGTATGTTAAATTAAAGAAATAAAATAAAACTATTTGTTCATTAACCCTTAGAACCCTAAAATTTTGGGGATTTTGTTGGTAGATTAGGTCCATTACACTTACAATTGTAATTATAAAATATTTACATGAGACAGTCACACATGCCATATGTTGTTATTTTCAGGAGACTCTGGGCTACTCAGACATGCCATTGTTTGACATGTAAATGCTAACAGAAATTTGATATCTTTATGAATTTGGTTAATTTTTGATCAAAAATTGCTAAATTTTGTAATTTTTTGCTTATAGAGATCTTGAAAATAAGTGACACCTCAGAAACCTTTTCAGAAATTATTAGTCTGGATTGTCTGTGAGCTGAAAGTGCAAGAATTCTGATGGTGATTCATTCTATTGGTTATTATTGAGCAAAAAAAACAGTTAGCAAGGTGGCCATGTTTTGTATTGATATTCTGTCCTCTTGGATTCATGCTGAGTGCTAAAACTCTGATACACAGCCTTTATTTTTAATTACAATTTGAGTTGCATATTTATCATATAATATATATATATATATATATATATCATATATATCATAATACATCAGATATTTTTAATACTCAAAATCAATGTAAACTGAAAGACAGGGCTGAATATTATTAATTTTATAAAAATATTTGTCATATTTATTGCTATTTATCTGTTAAAATGTGTTTTAGGGCCTGTTTTTGTGATTTTGAGGGAAAGAGGGAAAGTGCACTCAGTGTAGTGGATTGGGACAAGGCCATTTTGTCGCCTTTTTTGCATTTTTGTGTTCTTACGTGTATTTAGCTGTAAATTTCTGATTATCAGCACTAAACTCAGAGTCTGAGTCAAGCAGAAGACTGTTTGAGACACGAGGAGAGGTTTTAGGTCATACATGTGGAGTTTACACATTAAATGGGCCTTTAAATGGAGGTAAATGCAGAATCTGAACGGTGGTTTTCTGAACTGGATTATTGACCGAATCATCAATCAGATCTTTACAGAGTCACTCTGGACACACAGGGTAAGTCCTGATGGTCAACGTGATGTGTGAATTGCGTCGCTGTTTTAAAATGTGCGGAAGTGTGTTCTCTGTAGAGGATATGTTCACTTACACCAATCAGGCATAACATTATGACCACCTCCTTGTTTCTACACTCATTGTCCATTTTATCAGCTCCACTTACTATATAGGTGCACTTTGTAGTTCTACAGTTACAGACTGTAGTCCATCTGTTTCTCTGCATACTTTGTTAGCCCCCTTTTACCCTGTTCTTCAGTGGTCAGGACCCCCATGGACCCTCACAGAGCAGGTGCTATTTGGGTGGTGGATCATTCTCAGCACTGCAGTAACACTGACATGGTGGTGGTGTGTTGCGCTGGTTGAGTGGATCAGACACAGCAGTGCTGCTGGATTTTTTAAACACTGTGTCCACTCTATTAGACGCTCCTACCTTGTCAGTCCACCTTGTAGATGTAAAGTCAGAGACGATAGCTCATCTGCTGCTGCACAGTTTGTGTTGGTCATCCTCTAGTCCTTCATCAGTGGTCATAGGATGCTGCCCACAGGACGCTGTTGGCTGGATATTTTTGGTTGGTGGACTATTCTCAATCCAGCAGTGACACTGAGGTGTTTAAAAACTCCAGCAGAACTGCTGTCTGATCCACTCAGACCAGCGCAACACACGCTAACACACCACCACCACGTCAGTATTACTGCAGTGCAGAGAATGATCCACCACCCATATAGTACCTGCTCTGTGAGGGTCCATGGGGGTTCTACAAAGTGCACCTATATAGTAAGTGGAGCTGATAAAATGGACAATGAGCGTAGAAACAGGTCATAATGTTATGCCTGATCGGTGTATTTTCACTTAGAAAATCAAAAACAAAAATGTAATTTCTCTAGGGTGCTTAAACTGTACACAAATGTAAGATGATTTTATTGCAGGAAGGCCAGGTCATCGTGAAATGTTCGCACAGTGTAAAGGAGAGCTCATGTTTTCAAGTGGTGTCTAAAAATAAAAAACAAACTGAGTTTTGATCTGACAGTGGAGATATATTTAGTGCATTCACCCAGCTTAGCAGTCGGGTTCAGCTGTGGGTTCACTGCTCTGTGCAGCTGAACGGACAGATAGACTAGTGTGTCGTTTTAAAGCCTTCTGCAGTTCCTTTATTTCCAGAGTCTCTGCAGACGGCTGTCAGGCTTCATGCCTGAAATAACTGTTTGACAGAATCATGTGATAGACACGCTGTCAGTGCTGAAGATGAACAAGCCAGAGCTTCTGTAAGATCTCTCAAACAGCATCCACACTGTCAGCTTCTGTCAACCAATCCACATCAACCAACAGCACAGATTCTGAAATGTGTGATTGTGTCAGTACATTTTCAGGACAAAAATGTCCTGACTTTGTAGGAAAAACAGCACCAACCTGCAGAACCAACAAGATGATCATGACTTTTTACACAAGTGCTTTTTACAGAAGTTCCATTTCTGTTAGGTTTCTGAGGCTAAGATCAGTGTTAGGCATATACATGTGGGGCATATTATTATTACTTATAGACACGTACATATCTATAATTCACATGGGACATATTATTATGACACATAGATACATATATATGAGATATACATATTGTACATATTACATATAAGAACTTCTATATACTACAAATGGGACACATTATTGTTACATATAAGTACTTCCATGTTGACACAATCAGCCAAGACTTCACAGAAGATGGAAAAAAGCATTCTTAACTTTTAATGGAAGTTAATGCAGCATTAATTTTTCCACTCATCATGATTGATATATTTATACACATACATACATACATCATCTAAACCACTTATCCTTCTGGGTCGCGGTGGGGTGCTGGAGCCTATCCCACCTGTCATTGGGCGGAAGGCAGGATACACCCTGGACAGGTCGCCAGTCCATCGCAGGGCAGACAGACATACACATTCATTCACATCTAGGGGCAATTTTAGCATGTCCAATCAGCCTGATTGCATGTCTTTGGACTGTAGGAGGAAACCGGAGTACCCAGAGGAAACCCACACAGACACGGGGAGAACATGCAAACTCCACACAGAATTGACCCTGGTCGCTCGGCCAGGAATTGAACCCAGGCCATTCTTGCTGTGAGGCGACAGCGCTACCCACTGCGCCACCGTGCCACCCATAAATATATATATATATATATATATATATAAGAAGAGAAAAACATATTAGGTGGATAGGTTAATGTAAAGAGATTATATTCCAAGCTGTTTTGGAGCCTTTCAGTTTCTTTCTGTGATACTCTTCATGGCATTTTCACACAATGTAAAGGGCAGCTGATTTTCTCTTTCTTGAACTACATCAAAAATTGAAAAATAACAAAAATGGATAAACTTTGTTTTTGGACAGAGTTGATATTTATCATTGCTGTCCAAAGAAAAATGAGCATCTCCAAAATGGTTGGTTTACAGTAGAGGTCAAAAATGTTCTTTACTTTCAATGTAAGTCAATGTAAAGTGATTTTATTCCAAGCAACTTTGGAGCGTTTCAGTTGGTCCAATCATCATGAAATTGTCATACTATGTAAAGAGCAGCTGCCGTGCAAAGAATATGTAGAAGAGTAAAAATAAAAAAAATGGAAATGCATGTTTTTCTTTGGACAGTGATGATATTTTACACATTAATTTTACACACACATATATACATACACACATATATATCACTGTTGTCGGAAGAAAACTCTACATCTCCAAAATAGTAACTTTACAGGAGAAGGAAAACCTACTTTACTTTTAATGTAAGTCAAATAAACCAGACTTTTTTCCAAGTAATCTTAGGTCATTTTGTTTTAGTCCATTCATCATGAAATTGTCATACTATGTAAAGGGTAACAGGTATTTTCAATTGTGTCAAAAAAAGTTGGAGATATGAGGTTTTCTCCCGAATTATATATATATATATATATATATATATGGGACGTTATTATTACATATTATTTCGTACATCCTCTGAAACTACCGTCTCAGACCAGTGCTTATTCTGGCATCTTACTTACCTGCCATATTACCCCACTTATCTGACTGTAACCTCATTGATTCCTTTCATTGCCACTACACACCCTTTAACAGCTGCTGCACTCAGCACTTTAACTTTAGACCCATACTTCGCACAATGTAAAGGTTACAGTTATGACTGTGTGTGTGTGTGTACGAGTGAGTGATGGTAGGAATGTTTTATTTTATTTTTTTTTGTATTGTATTTTATTTTTGGATGGCACGGTGGCGCAGTGGGTAGCGCTGTCGCCTCACAGCGAGAACGGCCTGGGTTCGATTCCCGGCCGGGTGACCAGGGTCGTTTCTGTGTGGATTTTGCCTGTTCTCCCCGTGTCTGCGTGGGTTTCCTCCGGGTACTCTGGTTTCCTCCCTCAGTCCAAAAACATGCAGTCAGGCTGAGTGGACGTGCTAAATTGACCCTAGGTGTGAATGTGTATGTCTGTCTGTCTGCCCTGCAATGGACTGGCGACCTGTCCAGGGTGTATCCTGCCTTCCGCCCAATGACAGCTGGGATAGGCTCCAGCACCCCACCGCGACCCAGAAGGATAAGCAGTTTAGATGATGGATGGATGTATTTTATTTTATCTTATTGTATTTTATTCACTAAATGTCTGTCTGATACTGTGCACCGTGAGCTCCTGTAACCAAAACCAAATTCCTTGTATGTGTAAGCATACCTGGCCAAAAAAGCTTGATTCTGATTCTGACATATAGATACTTACATATACAATACTGTGCAAAAGTTTAAGGCATCTAAGCACATTGTTTAAAACCATTTCTCTTAACAATAATTGTTTGTGTTTGTAAAAACAACATATATCACTGTAATAAATACAGATAAACATATATACAGTAAAAATAACAAGAATTTTTTTTTTTTTATTCAAAGAAGTAGTTAATATCTTGTGAGCTAGTAGGAAGAACAAAGTTTGTGTCCAGATTTCTCCTGGACACCTCCTGACGTCACATGGATTTGTTTAATTCCATCAGTAGCACACCTGATTTAATTTAATGGGGAAATGGGACATTATGTATGAACCTACATTCAGATATTGTATAAAACAAACGTGTGTTGTGTGTTGTTTGTGTAGCTCCCAGCTGGTGGAGGTGTTGGAACTTTATCAGGAAGCTGTCCAGCAGAACCCGGACAGTGTGGACCCTGACCTGCAGACCGGACTGGGCGTTCTCTTCAACCTCAGCTCTGAGTTTGATAAGGCTGTGGATGCCTTCAACGCTGCGCTGTCTGTACGGCCTGAGGTGAGCAGAACCTGAGCTTATGTACCTGTTCTACTCACCTTGGCAGCAGGGCAGAATAGACAGCCCATCAAAAGTTTGGGGACACATTGTCTTCTTTCAAGGAATGTTTACTTTTATTCAGCTGTATTTTCCAACTAAGTAAGGGAAAAAAATCCCTGTTTTGGTTTTGTTTAGCATAAGCAGCTCTTTGCCAGTCCTTTGTGTATATTTGTATTCAACACTCAGCTTCATGTTCATCACTGTGTGTTCTTTGGTATGAAGAGCAGGTTTTACCTGAATAATGATTTGACACTTTTCTTTTGCAAACTATTGTTAAAAGCAGTACAAGCATTGGCTGACATCACAACTAGGGGATCAGATAAAGATGCAAAGAAAAATTGCAGTACCTAAAGAGCTTTATGTTCAATATATTGAGAGGGAATTCCACCTTTATTTAGAATTTCTATATAATTTAATGGTTGAGATGTAAATAAAGTCATTCAAGGTTGTGTTGATGTGAAATGGTTCATTGTAGAGAAACTTACTAACTCAGGTTTCTTTACAGTGGTGGTGATCGGAACCAGGGGTCACCATGACTACAGCACAAGTATAGCCATTTTATTCACTGTCCAAAATCACCAGTGAACCCACACGTCTTTTGAGTTTTCATATGGGATGTTGATGATCATAAAATAGTGATAAATCTGAAAAAAAAAATCTATGCATACTATTTTGCCTTATAATGTTGCATGTACCTCTATGAATATTTTGCAAAAGTACATTTTAGGCCAAAGCTATCATAAAGACAGTGTATTCATAACCACTTCTTGCAATAATTTTCTGTGAGGGAGCTTTTAGAGGTGGATTTCTGGCTCCTATCACCACCACTGTGACCAGTTCTGACTTGGTAAGTTTCTCTAGAACAGAGCATTTCACACCAAACCACTCTGAATGACTTTATTAGTGTCTTAACCACTTAATTATGCAGAAAATCTGTAGTGTTGGTCTTTAATATACTGCAAAGCGATAAAGAAAACTCTTTGATTTCAAATCATTTTAAGCTTGGTGTCCCCATACCTCTGGCAGGCTGTGTAGTATTTGGAAATCAACAGCTTAAGTACCAATCCATTAGTTATACTTTAGTGTTATTTAATTCCCCTGGCTTGTCTTAATCCAGCTGTTATGTCTATCAGGATTACCTGCTGTGGAACCGGCTGGGTGCTACTCTGGCTAACGGTGACCGCAGTGAGGAGGCTGTGGAGGCCTACACCAGAGCTCTGGAGCTACAGCCTGGCTTCATCCGCTCCAGATACAACCTGGGGATCAGCTGCATCAACCTGGGTGCACACAGGTAACACACTGACTCAGACAGTGGTTGGACTGTAGGGACCAATATGGGCCTCCATCTGTGGAGCTATCACCCTGCAGGTGTGTTCCAAAAATTAGCTAATACTCCTGACCTGGCTTGACCCTTGTGTGGTGTTGATATGTTTGTTACTCAGTGGTCTGGTGACCCACCACATTATTGTTTTTTAAATCAATACAGTCACAACAATTTATGTAAAAATACCAGATGTTTAAAATATCACAAGTGGCCAGCGTAGGGTTCTCCTTTAGCAGCTGTAGCCAGTCAGCAGCCTGTCCATGTTGTCCACCCTCAAACACACACAAACATATACAAACACATACACACACAGACACACACACACTAACAGCAGGCCATGTAGGAGAAGAACAGAGTGAAGGACACAGCACCTCCACACTGTTACTCCCCGTGGGTTCACCCAACACCACATGTGTAAAATAAATGTGTGGGGGGTGAACAAAGTGAAGACACTGAAAATGTGTTATTTTATATGTTCTACACAGAAAATGAGCAAAGGACAAGAATCTGAGTTTGATTATAATATATTACATCATTTGTTCTTTTCGTAAACATTGAAAATAGTTCCCACAGATCCCGACACCACTCAAGGGATTAATAGCTCAACAGGAGCTCCACGTAGACGGGAATATAAGAAATAGTATCATATTGTTAGATTAGGTTTTCATCAAGCATTATTTTTTTCAAACAAGCAAAACAATCACTTTCAGGACAAAACCTTTAAAGTAATTTTACAGGAGAGGGAAAAAAATCATTCTTAACTGTAATCTAGCTTAATTAGAGCTGGCCTAGGATTTGAATACTCATTGGCATTATTTGAGTATTCAAATAACAAATAATTTTAAGTATGTTGGTTACTGTCGTTCAAAATATGACCAGAGGGTGACAACAGTGTTCTAACAGTCAGACTGAAGCTCATTCGCTCGCATGCTGTATGTTGAAGCCACAATTGTAGATCTAATTCAAATACTTTGAGTATAATTAAAATAAATCATTTTATTTATTAACATCACGGTTCACTTTAGTCATTTGCCTTTATTTATTTTATCAAATTATTTTATTTGGCTAGTTCACCTTTTTATCATGGAAAGCAGCAGTGAGGGCAACACGTAGGCTAAGATGAGCTCAGTCATAGCTGAGCTACAGAGCAGGCAGTGGATGATTGAGGAGCTTTTGGAGGAACAGGCCCGGCTGAGCATGAGCAGGACCTCCCTGGAAGCGGCTCAGCAGGAAGCCCGCTCAGCTGGTGCAGCCCGGACCCGGTACTGAGTTCAGAGGACGTCTGAACCTGCAATCACGTCCACCCTGCTGAATGTAGCTCTCGTCTGTGGCCCAAAGAGACACTGGTTAGAGTAAACTTTACCTCCCGCGCCAATTTTGGTCTGCCTCGGAGTGCCCAGTGTGCCTCTCCTCATCCACTGCCAGAACTCACCGCAGTAAACAGGATTGATCCTCTGCTCTGGGCTCCTCCATTTTAGCTTTGCCTTCACCAGAGGCTGGTGCTACTCGGAGAAGTATCACTGTACGTACAGATTTGAGAGGATTCATCAAACTTATCATGCCTCTGTTGATGAAATGTGTTGTGGTTTAGGCTGCAATTTATGTGGCTTGAAAAAAAGTCTAAACATAGAAGCAAATGCCAATATAATGAATGAATGCTCAAATATAAGATCCTAATGTTAATGTAGCAAGTTGGATTCAAAGATTTAATAATTTAACCACCCCTATTGATCATCACTGAATGTTCACATGAGGTAAAGGGCAGCTGGTGTCCTCAAAAAGTGTAAAAAATGTTAAAAAATAACAAAAACTGAGATACAAGGCTTTGTTCTGACAGCAACAATATATGTACATAAGCTCACTGGACAAAAAATGAGTCACCTGTGACTGAAACGTACCTACAAATAACAAAGGCCTCTTGCATGCCACTCTGCTCCATATGTTCATGGTATGCAGTTCCCTGCAGAGAGTTCTTTCAGAAATTGGTTGTGAAGGACCTGTGTTGACTTCTAGAAGCAGTTCTTCCCTGGAAGTGAAATGATTTTTATTTACAAGCCGTGAAACACGCCAGCGATCCCTGTCTGTCAGTTTCATGTTTCAGCCACAATTCTGATGAGAATTTCCTGTAGACTGGGATTTTTGCCACTGGTAGGCCCGTATGACCATACGCTTCAATACATCTCCAAATTCAGCTACTTCCTTCACGCTATGGCCTTTGGCGCCCAAATGCAATCATTTCTTTCATAAACATCTGCTTTGCGACCCGTTTTCCACACATCAAATACACATTCACTGCTCTGTACCACCTCTTCTCAATCTATGAAGGAGAGCTTATAAATACTGTAAAAACTCATATCAGCTGTACACCGATCAGGCATAACATTATGACCACCTCCTTGTTTCTACGCTCATTGTCCATTTTATCAGCTCCACTTACTATATAGGTGCACTTTGTAGTTCTACAGTTACAGACTGTAGTCCATCTGTTTCTCTGCATACTTTGTTAGACGCCTTTTACCCTGTTCTTCAGTGGTCAGGACCCCATGGACCCTCACAGAGCAGGTACTATTTGGGTGGTGGATCATTCTCAGCACTGCAGTAACACTGATGCGGTGGTAGTGTGTTAGTGTGTGTTGTGCTGGTACGAGTAGATTAGACATAGCAGTGCTGCTGGAGTTTTTAAACACCTCAGCATCACTGCTGGACTGAGAATAGTCCACCAACCAAAAATATCCAGCCAACAGCATCCTGTGACCACTGATGAAGGACTAGAGGATGACCAACACAAACTGTGCAGCAGCAGATGAGCTATCGTCTCTGACTTTACATCTACAAGGTGGACTGACAAGGTAGGAGTGTCTATTAGAGTGGACAGTGAGTGGACACAGTGTTTACAAACTCCAGCAGCACTGCTGTGTCTGATCCACTCAGACCAGCACAACACACACTAACACACCACCACCACCACGTCAGCGTTACTGCACTGCTGAGAATGATCCACCACCCAAATAGTACCTGCTATGTGAGGGTCCATGGGGGTCCTGACCACTGAAGAACAGGGTAAAAGGGGGCTAACAAAGTATGCAGAGAAACAGATGGACTACAGTCTGTAACTGTAGAACTACAAAGTGCACCTATATAGTAAGTGGAGCTGATAAAATGGACAATGAGCGTAGAAACAAGGAGGTGGTCATAATGTTATGCCTATGTTTTGCTCAGAAATATGTCACAGTGGGAAAGTTATGATTTCCAATTCAAGTTAACTTTAATAGTGACTCACCAATGACATTGGTATTTAGTCCAAGACTAGGCCTAATCCATGTCTATGAACCCAGCCCATGTACTGGTCTATAGTACCTGACTTGAATTGTAGCACATAGAAATTATCAGACATACTTCTTTTGTTCCCATCTTCTCTTTCCAGGGAGGCGGTCAGCAACTTCCTAACAGCTCTGAACCAGCAGAGGAAGAACAGGAGCCACCAGGTGATGTCCAGCAGCATCTGGGCAGCCCTGCGCATCGCCCTGTCGCTCATGGACCTGCCTGAGCTTTTCCAGGCCGCCAGCATCGGGGACCTGGACCTGCTCATGAGGGCCTTCAACATGGACATGTAACCTGATTGCCCCCCAAAAAAGCCCACCAAATCGCAAAACAATGCTGAATTAGTGATGGCCATGCTATACACCAGGTGCTTTGGTGTGATGAATAGCGCAGATAAGGTTACTTCTATTGTAATTATGGTATAATAGAGAGACTTTGTTATTTGTTATGGATTTGCAGTTTGCACACAGGAGGGCATGTACTCTATATATGCAGAGCGAAAGGCAGTGAACGTGTGGAGAGAAATGGAGAGAGAACAGAAGCACATTTCAGATAAGATTATATTCTGTAATTTTGATTCTAGTGTTTCTTATTGCATCATGATTTGTAAATCGAATGCTCTTTGTATACTTGAATATGAACCAAATTGATGCAGCATGGAGGAAATACAGAGATCAGCACTTACTGACCTCACATTCGTCCACTACACTCTTTGTTTTTGTAACGAGATTGCACATCCATTTAAGGACAACTCATTTTGTGTCATATTCAACGTGATCAGTATGTTATTTAAAGGGATATTCTAGTTTTTTTAACCTGATCTCTATTTGCTGCGTCTGTAGCATACGGTCGATTACCGCACACAATAATTACTTTAAGAATAAACGAACAAAAATATATAAAATATATATAATATTTTAAAAATTCAGTAAAATTCGGTTTAGTCAATTCATTCAATTTCTTATCAAATTACAAAAGTCTAACATTAACAGAAAGTGAAGTGTATTATTAATTGAAGGGGAATTCCACCAATTTTGCAAAATTTCATAATTAAACGGTAAAGATGTAACCAAAGTCATTCAGAGAGGTTTGATGCGAAACGCTCCATTCTGGAGAAACTCACCGATTTGTTCACAGTGGTGGTGATAGGAACCAGACATCCACCTCTAAAAGGGTCATTCTCCATTTGGAGTGGGAAACCATGTCATAAGGGTTGCAGGACTTAAAAAGATGCTTAAAATATTAGGCACAGCTCCAAAAGTCAGAATGTACATTTACACAGTTGAGCTAAAATTAAATATTACTTTCCCTCATGATTCTCTGATTTTTCTTTTTCATCCTGTTTCATAGTCGCTCTGCATCTGTAAAAAAGCTTGTCACATAAACAATTTTAAACATTTGAGAAACATTTTTAATATAAAACAATATTTTTAGGATGTTTAACTTAGGAATTTAACTTTTATATCATTAACATTATATCACATTAAAAATATGTATTTTATCTAAAAAATTCATGAGTCACAGAGATTTTGGTCACTGCTGTTATCAGGACCTTGTATTACATTTGAACACAGTATTTTCAGCTCTATTACACTGCTTATTTGGGCCGAGGCTCATCAGGGAGGAAGCATCCAAAGGCCTGAGAAGGCGAGTCACACCTGCTCACTATATTTCATAAATTTATTAATAATTTTGTTTATCAGGCAGCTCATAACTTCTATGTGTCACTGGTGTTATGTGCTTTAATGGCTGGGTAATTAAATTTTGTCAAAATAATGCCAAATATAATTTTTATTACTTATTTTAAATAGTTGTACGAGGTCACCTGACCAACAACGAGTCAGCCTATTTACAAAAAATCCTCAATTTTAACCAGAATGTCACTGGAGTCACCGTCACTGGTTACACCATATTCATGTAACACACACACACACACACACACACACACATCATCTAAACTGCTTATCTTTCTTGGTCGCGGTGGGGTGCTGGAGCCTATCATACAACACCAGTGACTGTAAAATATGTTTGGAATTAAGCTCTTCTTTTTGCATATATGATAATAGGAGATGTTAATGGACATATTAAGATTATTTACTTTTGGGATGAAAGAAATAGATTTTTTTAAAAGTATATCCACCTGAATTCCCACTCCAAATGGAGAATGACCCAGAAGCGATATCACAGAGAGTTTCTTACGCAAAATGGTCATAAATATGATGCCTGGAATGCCTGTAGCTCTGAGACAATGTTTTGGCCTAAAATACATGCAGTGTGTTGTAAAGCAAAATAGTCCCCCAAAGGAAACATATTTTTTCTGATGTACCACTATTCTACATATCGTCAACATTATAAAAATTCAGAAGACACGTGTGGGTTGCCCTGGGCAGTAAATAAAATGCCTATATTTGTGTTGTAGTCATGGCGCCCCCTGGTTCCTATCACCGCCACTGTAAAGAAAGCCAGGTCTTTCTCTACAATGCACCATTTCACATCAAACCTCTCTGAATGACTAGTGGACATTGAAAAATCTGTGAAATTCCCTTTTAGCATGCCAATTTTTGAGAGTGCAGCAGTTCCCATGTCGGTCACACGATGGCACTGTTGCCACACCAAGAACAAACTCTACCACCGCAGTCAATGAATCTCTCAGCTAACCTGGTGACACTGCGCGTGGTGTGATGAATGACATTAACCGTGCTTCACTCGGGGACGCGGCACCCTCTCAGAGGTGATATGTGCCCAGGTGTGCCAGCAGGATGTGTTCCCCCGAGCCATCTGTGTTCCAGTGCACCCCTTTAACTGCAGCGTGCTCCGGGGCATTCTGGATCAGGCCTCGGCGGGTGGCCACTTCAAAGGGCCTCGCATGAAAGGTCACGGGAAAAAAAAAAACACCTCATGTTGAAAGTGGGTGAATGTGGGGAAGAGCAGTGGCACAAAAACAGAAGCAGATACTAAACACCGACACAGACACGCGAATACATATGGGCTACCATATTGGGGATGAAGGCTGGACTTAAGAAGGCCAAAGGTCAATTCGTGGGGTATTTTAGGGCTGCTTTAAGGCTGTTTTTGTTTGGAGCATGTTTGAGACTGGATATTAATATTTAAAGAAGGTGTTGATTTGATAAAGTAATGCGGGTGCGAACAGTTAAGGCCTTTACCAGCATGTATTAGACTAGATAGCTCATTTAAGAGAAGACTATGCAAGCCATAACTTGTTTTTTTTTAATATTACACCTAGAACCTTCTCTCTTTCCTTATATATTATATCATGTCTTTTCATGCACCAGTTGCTAAAGGCAATAGACGGGGTTGAAACGTGAAGCACTGTGCTGGAGAACAAAAATGTCAATCTTTTTAACAAAAAAATAGCTTTTTTCTTTGATTGTTTGTTTATTTTTTAAAATCTAAATGAATGTAGAGAATCTGAGAGAAGATTTGATATGATGAACATGATGAACTCGAACCCTGCATGCACAATAGCCCTTTACTTCCATATGCATGTAATGTATGTAAATGCTAAATATGCACTTTTTCTCTATTTAATCCAAACCATAGTCATAGAGATGAATATCTAAATGCACAGTATGCTTTCCACTGACTATTAGCCTATAAAAAAATCAAATTTCATGCCATTTTGCCACTGTATGCGGGCATTAATGACACGTCGTAATGCACACCACACACTGTAACTTCTATAAACCACGTAACTATGACTATATTTAATAAAAATTGGCCTGCTAGGTTTGGAATATGGTAGGATCCATACAATGAACCATTATGCTACATGTTCCCTGTACTGTACGCATGTTTATTCCACTGAATGTCTCAAATAACCTCTGGGACTTTGCTTTGTAAATAAGTTATCCAATTTTACTGATGTGAAGAGGTATCATAATGCATTTATAACCAATATTAAAATGTTATTTTAGAAGGAGTTATTACACAAATGGCTCTTCTGTGTGTTTTCTTGCTTTGTATTATGTGCACAGAAGAATTCTACTGTTGCACCACCCTGCAAGCAACTACGGTACGCCGCAAAAGTCAGAGACCCTTCTTTTACTTAATGTCCAGTCAAAATGGTCATTAAGTAAAAGCAGAAAGCACATATTTAACAGGAAATTACACAAACGTCTTAACAACTAAATATAACATCAAATGTTTATGTATTTAGTCTGTCCATTCTTTGCCTTTATTACAGCTTCTGCTCTTTTCAGGAGACTCACTTTCAGATTCTCAAAGAAATCTGCGGACACACCTCCAAAGTTCAGTCTTAGAAGTTGGTTTAGCAGTTTCTTAGCTCATAAAGCCTTTCTCTACTCCATCTCAGATGGTGTTCTAGTGCAAATGTTCTTCTGTGTCTCCTGTTTCCTTTTCTCAGTGAGGCTTCTTGACAGCTACACATCCTTTCAGACCCATAGTGCTGAGTTGTAGAGAAACTTGCTGAGTCAGAATTGTTCACAGTGGTGGTGATAGGAACCAGACGTCCACCTCTAAAAGAACCCTCACAGAAAATTATTACATGAAACATTCACGCTGCCTGATGCCTGAGACTCTGTTTTATGATATTATTGAGAAGTTTTTCGCCTAAAATGTATTTTTTAATAACCCATTCATGGTGGACAGGTTCCTGCAGGGTGTTGTGATGCAAAATATTCCCCCCAAAAACATATGTTTTCAGATTTATCACTATTTTACTGTCATCAACATTACATATAAAAACTCAGAAGACATGTGTAGGTCCACTGGTGATTTTGGATAGTAAATAAAATGGCTATATATTTTTTTCCCAAGTTTTCTTCCCAATTTAGCTGTGTTCAGTTCCACCCACTAGCTAGGTCTCCACCTACCACACAATCCCACCAAGCTGGGAGGGTGAGAGAGAGGACAGTTAAACTCTTTAAGACTCCCAGTTACGTATGGCTGTGGCACCACCAGGGGCAGAACCTGCTAACACAACATTGACACCACATCTTTTTAAACTGCTGCCAACACAACATTGCTGAACAGTAGTGCTGTAGTCCATTGAACCACTTGAGGAGAGTCCGAGTCAAGACAAAGACCAGAATAATATTTTTTAGAATATAAAAATAAAAAGAAGAAAGGAGGGAAACATTTAATTAATTGTACCTTCATTATCATTAATTTTGATGACATATATTAATTGTTATTTATTAAATAATACTATAGTCTTAGTCCAAATTTGCATTGTAACTTTTGGAAGCAGATGATGGTGAGGTTCTCAATTATTCTTAAAACTTATTCAGAATCACCACCTAAAGTCAAATGTATATAAATCACACAACATATATCCATTTTATTATTAAGTAAAACACTTATAATAACATATTCAATAATGATAGAAATAAGTTCAGTTTATAGTGGTCTCAGACAGAGGCATCACACTCGGCTGGTCTCAGGAACACCCTACCCCGCTAAAGAGACAAGACCAAGTCTAAACGATCTCGAGACTGGACTCCCGGTTATGTAAGGCTGTGGCATCACCAGGGACAGAACCTGTAATCATCTGATAACAGGGCCCATGCTGAGACAGTTTCATCACTCAAGATATAAAGTAAAACACATAAAATAGAGAAAATCAATTCTGTACCCCAGAAACAAAAATTGTATCAGACGTGAAAATGTATTATGTCTATATTAGCTCCATTAATCTCCAGTGCAAAACTACAAAAGAAAACTTCAGACACCAAACATGTCTTGGCTGATCAGCCACATTTCAAGTAAGAGGGGGAGAACTGTGTAAATCTGATTATTGTCAAACACACACACATTAGCCATGTCCCAATTCAGGGGCTGCATCCTTCAGAGGCTGCATTTGAAGGCTGATTGCGTCACAGCGGCCTGATTAGGTCTCATTTCAAAGGCTCCTTCATATGCGGCCAAGAAATGCGTCCATGGAGCAGACAGAGAGAAGCACCTCCAGCTCTAACAAATGAAAAAGTAAAAAAAAAATCAAAGTTTCCGGCTCCGTCTTTAAAGAACATTAAAAGAACTTGACAGGAGCGGCGTTTCGTGATGCACAGGTAAGGGAGGGAACAGCGGTGCTGTGACGCAAACAGGAAATCCGCCGCAGAGCAGACCGTCTCATTTCGGTTCAGCCTTCGTGGGTCTAAGCAGCCTTCGAAGGACACGCCTTCATAGACCGCGTCCTTCGAAGGATGCAGCCCCTGAATTGGGACACAGCTATTATCTAAGCCACTTATCCTCCTGGGATGGACAGGTCGCCAGTCCATCACAGGGCAGACACATAGACATATACATACACACACACACTCACACAGTCGTGGGCTGGAGGTTAGGGAACCAGCCTTGTGACCAGAAGGTCGCCGGCTCGATCCCCTGAGCCGACAGTATGTGACTGAAGTGCCCTTGAGCAAGGCACCTAACCCCCGACTGCTCCCTGGGTGCTGTGGATAGGGCTGCCTACCGCTCCGGGCAAATGTGCTCACTGCCCCCTAGTGTGTGTGTTCACTAGTGTGTATGTGGTGTTTCACTGCACGGATGGGTTACAATGTGGAGGTGAAATTTCACCGTTGTGGGACTAATAAGGGTCATTTAATTTAGTATCTCCAATTGGCCTGAGAACATGCAAACTCCACACAGAGAGGATCCTGGTCACCCGACCAAGGAATCAAACCTCTTTGTCCTTTTTCTATCACCTTAACTAAATAGATGTACTTCTTTGTGTAATATGTTGAAGGAAACCAAAGCTTGTTTGAAAAGAACATGAAATCCCAACATTTAACCTTATGTGTCCCTTTTCTGGACATCAGTGCTGGGTTTTAAGCCTGGGTTATCCAAGTGCATGCGCTCCTTTCTTCCTCTCTTTGACCTCAGATGAAACAGTAGATGGTTGCACCTCTGAAATAAAAGCCGTATGATTGAAGAGGAGAAGGGCTTAAATTAGCGTATGGATTTTTGGACGGTTTTAGGGAACAGGGAGGATGTGAGTTAGGTGTCTTGGTGGGTCGTGTTTCATGATTTATCATTACCAGCCTCAGATACACAGGAACTCAGGATACTTCTTATGTAACTGGATTCTCTTCAGTCCTTACTGTGCCTTCTGTGGACACTAGATTTTGCCACCCAGTGTTGGCTTTAGGCCCAATATAGTGACATATATATAGTGTAAGATGGTATTTCAATTACTTATCCATAACTTTATTTATTAAAGGGGAATTCCAGTGATTTTCAACATTTCTGTATAATTAATTGGTTCAGATGTAAACAGAGTCATTCAGAGTGGTTTGGTGTGAAATGCTCCGTTCCAGAGAAACGTATTACAGAGTCAGAACTGTTCACAGTGGTGGTGATAGGAACCAGACGTCCACCTCTGAAAGCTCCCTCACAGAAAGTTACTACATGAGATGGTTATTAATATGCCTGAGACATTGTGTTGCCATAGTATTAAGAAGGTTTTGGTGAGGAACATTAAATTTATCACTATTTTATCATCATAATTCCATATAAAAACTCAAAACACCTGTAGGTTTGCTGGTGGTTTGGATAGTAAATAAAACGGCTATGTTGGTGTTGTAGACATCGTGACGCTTGGTTCCCATCACCACCACTGCTACTTCTTTAGGTTCAGTAAGTTTCTCTACAATGAACCATTTCATATCAAGCCACCCTGAATGTCTGTTTATATTACAGTGACTGAACTGTGCAGAAATAAAACAAATTCTCTTTAAGATGAAATACATTTTTAAATGCTGCTTTCAGACAGAAAGGCCAATCTTATACATAATCAAAGAGGTTATCTGTAGCTCCCATCAGGATGTTTACTGTATTTACTGTATTCTTTCTTCTCTGTTCAAGTTAGTACTGGTGGGTTGTGTTTTATATATCAGAACTTTTTCATACACAAAAAATGAACAATTGCATGAACTTATTATAACTATTCCACACATTTCCATTCAATGAAAGAGAGTAGAGTTTTCATTAACGTAATTAATTATCCCACTATTACCATTTATCTTGACAAATGTCAGGTCAT
Organism: Colossoma macropomum; assembly: GCF_904425465.1. Taxonomy (NCBI): domain Eukaryota; kingdom Metazoa; phylum Chordata; class Actinopteri; order Characiformes; family Serrasalmidae; genus Colossoma; species Colossoma macropomum. The sequence goes on from NW_023494807.1 coordinate 28,078,798, forward strand.
AATTGAAACAATCATTTCATTATGATTATTATTCACTATTGTGTTGATTTCAATGTAAATTGGTTTTGGTTACACATACAGTACTGTGCAAATGTCAGAGACCACCTTTCATTCACTTATTACAAGAGAGAGGAGAAAATCAAGCTGCTTCAGATCTGAAAACATCCACAGGTGTTTCTGTCCATCCTTCCACTGTGAAAAGACGACTCAGCGCTGTGGGTCTGAAAGGATGTGTAGCTGTCAAGAAGAACCTCACTGAGAAAAGGAGACGGACACATCAAACAAAGAAGCTGAACGATGGACTGACCACCCCAGAGTCCAGACCTCAACACCACTGAATGTGTTTGATTACTTCAGAAAACGATCAACCAGCTTCTAAGACTGAACTTTGGAGGTGTGTCTGCAGATTTCTTTGAGAAACTGGAAGTGAGTCTCCTGAAAAGAACAGAAGCTGTATTAAAGGTAAAGAGTGACACAATAAATACTGAAAAATGTGACATTAAGTTTAGTTGTTGAGGCTTCTGTGTAAATTTTTTCCAACACTGAAAAATGAATAACTTGTACTTGACTGGAAATTAAATAAATGACGGATGGACTCTGACTTTGGTACAGCACTGCACTAATCACGCAGACCTTTATATTGATACTGGCCCTTAAAAGATTTTGTAGTGGGAGAATTTGAACTAATGGAAATCGATTAATTCTGGAGGCCTAACTGAAAGTTTAGATCTCAGCATTATTAAAACACTGAGAAATGTATGTTATAAAACATATACTTGTATTCATTTAACACCAACCTCCATCCACAGCTGACAATTAAAACAAGTCCATCGATGTGGAGTGACGAAACAGGTCTTTACGCATTCATTTCACAATATTTGCTTCACTGTAGGGGGAGAATGTGACAAAACACATTGACACACTGTCCTATTACTGTGACTCTGTCCCTTTAAGCCCTGGCAGCCCTCCACCCCTCCACCTAGGCTAACAGTAGCCTGCCGTAGACGTGCTGACAGCTAACTAAGTCCTCCACAGTGACAGTACTCTGATCCACTCTGGAAAACATACTCCGGTGGGAGGGACACTGTGCTACTACAGCTTCATCACCCGCTAACTTTGGGGACCAAGACGAAGAGGAGCATCTTTAGGTAAGATTGACAGGTGTCATTTTGTGTCTTTGTTTTTTTTTAATGATGGATTTTTTTTGTGTTAATATACTTTAATGAGAATATGCTTTGATGTATGAGGGATTTAGGGCTTTAGGAACTGTGTGCTGGTGGATTACTTTAACCCCTGGCATGCTTAATCTGCCTTTAGTACCTCTGATTCTTAGAAAGCACATCATATTTTACCACTGATTCATCTTTTTTTTTGATTATTATGGCTTTTATTTTTGTTACGTTTGTTTAATTTTGCTTTTATGTATAACGTTGACTACATGTAAACCGTAAAATCTGTATTCACTGCAAGAGAAACCGAAAGCATGTCACAATAGTGGCAATAAGGCACCCACCCAGGGGATGTGGCTTTGGGAACCGGCTCAGGGGTCCACTTAAAACCCACACAAACCCCACAAAACACTACTGTAACTGTCATATGGTTCTGCGGCTCTGCCCTGGCACCTCACAAGTTAGAAGAAAGAAAATGGAAGGTGGTATTTTTTCCCTGCTTTTTCAGACATTGACTAAATTACAACGAAGATTCTCTGCTCGAGCACTACACACTTGAAAAAAGATGGTTCAGGTGTTCTTTGGTAAAGGGAATGGTCCTGTTTAGAACCACAAACACTCAAAGAACCATTTGCATGCTTAAAAGGTTCTTCAGATTGATGGTTTTATATGGTTCTATATAGTACCTTTTTGAAAAGGGCTCTATACAGCACCCAAAAAGGTTCTGCTATTGTTACGATGCCAAGCTTAAGAACCCTTTTTGGTGCCACGTAGAGCCAACACACTCTCCATCAACCTGAATAACCTTTTCAGCATGCAAAGAACCATTTAAGCATGAAGTTTTTTAAAGTTTTAAATCGAACAATCACCTTTACTAAAGAACCATCATTTTTAAGAATGTAGGCATCAATGTCTGCTCAAATACAGGCCTCTTGTAGTGTAAAGTTTAAGGATTTTTTTTACTTTTCCTGTTCTGGGTAGCCACTGTGCGCCCTGTCAAATTTATTAACTAACATTTTTACATCTGTGTTATCTTTCTTCTGTGTTATTCTTCTTCTTTTTTGTGCCACACTTCTGCTGTGTGACTCCAAACGCATCAGTTCAGTCATTTTGATAATTGAGGAAGCTGACGATACCATTCCTCGGAGTGGGTAGCGCTGTGTGGGTTTTAGTCACAAAACAGCCTTTAATGAAGGAAAAACGTGAGCTGAACTGTATACAATATGACATATGTTAAATAACTACACGTATACTAACATTTTAAACTCAAATATATGAAGAAACCACAGGGGAAAACAGTGAATTGTTTTCGAAACCCCCCCTCCGCCCAATTGTTGCCATGCTCTCAATATCGGTATGGGTGTGGTAATCGCAGTGTGTGAATTTGGTTAGAAATCTCGTCAGTTTTGGCGCCTGTAAAGTCTGTTTTTCAGGATTATAAGACCGGGAAAAAAATGACAGAGCTCACCTTTTTAAATTTAGCATGATAACTAGAAACTAAACGGAGTTGTTTTTGGGGGTCTCTGGATCTTCGGCGCTGCCACACACAGTAAGGTATCCCTCTGAGCCTTTAGCGGTTAGCTTAGCCGCAGCAAAGCTAGTTTGGGAGCGAGTTGTTGATAAAATTACACGTTTAACGTTCAGCTTTTCTCGCCTTCTGGTTCGTTTAATAACAGTTGTGTCTCCTTGAAAGGATTCCTCTGCCTGAATTTGGACAAATTGTCCATTTTTATATTAAGCAACATGTGGTTTAAACACGTAACTACTTACGCTAGCTGGCTATTAGCTAGCTTAACGTACCTTTCTGCCATCGCAGGCAAAACAAAACATCTGTTTGAAATCTTTTAGGCGGGTTTAAAAGCTGCTGGCGAGTTAACCGCACCAGTTAAACCACCTAAAAAGCTTTAAAAGGCTGCCTGTGTGTGTAAGTAATGTGTTTGCGAGTGTCCTTCGTCGTTTTCATCCTCCTCTCACGGTTTACTATTTACTATTAGCTGCTTCTGAGTCGCCACTGTTGGTCAAATGTAGGATTATCACACTGGGATTTGCAGACAGGTCAGATTAAGAGAGGCTGTGTTTACTTTACTGCTGGATTAAAGGCAATTTAGCTTCAATCCTTTCGCCTGGGCCGGTCCGTTTGGCTTCTTTATCCGGATTGGGGGAGATTTTCATGCTTTTTGGAGTCAAATATTGGTAGTTTGTTCACATGTTCCGTGTTATATTTTAGCGACGTGTATGTAAAGTCAGAATGTACAGTTTAAGGTTGTGAGTAAATGTGTTTAATCTCGCTGTGAACTTTATTTCCACCCCCCCCCCTCTCATAAAATGGTTTGCGAGGGTTGGGAGCAGCTCTCTTCCTGTTTTTGAGACATTGCAGCATTGTGGTTCCTTAGAAACTTGTGCTGAAGTGAACAGAACGGCTGCCACACTGTGCAGTTACTGATATTGGTTCCTAATGGCTGAAATGCAGGGACTTTGGTGGGGGAATCCCACGGTGAGTAAAATATTAGGTAGGTTACAGGTGACCAGAGCCCAGCAGTGAAAGTCGGCCTTGCTTTTAGTGCTTAGCTTAGGGCTGAGAGATGAATCATTTTTATATCGAAAGTGCAATTTTTAAATGCAGTTATACATTTTTTTTTGTCTATATTATCAACAATATTGACTGAAGTTTTAAGAGGGAAAATTTAACCTAATAACACAGCTTGTGCACCGCCTGTAGACGAGTTAGGCCAGTCAGAGACAATCAAATCTCCTTGTGTTGTGACATCACAACCACAGCTTACTGGCAGTCTAGCACATTACATTCAGGGTTCAAGCCTCAAGCCACAAAAGTCAATATTGCGGTGGTCTTGTCCAAAAAAACATGACTTAAATTATAGAAAATATTCACAGTTTAAATCGCAGTAGTGATATTGGTCAGAAAAATCACAATTAGATATCTTCCCCGAATTGTTCAGGCCTAGCTGGGCGATATATCGTCTGTCCTGTGCTGTTAACATACAGTGGCAGTGCTTTTCAGCTGGCCTATTTGGCCTAATTGACATTTTTTCCAGTTTTATGCGCTTTATTAAAGGTCTTCACAGTCTGAGAGTTGACGTATTGTGTGTCATTTGCTGGGTGATTCAGATTGTTTTGAAAGAACAGTACAAAATGCATGAATACTGAAAGGGGATTTCCACCAACTTTTCAGAATCTGTGTAGTTCAGTGGTTGAGATGTAAAAAAGGCCAGTGCTTTGATGTGAAATGGTTTATTGTAGACTCTTTACAGTAGATTTACTGTAGATTTCTTTACAGTGGTGTTCATATTGTGATATGGTGATTTTATACAAATATACACAAATATACAAATAGTGATTTTTATTTACTATCCAAAACCACCAGTGGACCTTCACATGTCCTCTGAGTTTTTATATGTAATGTTGATAATGGTAAAATAGTGGGAAATCTGAAACAGGAAACACATTTTCTTTTATGGAAATGTGGTTTCTGTCTGTTTTAAATACAGTGTAGTTCAGTGTAAGATTCCCTTTTGTTGTAAAAAAAAAAAACAGAAGACGTGTCTATATACACAGATATGTAAATAAAAACATAATGCAGTGCTTGAAATGATGAATTTTGAAACATGTTGTTGGCATCAAATTCAAAATGCATATTTTTAAAAAACAATAATTTCTCACTTGTCTTTGTACTACTTACAATGAAATATAGGGTTTAAATGATTTGCACATCACTGCATTTTGTTTTTCTTTACATTTGGGTCGTGTGTGTGTGCGTGTGTGTGTGTGTATGTGTGTGTATATATATTATATATATTATATTATATATTATATTATATATTATATATATTATATTACCACACACACACACACATTATAATGCACCACTATAGCAATAGTAGTTCACATTAAACTGCGGTGAAAACTATGAAACTTGCCGTTGGTACTGATGATATCAGTGATTGTGATTGATCTTGGTGTAATTTGTCATGGTAACAGTTGTAACTGTCATATTGCCAGTGTAGTGTAGTAGTTGTACTGTCATTGGGCAAAAATGTATCTGGGTTGTTGCTCCTGGAAAAGTCACTCTGGTGTGTGTTTTGGGAGTTTTGAAATGCTTCTGTGAGGCGGTGCCAAGCAGTGCTGCCCCACGCTTAAACAAAAGAGCACAGAGGCTGGGCTGGCTTGGCGCTGCTCTAGTTCTTCAGTGTGGGTGAACTGTCTGACACAGTTTTGGTTGGTGTTGTCTTTTAGCCTGGTCAAAATGGTTAGTTGTTGTTTTTTTCGTAAGGCATTTTCGCGAAATGAATATTAAAGAAAGACCTTAGTCTTTTTTGAACTTATCCCTACCTGTCTACCTCATCTGTTGCATCCTATAATACAAACCAGTGGGCAGCTGTTTCAGCACCTTCCCACTGACGTCTATGGTAAAAGGGTTAAGAGTCGACAAATGTTCTGTTTTAAGTACGAGGAAGTTGAAATTAATATCTCTGGATAAGTCCTTTTACCTTGGGATTGCATGATAATACCTGAATCATATTGTTGGTAGATAATTGCTTTAAAAATGTAACATTATTGGACAGATGTTTAGATTTGGGCAGTATTTCAAACAGATATTTGTTGATGTATTTCTTGTATTCTGTAAGAGCGTAATGCTTCTGCAACACTGGGTTTCTGCACTAAAATATCTGCATTTTATTCACTTTACTGTATTTGTAACCCTACAGAAATAAATGTAATATTTCTCTGTAATACTAATGCACATGCATTTACTCCCAGTTTCTACATTATATAAATGTTTATGTATTGGTCTTGGTAGATATGTACTTGAAAAATATTGGATATTTAATGTTGGCATCAGCTCACAATTCCCACATTGCTGCATCCCTACTTTAACATGTTTGAATGATGTTTTAAGTTTGCTGTTTGTGCTCTTGCAGGCCTCTGTGTTTCTTCAGAGTGAGAAGAGGAGTGAAGCCCTCAGCGGAGGACCATGAGTGAGCTGGAGCAGTTGCGGCAGGAGGCCGAGCAGCTCCGCAATCAGATCAGAGTGAGACCACTTTCATACGTCTCTTACCCCTTAGTTTGGACTGCCCCCTTCCCCTTCCAAAACCAACCCTCCCATGTGAATGTGAACATACACATTCAACACACGTAGCAGATTACACCTAGTAGAGGTTTCACAATGGAAATGAATATAGAACTGTGGTTTACCTTTTTAGGTGAGCGCACTGGTGTTGCACAAATTGTAGCATCACACAGGAATACGTTTCAAAACATACACCGATCAGGCATAACATTATGACCACCTCCTTGTTTTTACGCTCATTGTCCATTTTATCAGCTCCACTTACTATATAGGTGCACTTTGTAGTTCTACAGTTACAGACTGTAGTCCATCTGTTTCTCTGCATACTTTGTTAGCCCCCTTTTACCCTGTTCTTCAGTGGTCAGGACCCCCATGGACCCTCACAGAGCAGGTACTATTTGGGTGGTGGATCATTCTCAGCACTGCAGTAACATTGACGTGGTGGTGGTGTGTTAGTGTGTGTTGTGCTGGTCTGAGTGGATCAGGCATAGCAGTGCTGCTGGAGTTTTTAAACACCTCAGTGTCACTGCTGGACTGAGAATAGTCCACCAAGCAAAAATATCCAGCCAACAGTGTTGAGTGGGCAGCGTCCTGTGACCACTGATGAAGGACTAGAGGATGACCAACACAAAATATGCTGACACACATGAGCTGCTGTCTCTGACTTTACATCTACAAGGTGGACCGACAAGGTAGGAGTGTCTAATAGAGTGGACAGTGAGTGGACACAGTGTTTAAAATGTCCAGCGGCACTGCTGTGTCTGATCCACTCGTACCAGCACAACACACACTAACACACCACCACCACATTGGTGTTACTGCAGTGCTGAGAATGATCCACCACCCAAATAGAGCCTGCTCTGTGAGGGTCCATGAGGGTCCTGACCACTGAAGAACAGGGTAAAAGGGGGCTAACAAAGTATGCAGAGAAACAGATGGACTACAGTCTGTAACTGTAGAACTACAAAGTGCACCTATATAGTAAGTGGAGCTGATAAAATGGACACTGAGTGTAGAAACAAGGAGGTGGTCATAATGTTATGCCTGATCGGTGTATTCTATTATTCAAAAGAAGCAGAGTGGAAAGTAGTAGATTTTCATGTAGGATGAGTAACAGAGACGCAGATGAGCTAAAACAGCTAACCGGTAACACTGGATACCGATGGTGACTCATCATCTTCTTCAGGTGATTTTCCCTCTTAAGTAGACGATGTGCCAGCATGTTAGTATTTTAACTGTTTCTGTACCCAACAGTAGCCAAGAGCCAAGCTTATTTAGTAATAAAAGCTGGGCTATATGTAGTTATTGCTGCTGTAGGAACAAAACCTTTTTTCAGTTTTTGCCATAATTTGAAAATATCTGTTGTCTTTTACATTGTGTGTAAATTTCATGAAGAACTGTCAAACAGAAATAGTCCAGAGTTACTTGGAGAAAAGTCTGGTTCCATTGACTTACATTAAAAGTGAAGTATGTTTTTTCCTTCTCCTGTAAAGTTACCATTTTGGAGATACTCGCAAGTACAAGCAAAACATTCACATTTTATAGTTCTGTTAAAACATGTTGTTCATTGAATTGTTCGCCTGTATATTTTCTCTGTGTACCTGTGATTAAAACACAACAAATACCTGAATAGGGAGTTCAGTATTTGAATACTGGCTCCTCAGACAGTTAACCGAGTACTCGCATACCTGTGCACATACCTACTCATTGCTATAGACAATAATTTTGACAGTACTTGGTGAAAGAACAGCAAAGCTGTTGCCTTGAAACTCACCTAGAAGCTGATGCACAGGTGCTAAAGAAAACTGCCCATTGACTTTTATTAGAAGGCAATTTAAAGTTTTATAGCTTCAGTTAGAGTGTGTTTTGAGTTTTCTCTCATTTTAGTAAGTGCTGGGAAACATGTTGAAATTATTATCCTTAGTAATTTACCGTATGCTACAGATGTAGCCTGAAAAGTGCTGGAATATTCCTTTAAACTAAAAGATATGTCAAGTATAAAGAAAAGTAAGGGGTTTTCCTGTTGAACAGTCGTCACTTTTAGCTTACTTTTTCCAGCTTATTGAGAAATCCTGCTTTGTGAAATGCCTCATAACTTCTTGCCGCTCAACCAGAAGCTCTCAGTGGGGACTCCTTTGCCATGACAGTCTAGGTCCTGGCCTAGTTTGTCCATGTCTTGGTGTTGCTGAAAGTAACACAGCTCCACCAATTAGGTCAGAGTGGAAGACTGGACAGTCTTACTAATAATACCAGTCAGGTCAGAGCAATGTTGGGTGCTATATATATATATGTGTGTATATGTGTGTACGGATATGGAAAAAAAAGAAAAACCGGCAAGATGGCTGAGCAAGTGACCAAAGAAACCCAAACAATTTAAAGTATTTTCTACGTTAAACAATTGCGATAACCACTGTATTATCTTAGTTTAATGTCATTTCCTTGTAACTCAGTTCCAAGGGGTTAGGGTGACACTCGAAAACAAGGGGTAGGGGTAAAAACAAGAAATGGGACTGGGTCTAATTCTTAAAATACAGTAGCACATGTTCCATATGCAACTGGAAACAGAAATAGACAAAAGCAGATTATGCTTACATAGTATATACACAAACATCAAACGCTGCTTCTTGTGTTTTGTTTTTCATTGTTTGATTGTTCTGAAATCTTCCATTTATAGTTTCTTTCAGAACGAATAAAGTATCTGTCTACTTATCTATGTGTCTGGTAGGGATACAGTACAGCATATCGAAGTGCATTGGAGCATATAGCCCAGTATCATATCGTTGTATCGTGACTTGCATGTTAGCTTGTGGCTTGTGTGTTAGATGAAGATACAAAAAAGCACAACTTTTGTTGTAAGTATCGTACTTTTATAATGCTGACTGTGCTGAAATCTGATAATTAAAACACTAACATATTAATATAAGGCACATTTTCAGCCACCCCTTATTTTTACTGTATCGATAAATGTATAAAGACACCACCATATCGTATTGAATAATACAAATTGTGCATTGTTGCACCCCTACTGTCAAGCTACACTGAATAAAAACACTGAATTGCATTTACTTGATCCATTTACTGATTCCAGAACAGACCTTCTATCTCCAAAATGGTTACTGTTGGTCCATTCATCAGGATATTTTACCAAGCTGCAAAGGAGACCCAGCATTTTCAAATTCTGTAGAATATTCAAAATGACAAAAATGGAGCAAGGTTTTGTTTCCACAGCAGCGATTATATTACAACAACGCAATTATTGCCCAAAAGAAGTAATCTGAGAGACAAAATTGTGTTTATTTTTGTGTGAAAATATACACATTTGAGTTGGGATGTGCGTTTTGACTAATTTTGATATTTTGACCTCTGGTGGGGGTGGGGGAGTGAGGGGGTGTCAACGGACAAGGAAAAAACTAATTTCGGCTGACAACGTAGAGTTGTAGGCTTGTATTCTTAGGTAACAGCATTGGTGTAGCAGCATACAGAGGAACACATTTCAAAACATGCCTTATTTGAAAAAATAAACGAGTGAAACGTTTTCGTGTTGGATGAGTAACGGAAGCTGCCTCTTCAGATGAGTTAATGAGCTTACAGAGCTAACCAGTGCAACACTGGAAGATGAACAGTGAGCCGACATGTTAGTTTGCCAGAAATATAGAGTGATTCAAAAAGATTCATCCGATTTCAAAATGATTTATTTCACTGGTAAATCATTACAGATCAATGCAGTAAACTGTAAATGGTTTAAATGAGCATAAAGTTTATTATGTAATTTTACAAGTGCTCAGTATGAACCTCCTCCAGCTGTACGGACAACATCAACACCATAGTCAAATTCATCCCATACTCGATTGAGCATGTCGGGTGTTGCTGCACTCACGGCTCTTTCAGTGTGATTTCGGAGATCATCCAGTGTTGTGGAACCAACGACGCGCGCTCTGAGTTGTTGGAGGTTCACTGCCCACGAAAATCACGTTGCACAGTTATGACGGATTCACTCTTATTGAAGTGGAGAACGCAGAACGCTTTCTGCTCAGGGGTCTCATCTCCTCTCAGACTGAAGGGAGCCATCATCCACGGACAACTCTTTTTGAATCACCCTGTATTTTTACTGTTTCTGGACCTGGCTAACATCAGCTAGAATAGCTAACCAAAAAGCTGTGCCACACCTACTTAGCTCCTTTTGCTTTGTCAACCACATCCTTAACCACAGGATCACATTGAGGCACTTATTTCATAGTAGGAAAGTATGCTTGCTCGCAAATATGAGTGTATTTGAAACATTTTATAGTTCTTTTAAAACATAACATCAGCATTTCACTGAGTTGAATTTGTCTCTGTATATATTTTGTTGTTTGTAAATGGAACAAATACCAAAGTAGTGATTGCAGTATTTAAATATTGTCATCTTAATGGCTAACTGAGTACATGTGCATATCCCTAATTTGAATCAAGTGAATTCCTAAAGTGCATTGTTTTTTTCAGTATGTTTATAGCTAATAATAATAATAATAATAATAGTAGTATTTATAATGACAATAAAATTGCATCAGTTTACATCTCTCTATATCTGTCTGTCTGATCTGTATATCTGGCTTGCTGTTTATTTCAGGATGCCAGAAAAGCCTGCAGCGACTCCAGTTTGTCCCAGGTAAGCAAAGCGGCTCTTCTGTAGGTTCTTCTCCATGCTGACCCTGCCCCATCTTGTCGTGCGTTCAGATGATGGAGATTCCCACTCGTCTGCACCGCGAGCCCAGCACAGACATGCAACACTGCAGCTAACCCACATGCCCAACATGCTCTTAAGTGCACTGAAATATTAAACACCCTCCTGCATGCCGTGGTCTCCATCAAAGTTTAAACATCATCTCATGCCCCGCTGCTTTGGTGAATTTTATAATTTGATAATGATTTTTTTCCCCCTCCACCTCTTTTGACCACATTTGTGGGTTGACGTTTTGAATAGGTGTGTCTGATTTTGTAATTAGTCACACTTTTGCTGCATATCCAAACCATGGAAACAGTAATAATAATAAGTAGAGGCACATGAAGATTTTCACAATGTATGTTGTTGGGAGCAGATTTTACACATTAAAGATATCATCATTGCTATATTGTGATTAATACCACCTTTATTAGAAAGTGTGTTTTCCTTATACATCAGCTGTAATTCTATTCAAATGCTGGTTATTTTCAAAATTGGCAAATGAGTATACAGCATTTTGGAATAAAATTCTTCATATCATACCTATACCATTAATTAAATGTGTTAAAATATGGTTGTGGTAATTTATAATAATGGATTAGGTACGTCTCCGAGCTTAAGTTTTCCATCATGACTCTAATTAATAGTAGTGCTGTACTGCTGGTGGTAGCATTCTCTTAATTCCAAGGCTTATTGAAAAGAATATGAACCTTATCATAATATTACATCTCCAGACTCTGCATCGACCCAAGCAGTACACTTTCAGTACTTGCAGAAATTTCAACATCACAGCTCCACCCATGTTATTCAGCTGTTTCCTTGCATACCACGCATGACGGGTGGTTATTTATGATGACTCCTTTTATTTATTTGACTTTTTCTTTCCTGCCCTTTGCTTCTCGTCTGGGTAGATCACAGCTGGGCTGGATTCGGTGGGGAGGATCCAGATGCGGACGAGGCGAACCCTCCGAGGCCATTTAGCCAAAATCTACGCCATGCACTGGGCTACAGATTCCAGGTCAGTGGAGAAGGAGAGAGATGGAGGGATGAACAGAAGGTTTGGAGGAGAGTGGGTGGGAGGATGGGTGGGTTCCCTCAGAGAAACCCTGCAGGTCTGTCAGTGTACACTCAATGAATAATACAGCAGCCCGCTCACAACTCAATGGTGTCCTGAGATTATGCCGGCTGCCTCCTGCTCCCTGTCTCTCTCAAACCTCTCTTTCTCTCTCGCTCCCTCTCCACCATCACCCTTTCTCTCCGTTTCCCTTCCTGCATCCCTTCCTCATGCTTGAAGGGTGGGGGACAACCAATTGTTTGATTGAATGAGTCTCTGTTCATAGTTGACTTGTGTCTGTGGGGGGAACTGTTTTTAAATGTCAGCTAAACATACGTTCTGCTCAGTGGATGCAGTCATTAAATCAGCGTCTGTCTGCCTTACTTGTTCAGCGTTTACTTCCAAATTTACAGTGCTTTGTTTTTCATACTTGTAGGCTACTGGTTAGTGCCTCACAAGACGGCAAACTCATCATCTGGGACAGCTACACAACAAACAAGGTGAGCTTAGAGAAAGATTGTTCACTGCACACAACAAAGAGATCCTGGTGAATACCAGCGTCCATCATAGTGCCCATCCATCTAATCTTATCAGGCAGATGGTTGAGATTAAGATCCACATGTCTGTGGATCCATAGCTTGTGCGTTAACCATGCAGCTGTGGATGTGGTAGGGATGCGCAAAGATACTGGTATCAGCAAATATTTCAAAAACACCCTTTACAATCAATTTAAGTTACTGTGAAGAGATTTTATTCAAAGCAGTTTTGGTGAATGTCTGTTGATCCATTCATCTTGAAAATTTCACACAATTTAAAGGGCGCCGGCCGTACTCGAATGATGTAAAAATCTAATAAATGGAAATGCATGTTTTTCTTTGGATGGTGAAATACTGGACAAATGTTTAGATTTGAGCAGTATTTCAAAGCGATATTTGCTGATGTTGTTATTGTACTCCGGAAGAGCGCAACATTTAGGCGACACTGGGTTACTGTGCTAAAATGTGTACATATGTATGGAACGATATCAGAATCCTGTCGGTATCATCAGATATTTGCTTAAGAACAAGATATCTGTGTCGGACAGGTGTTTAGATTTGACTGAGGTTTCAAACTAATATTTGATGTATTTATTGTACTCTGGAAAAGCAGAATGTTTGGGTGTTGCTAGTTTAGTGTGATAGAATACCTGCATTTTATTATTCATCTACCAAAATGTTATTTCTTTGTAATATTAATCCAGGAACCAATTTCTGCAGTGTTTCAATTTTTGTGTATAAAAATATTAGATATCTGCATCAGCCCACAATTCCCATATCGGTGCATCTGTAGTATGTAAGTAAAGAAGGTAGCTGTTTAGCCTGTTTTTGCTATTTAAATATTCACATTTCTCAAGAAATTGTTTTCAGATACCACAGTGAGGAAATTTGTGTTGTTTTTAATATAACAATGAAATCGCTGAAGGCTTAGTTTGTTGCACACAACTAGCGTAAGAGCTCATCCGACTGATAATTTTTTTTAGCGAATTATTATACACTGTTTTTGAACATGATTTAATGTACCTTTAAAATGCCTGCACAAGAGTGACACTACAGTTGCACAACTAAACTTTGTTAGGAATATTTCCATGTTTAGCTGTATACAGCATGCATCTTACAGTAAGCAAAATGTAGTATAAGCTCCATGTGTCCCCGAATCACTGTGGTTCTGTGTTGAAAAGCCACAGATCTATTGGGCATCGGTTGATATACATGGAAAATGCTGATCGAATATCAGAAGAAAGGAAGAACATATCCGATCCGATTGTCACACAAATCTAGTCTGAAATAACAAATTCTCAAAGTGCTGCAAAATGTGACGTGAAGTAAAATCTGTCTTGTTATACAATCAGTAACCACATTATAATGTCATGTGTTAACCTAAGGGTGGAGTAGAGTGCTGGAGTACTTTGAGCTAGGGATGTGCATTCTGACTAATGTTGATATTCGCTGTTGTTGGAAGAAAACCTCCCATCTCCAAATATAACTTTACAGGAGAAGGAAAAAACCTACTTTACTCTTAATGTAAGTCAATGGAACCAGACTTTTTTGCAAGTCATTTTGGGTCATTTCTTTTGGTCCATTCATCATGAAATTTACACACAATGTAAAGGACAAGTATTTTCAAATTATGTCAAAAACTGAAAAACGTCAAAAATGGAGATACAAGGTTTTCTTCCGAGAGCAGCGTATTGAAGCATCGAAACAACAGCACAAAAAAGTAGTTAATTATCGAAGGGCTGGTGATGGAGGCTTAATCTTTTAGGTGATGGCTCTGATGTCAAGAGGTTTGAAAAATCAGTTGAATAAAAATGTAGTAACAAGCAGAAGAATACATGTACATAATACATTTTATTATTCAAAAACAGCATCTTTAAAGAAAATAATTGGTTTTGAACTGGTATCAGTACTGACTGATACTCAAGGTATCGATATTGGAAAAGAAATGGTATTGTGTCATCTCTAGTTCTGTTCTAGTTCGGTCATTTTTGAAAATTGCTTTATTAGAAGATGATAAAACATTTTTTCCCCCATTAATGTTAGTAGTAGTTAGTTATTAGTAAATTTCTGATAAAGTAAAAAAAAGATGAGTTTGGGTTTCTGTGTATTTGAATAGCCACACCCATCTGTAGTATGTATGGCAGACTTTTTTATTTATTTATTTTTAAATCATATTTTCAGATCCATGCCATTCCTTTGCGCTCGTCCTGGGTGATGACCTGTGCCTATGCTCCTTCTGGAAACTACGTGGCTTGTGGAGGCCTGGACAACATCTGCTCCATCTACAGCCTTAAAACCCGCGAGGGCAACGTCAGGGTCACCAGAGAACTGCCCGGACACACAGGTAAAGACAAATAGCACTGGCCAAGACTCTGGCCTTCGCTGGCTTATGCACAACTCACTTTTTTGTTGTTAGAAAAGATAACGCTGCCCTGCAGTGGGTCTAATACATCATCTTGACGTCTTTTTCCTTCCACTAAGGTTATTTGTCATGCTGTCGTTTCTTGGATGATAGCCAGATAGTCACCAGCTCTGGAGACACCACCTGGTGAGTGAAGAATGCGGCATGGTATAACTGACTGACCACCCTACTGTAAACCTTCAGACCCATTTAAATGATCTCATACTGTGGGATGTTTGCAAGGCTGGCCTGAGTAATTCAAATACTCGAGTATTCGTTTATTATGTTGGATATTCAGTTCTTAATTTAGTCTTTGTGTTTTGTTTTTTTTTTAAGTCGCAAGAAATTGTAGCCTAAAATAAATTTCATTAACAAACACTTTTTAGATAACAGCTAATAGAACAGATAGAACAGAAAATGTTAAAGTGCCAGATTAAAGCTGGTTTAGTTGAACGCATCATAATTCATGACAGGCATCCACTCATGTAACTGAACCACTGAAACTAAAGAGCAAAGATGCCTCACAATAAAATCACGTGAGTGCGAGCACTTTAAATTTAAGATCAGAAGATAAGAAAAATCCTCAGTGAAAAAGGCTGGTAAACCTTGGAGACAACAAGTTTGCTAATTCGTCTGAGTACCCCCACGCGTCCATTCCAGACTGCCTCTGATCATGAAACTGCTTCAGGCTGTGGATGGTCTCCAGTTCTTTTCTAATTAAGAGTTTTCCAGTAGGTTTAGAACTTGATGGCACAAACTATCTGTTTATAGCAAATCACAATCAAGTTTTTATGGCTGTAAGGAGAAGAGTCTCCTACGCAGTGTTAGTACAGCTCAGGGGCTGCTCTGAGACCGCCACACCAAAATCTTCACATTTTACTAAACTGTTATTTTAAACGTAGTTCTGGACGCTGTAGAAATGGGAGTTTGTGATTAGACTGGAATAACAACTCAACAGGAAGAGTTTGTGTGCGCATTGATTAAAATGGAAGCATATTTGCTCCATCAGGCTGATGATTTAAACACACTTAATGTTATCATTTTAAAGGTAATTTTGAAAAAATATCAAATATTAACAAGTATTTAAAGCCTGTAAAATGCCAACCAGTCAGCGTTCAGTGGTGGTAATGCCAACGTCCTGACTGCCCAAAACAGTTTTACTGCAAAAACAAAAGTACATAATTTTTTTTTTGTGTGTTTTCTGAAATTTACTGAAGTTGCTGCATAAATGACTAAAAACTGTTGCGTTTTTAGCCAAAAAAATTTGAATGCTCCCGTTCGTTGAGGGCTTGCTTGCATTCTGCAGTCCTGTATATATTTTAATGGGAGAAATAGGTAATTTCTTCTTTTGTGGTTTGATAAAACCATAGAAGCCATTTCACCCCCTATGCTTCCTGTAGTGTATTGCAGTCTGTACATCATATGAACTTTTCAGAGCTCCTATTTTCTTCTTTTTTCTTTAATTAAGCAGTGAATTACCAACATAATTCACTGCCATATTCCATAATCATTGTTGTCAATTTTGTTGACTAAACATTGCAGTCTTGCTTGTTTCCAAAGTGGAGTTCATGAATTCAGGAAAGTGATCAGCGTTTGTATCATGAGCTGTAATGACTGTAGAGCTTTACCTGAAAATTTAGAAAGCCATACTAGCAAATACTACAGCAGCTGATCATTAGGGCTGTAGCTGAGTCTCTCTCTCTCTTTTAACTGTTCCTCAGCGCCCTGTGGGACATAGAGACGGGCCAGCAGGCCACCACCTTCACGGGCCACAGCGGGGACGTGATGAGCCTGTCTCTCAGCCCAGACTCCAGAACCTTTGTGTCCGGGGCCTGTGACGCCACCTCCAAACTGTGGGACATCCGAGACGGCATGTGCAGACAGTCCTTCACTGGCCACGTCTCTGACATCAACGCTGTCTGTGTGAGTGTATGATGCAGAGGTGCTGTCGATGGCATGATACTGCAGCTGTGTAAAAACTCAGA